>NC_051415.1:14054408-14055016 GCF_015228065.2 Penaeus monodon
TATGATGCAATGTCAAGAGATATTACTGAGATACAAGATAAGTCATCTATTAGAATTTAATAAAATATGAAGACAAACTTAGATTTATATGCCATTTGTAAATGGGCAAATGAAAAGAATAAGAATTTCAATGTTTATGAATATGAAATCATAAGATATTGTCCAACTGGAAGTCAAAGACCAAGATGATACTCAGTTAAGGGAATAGAAATTTAAGAATATTTGGTTGTAAAAGACATACGCCTGTTTATGAGCAATGGCATGCGTTTCGGTCATCAGACAGGCAGTAAACAAAGGAAAAGTGAATGAATGGATGATGATGACTTTCCAGACAGGAAGTCCAGAACACATATTCCTACTATAGAAAACACTAGTGATTTCGAATATGGAATCCAGTCTTGAGAAAAAAAAAGACACTAAATCCATGAGAGGCAAATGAAGGGGTCAAAGACACTCCTCGAGGCAGGGGTAGCTCCTCGCTCTGGGATAACTGCTGTCACTCAGAAAAATATTTAGTCAAAGTTTCTTACTTAATGGGCCAAGACTGTTTCAATGTACAAATGTTGAACCACTAATATATAATTTATTATATAATTAGTTTAAGAATA
>NC_051415.1:14055947-14056234 GCF_015228065.2 Penaeus monodon
CGGGTTTGTGCCCGTGCGCCGCTTATTCACACATGTAAGCATATTATATATTATAGCACGCATAGTCGCGGAAGAAGGAGAAGGCGCAGAAGGACCGCGTGAAAGTCCCGACCGAAGAGAAAATCAGGAAAATGCGAGTTATCATTCCTTCCCTCCAGATCCACAGATGGCAGAGTAATGAGAGGGTAATAATGCGCAAATCGCCAGTGGTTGCCATACCAGCGAACGGACGACTGGGAGGGAAACTTCAAATAATGCCGCCGTTTCCCCTCATCTGTGTTTCTCCC
>NC_051415.1:14056937-14058355 GCF_015228065.2 Penaeus monodon
ACAGATTATACAATATCCTTGAAAAACATTAACTAGTCAATATCAATTCACGAGGCACATAAACACATCTACGACAAATTGTTTCGATTATTACAGATTTATGGTTGCCCGTCAACGACGTATTCCTCAACAGGAAATCGGTAATAAACATAGAATAGAAACGAGACTGCAGTGAACGCAGATTTCTCTGCATGTTGGAAAGATTCAGTGTGAAATCAATCACGCGATCGATATATTAGGAAGATAAGTGATGCATTACATTATATAGAAACGAGAAAGAGATGATCATAAAGCGTTAAAACGGCAGAGCAGGGTGCCACGTCGCTTTATGGCACAGTCACCGTGCCACCCACTTACCCGAAGAACCCCCGGCCCTTCTCTTATACAGGAAGCTTCTTGACGGGGTAGAGGGGGAGCAAAGATGTCGGCACCGTGCCCCTTATTGGTCGAGTCATAAAGCTCGAAGTCTTTGTCGCCGCGACCACATTAGACGGGGACGCCGCCATCCTCTGTCCCCATCGTCATTCCCTCTCCCCTTTTCTCCCTCTTGTTCCGCCCTCCCTCCCCCCCTCCTCCCCGGGCGCACAATGGCCACCCACGACTGTTGTTTCTTTAAGGGGAACTAATGTCCCTGCACCTCACGCCGCCCCTTTTATATAGGTACATTGTTCTTCACTCTTTGACGCACCCAAACAGTAGTACAGTCGGCCCCTGCAGATCTCTGTGCGACGTGACCTCCTCAAATAGCCAAATAAACCGGTATAAGTTGCGTGTCGGGGAAAATGGTGTCCTGGGTGGGCAAGATGACCGGAAATTCAAATAGGCCTTTTTTTGGAAGCACGTTGGACCGTCTGATGGATTGCCTATCAATTTCATGCTTCCACCCGAAAAATGTACTATAGGCCTATTTATCCTAAAGGTGAAATGTGTATGCAAGTGATTTTCTATGGAGTTTAATAGCAGCTACGCCATCCATCTCGCAGAGGGTGGCGGGAATCACAACAGACACCAGAAGCTTGTAAAACACACACGTTAAAATGGAAATCACCACATAAATTAATTTTATGCCAGTGAATTTCCGTCCCTATAACCACTCTGCTCCATCGTCACTACAACTCTTCACTACAACAGTCCTGTCCGTCTGACGCAACCTTTCTTCAGGCTGTATTTCGCTTCCCAATTTGCATTTGAATAACGTCACCAACCAAGTAAGGAGCTTTGTGCACTCGCTTGGAACCTCGCTACAATAAGTTAGTAATAAAAGCTACTTAGTCTACTAATAATAGTACTGCGATTGTCGCTCTAAGCATTATGATCCACATACATGATATATGTATTCACAAGGCTCATACTTAGACGGTAACGGAATTCAAATGCAAATTCAGAAGAGTGAAATATAGTCTGAAGAGAAACTGAAT
>NC_051415.1:14060927-14061539 GCF_015228065.2 Penaeus monodon
CACTCATGCATTTAAATTCCCCGACACCCTCCGCTGAATGCAAATTCCATGAAGATGGCGCCTCGATATCTCCACCTCATTAAGATCAACCATATGATTGTGCTCTGTGTGCCTTGAAGTCCCGCCGGAGCGAAAACCGCCCGAGAAAAGAACGGGGCACTTCCGACTCTCCTTTGAAAGCCTCTCACTTATATTTATTATCATTCCCTTTGGCTGAGCATCGACACGGGTCCACGGAGGCAGGGCAATAAACCCCAGACGTTAAAGGCAACCATTATACACATTCCATGTAAATAATTGGAAGCCACTCGAAGGCTCGCTCAGAAGGTTCGGATCCTCCCTGATCCGACTTAACTCCTTCACGCTCATTTCGTCTATTGTGGGAGGGCAGAGAGAGGCCGGGCGGCTGTGGGGTCCCTTGTTCCCTCGCTATGCTTGGCCGCGAACACAAAGTGCGGGAATTTTACAGCATTTGCAGAGGGAGTCTTTCGTGGGCGCGTTCGGCGAAAGCTTTTTTTCGGAAGGAATCGCTTTTTAATCGTTTCTGATTGGTCGGAATGATCGTTTTATTGTGGGACTGCGGTTTGGATACATAGGTGTAAATGTCAGACA
>NC_051415.1:14061820-14061920 GCF_015228065.2 Penaeus monodon
CGCATCCACTTATTATAACTCCTCCTCCCTCTTCTCCTCTGCTGCGCTAATGATATTTTGATTGTCAGAATAATGCGCGAACAGACCTGTGGCCGCAGGC
>NC_051415.1:14062196-14062411 GCF_015228065.2 Penaeus monodon
ATTGTGATTAGTGGTGTCCATATTCCGTAGACTTTCAACCGCTACATTCGCACTGCCTCTAACATTTTTGCGGGAAATAACACGGTTAAAACTTATGGTTGAGAACATGTATAACCTGTGTACTAGTAGTATCAATAAAGACTAGACAATATGAAGGAATATGTACTTGTGTAAAGGATTTTGATACAGAACAAATCTGTATTGCACTATCCATA
>NC_051415.1:14065221-14065414 GCF_015228065.2 Penaeus monodon
TATTGATATAGTCTGTCATGACAGTTGTAAACACACCTGCCTGCTGTAGAGAAGACAGTGAATTCGAGAAATACAAAAGTAATTACCATATAATTTACGAATACAAAAGAAAGGGTAATCTAACAGAAACGTCAGAGGCAGATGTAAACACACTTGTATCCAGAAGCACGTGTATCTATGTAAAGAAAAAAAT
>NC_051415.1:14067049-14067225 GCF_015228065.2 Penaeus monodon
ACGAGCCAAAGCATGGACGGGTAATTAAGACCACACTTGTTATACTTGCCTTGCATCATGTATCCCACACCTCTCTGGCTCATTTCCTTACAAAAACAACTTTCCCTTCTGCTTTCTGAAATTTGCCGCGGCGGGGAAATGGCCATAAAGTTTTATCGCGTGGGGGAGGCGCGGAA
>NC_051415.1:14067535-14068163 GCF_015228065.2 Penaeus monodon
GCAGAGCCAGTTCAAGGCAAAGGGAAAGGTCAGGCTTGTCATACAGCGCACCTTCCTCCAGCCTCACTTTTGACGAAAGGCATCACGCGGGCATTTTACAGCTCATCTGCCAAGGGGAATTTCTAATTTCCCGCACAATGGACCTGGAACAGTGTTGCCAGACGCTGCTGTTCCCTCGCGACCCTTCGTGAGAGCTTTTACCGTGTATTTCTTGAATTAATATCATTATCCTTGTTTTATTCTGTCTTAATGAGAGGCTGTGTTCGTTTGCTATTTATTCATCTATTTTATTATAATGAGTTTAGGGTTATATTCAAACGTTTTAAGAATGTTTGTTGTACTTTGATTATTTCTCATCATTGCAATGTCTTTTTCTTCTTCTTTATTCAAAATAACTTTCTGCAAACAGAAGAAGAAACCAAAATAAAGAATGGGGATTTAATGAATGATAAACTACTTCAGAGTCTAAAAGAAGTGTATGATAAAGATTCCTTATGAATCATCTAAACCTGATTACCTTTCGGGAAGTTGATTTCCCAGATCCTGATCACTTTTATATCATCCGTCAGTGATAAAGAAAAAAAAACGCACACGTATTCACTCTTCCCTGACCCCCCTCATCTCTCCT
>NC_051415.1:14068231-14068370 GCF_015228065.2 Penaeus monodon
AAAAAAAAGCACTTCAGCCGGAAAATCCCCTTTATAAAAAAAAAAAAATCGCCGAGGAAATCCTTCCTTAAGCTGGATTACAGGACTGACTGCGGGCGAGTCAGAACAAACTTATTGTCATGTATTTTGAGGAAGAAAA
>NC_051415.1:14068523-14068941 GCF_015228065.2 Penaeus monodon
CATCTTCTTAACTTTCTTGTGGTCTTATGGCCGGTGCATGAAACTTGATTATTGCTTTATGAGACTTTCCCATCGATAAAACGAAGACGCTTATTGGGTTAATTGATTTAACGACGACTCCCTTCTTGGCTTCGGCGGGAGAGGAAGCGAAGGGACATGAAGGTAAGGAAGGAGAGGGAGAGAGAAATCGAAATCGCGAATGATAGAAAAAACAAACAGATAGCTGGACGTAGATGAGAATAGAAGCGAAAAAACAGGAGAAAGAATGAAGGATGAGGACGCAGAAAAGCAAATTATGAGAAGAATAGACAGGAGAGAATGACATAGAGAGATAAGCGTACAGGACTGAGACAGAGAGTGATAAAAAGTAACATCGAAAGAATAATCATGTATGGAGTAAGAGGCAGGTCGCCAAGGT
>NC_051415.1:14069060-14070590 GCF_015228065.2 Penaeus monodon
CATAAATAGCCAGAAGTTTACCCAGAAGCAAAGAGGGAAACACACAAGTCTTCCAATTAAAAGCTGCGTGCGTTGCCCTGCCTAGTTAATCTCATCTGTTAGCAGTCGGGCAACAGAAAGTCTAACGAAGAGAGAAGTGGAGAGCCGTTGTCCCTTAGCCATGGGGGATCTGGAGGTCCTTTGACACTTGTGTAAAGTTAATGCGTAATTAAGGGGAGTTGTAATGCCTGGAGAATAGCCCCGAGAATCCTAGCATCGGCCGCCAGGGTTAACAAAGCCGTTAAAGTTACTTAGTTCTTTGATCTAATTAATTATCTCTCGAGAATGCATTAGATGTTTTCATTTTACGCTGGCTCCCACAAAAGCCTTAAAATATGTCGGGTTTTTCATTCTCCGCCGGCACTAAAAATTCGCACGGTGAGCATCTTCAGGCGGGTAATGGCATAATTCGTATTCGCGGCGCGTCGCGGCGGCCCGTTGTAATAAGTTAGTTGTTGTAGCCTCTTACTCGGGCCGGCCAGAGTTGGCATTATTGTCTCCGAGGCAGTGAGTGTAAGAGGTCGACATGATTCATTTGAGCACCACTGAATTCAAGAATGGAGGCCGCCAGTTAATGGGCTCTGTAGTCCGCGAAGGGGCGGGGCTTCGGTCACGGTGGGCGGAGCCACAGTAGCGCGGTAGCCTCTCGCCGGCGGCCTGCGGTGAGGATTTCCTGTGGGCGGGGCTTCCAGGCCCGACATTTAGAGAGGCGAGTGTGACGTCTATGTATCAGTTTCACAGTGACAGGTGGAGAGGACGGAACATCATGATTCACGCTACCGGCATCCCGTTCTTCAACCCCTTGCTTAGTATGGGTGGAATGCCCTTCCCGTGGGCGCTCCCGACCAGCGGGTCCCCTCCAAGCTCGCCGCCGTCGTCGCCTGTCTCCAGCACCAGCGTGTGGCACCGGCCTCAGCCAGCTCGGGCAGCGTCCTTCACCATCGACGCCATCCTCGGCCGCCGCCAGCAGGAGGTCGAGAATGCTGGAAGGTCGCTCTCCCTGCGGCGGGAGGAACGCCACCCGCGCCCGTCACCTTACCCCGCCGTCAGCAGCGAGCAGAGCGGCGCCAACAGTGCCAGCGCCGCCAGCACCGCCGGGTCCTCGGCCAAAGCGAAGGTGAAGCGCGTGAGGACGATCTTCACCGCCGAGCAGCTGGAGCGGCTGGAGGCGGAATTCGCCCGCCAGCAGTACATGGTGGGGCCCGAGAGGCTGTACCTCGCCGCGGCGCTCAACCTGACCGAGGCGCAGGTGAAGGTGTGGTTCCAGAACCGTCGCATCAAGTGGCGCAAGCAGTACATGGAGCAGCAGCACGCCAAGCTGGCCGGGAACCAGGACACCGCGCGGCACTCCGACGACGGCGCTGAAGCCGCCTCGTCCTTGGACGGACGCACGTCCCCTCTCGTGGAGATCCCCGCGTCCCCCGCGACGCCCAACAGCAGCGGCGAACTTCAGGACGACCAGCAGGAGCCTCAGCAGGAGCACCAGCCCAG
>NC_051415.1:14070618-14071282 GCF_015228065.2 Penaeus monodon
TACCCTTCCTACCTGGCGGCAACGTTGACGGCGGCGGCGTACGCGGAGCAGCAGCAAAGCGAGCCGGCGGACCTGACCACGGGCGCCGCCAGAGCCAAGTGAAATGCCCCCCTCCGGCAGGGGTTCAGCCCTCGACACTCGTTTGGACTCCGTGACACAGTGAAACGTGTGGAGCTCGCAGTGACTCATTGACACACAGTGATCCCGCCTGTCTGCGCCCGACATGAGAACCCTCGTGGCCGCCGTGGAGACGACCTCGCCCGAGGAAGCACCCAGGTCGTCTTCCTCCTTCACCCTCCCCAGTGCTGACGACTCGACGACCAACGCCGATCATCAGTGGACAAAAAGACCTTAACTCATCCCCGGGAACTTCGAGTGCAAGTGCAAGTTCGCGAAATCCAGGGACCCGAAGGGAGACGCTCGGCCTCCGCAAGGCTAAGACTCGCATACTCTTCACCGCGCACGTGTCTGTACCGCAGGCCGACGACTCCGCTGTCCCTCCTTCGGATCTGCTTCGGCTGCCAATCGCGGCACAGGAGCCAGAGGATGTTACCAAGTGCTGTACCGTTCCGTAGAGTCGTTGGGAAAACCGCGGTCCATGTACTTTGATGCCGAGATACAACTCCTCTGTCTATAGTGTTGCAGAGTTCCTATGAGAATCTCT
>NC_051415.1:14071305-14071420 GCF_015228065.2 Penaeus monodon
AAGATTGTATATATATGTATTTATGTCCCTTTTTGTTATATCATATTGTCTAACATATTTGACTTTAAATGTACCCCGAATTTCACTATACCGTTTTTTGTATATCTAGATGTCT
>NC_051415.1:14071449-14071672 GCF_015228065.2 Penaeus monodon
GTCTTTAGCCATTCTAACCTTCAGTAGTATCTTTATTATTATCATGTCATTACAAGACCTTGAACTCAAGAGAAGATGTAATAGATCCCACAATGATGAACTACACTTTTTTTTCAATAAAATAAAACTCATATATTATATTGCATCACTCCTTACAAGGTCGTTGCAAACCTCGTATAGACCAAGCATTTTTATAATAATCATCAACATAGTTACATATAAA
>NC_051415.1:14071726-14072240 GCF_015228065.2 Penaeus monodon
GATTCCCACACACTTATACAAGTAAATACAGACGGATGTTGACATACATTTCAGCTATATATCTATACACAGTTACAAGTTTTAGTGCTCTGAAATACTGGCCACACACGACAATACAGCGACATTCCTGTGGGCAAAAGGAATGGTTAAAAGGGACCGGTTGGCGGGCTGTGGTCACTTGGGTGTCTGCCCTTGTCTGTGGGCACGTGTGGGTAAACTAACAGCTTGTGCCCCCACTTAGCGCCATCGCCCGGGGCCCTTTGTCGCATTGGGCCCAAACTCTGGTCGGGAGGACGGGGGCCACACGGGAACTTCGAGTCCTTGAAATCTTTTGTGGGAACTTGGTCGTTTGCCGTGACTGCTTCGTTGCTAATATTGTGTTATTTGGATCGGTCATGTGAGCGACAGTCGGAGCAGTGTTTGTCCTTTTAACATAATGCTCAGATACGAATGGGACAAAATAATCACAGATTTTTTTTTGAAGTAGTAAGATTCGGTTCAGAAAACGTGAGTC
>NC_051415.1:14076529-14076741 GCF_015228065.2 Penaeus monodon
CCAGTTAACGACACAAATAAAGAATCTTCCTCGTAATAAATAAATTCAAACTGATTCCTAAAAGTCTTACGTATTCATTCATAAAACCAACACATGAATGGAGCGTACTGTGTGTAAACAAACAAGGGGCAATAAATAAGTTAATGCTTTACACAGGATTAGCTATATAGATTAAGGGTGTGTTCGTTATGAATGTCCAAAGGGAATAGGTT
>NC_051415.1:14079109-14079321 GCF_015228065.2 Penaeus monodon
CTACAACGATGAAATTCAAGGGAAATAAAGCTGCAAAAAATCTGCCTCACATCATCAATAGTGCCAGTGCCTTTAACAACTTCAGTGCCATTAATAATTTGGAAACAAAGTGTCAAACTTCAGCTGAATCGACGAGCCAAGACCTTTCTAACACCTTCTTCCTGTACACTTTCTTCTGATCTCTATTCCTTGTTCATTTTTTTTTTAATCTA
>NC_051415.1:14079399-14079583 GCF_015228065.2 Penaeus monodon
TTCTCTCTGTTTTTTTTTTTTTAATTCGCTCTTCTCTTGATTCCATCTTCTCGCCCTTGCTATGCTGTCTTATCCACTTATTTCGGTCTCTTCTTTCTAGCTTCCTTTCTTCTTTCCTCCATCCTTCCTTCTTTTTTAACCCCCCTTCCTCCTCACTTTACTTATTCTCTCCTTCTCTTACTTC
>NC_051415.1:14079973-14080169 GCF_015228065.2 Penaeus monodon
TTTCGTGTAAACAACTCAAAGGCGATCGCGTCCCGCCCGCCTCTCGTCCCCCTCCGCGCGGCCCTCCTCCTCTCGAGCGCAAATTAGACAAGATTGATATAAAGTTCACGATCCAACGGCGGCAACTGAGCATCTTCCATGAAGCTCTTTCATTATCGCCCCATTTAATTAATGACTTTGTGGGCCTAATGAGTCT
>NC_051415.1:14082670-14082869 GCF_015228065.2 Penaeus monodon
TACTCATCGTACCAGTTACTACTGTCTGTATCTATATTACTATTTCTCTATCTTAAATATCTTCACGAGATAATAACCCACGAAGACAACGACACTAATTACAATAAACTTTCTCGCATCTCTTCAGAAAATGAGACGATATGGTAACGAGAGAATGAAAACACGAAATAAGAAAAGATAAAAATTCCATGTCATCATC
>NC_051415.1:14083098-14083270 GCF_015228065.2 Penaeus monodon
ATAAATCTTAAACCACTTCAACCACTGCCCTCTAACGGTAAACCCCTCAACCTCAGGAATAAACCCTGCGCGCCTTCGTAAAGCGGAGCCGAAGGGAATTCTAAAACCCATGTGATTGCCTGGACGTGATGACCCCGCAGAGCCTCACGGGGCGAAATCTGCTCGCACCAAG
>NC_051415.1:14083624-14083806 GCF_015228065.2 Penaeus monodon
CGTTTTTGGGTCTCGTTAACTATGATGGATTGCTGGTCTATTAAATGTTTGCAGCGTTTATATTCTGCTTTCTCTTCTTTACTTTCATTTCTCCTTCCAACATAATCTTATCATCAAAAGATTATTTCTGATCTTATGAGGACAACGGAAATGACGAATGATAAAGATAATACTAACTGGTA
>NC_051415.1:14084119-14084315 GCF_015228065.2 Penaeus monodon
TACAAAAAATACGAATTACCGTCGAATTTCCCCCACTATTGTGATATCAGTATTTCATTAATATAATCATTATGAACAATAAATTCCAATGTGCTTACTCACCCCTATTTGAAGCTGTGTGTTAAATGGTACACATAACAATGGTTAATTTAATGCCATATTAAAGAACCAGATGCCAGTGGTGGCCGCTGAGACG
>NC_051415.1:14084752-14084924 GCF_015228065.2 Penaeus monodon
TCTTTTTCCTTGCAATGGCAATGAGCATCACCGCTTGGCTGCGTGTGTGATTGATCTAAAATTTACTTATAATTGGTGCATGTGTCGTTCGTCTGCACTGAATCATTACTTATCTTCTCTTGCATTGTGCTGGGCGATTTCGCAGATCATAACTCAAGCGCTCGACTCTGGC
>NC_051415.1:14085650-14085878 GCF_015228065.2 Penaeus monodon
GCAAGACAAGAAACGTTGCAACAAAACGTGGTCATTCACGAATAAGAGGAGAAAGAGGGAGACGGATTGAAAGGATACGGAATAAAAAATAATACCAATGAGAACGGGAGGCGAAAAATAATAAAACTAAAAAGGGGAAGTCGAAAACTCATAAACAATCACATATTGTATATTCCATTTCTCTTTGACACGCGGAGATGGATGAGGGGGTCGCAGCGGGTGTGTGGC
>NC_051415.1:14085929-14087386 GCF_015228065.2 Penaeus monodon
AGGCACGAAGCAAAGGCTCCTCCAAGTTAATTACACCTTTCACCATGTAAAGCCTACAATGACCTGACTCCAGCCAAGGGTTATTAGTAACCAATCTCCCGCCAGTAAGTGTCCATCCCGCCACGGTCCCGTGCCTGCAACGCGCTGCAAGGCGCTCGCCCTCGCGGCATGCAGAGTCCTGCTTGCTCATAACGCGTGTTTTGGGAATGACCCGATTCCTCCGAAGAAAGAATTCTCTTTGGGATAATGTCTGATGTACGTCGGAGAACATTATAATGTTAATGAGCGCGAGCAGCGGAGGCTGGAGGAAGAGCCCTTTGCCGCCACATTTACGCGCGCGCGCTGGCGATGGCAGGACGGAGCCCCCGGGGAGCGCGCGCGCTTCCTGCTGCGCGCTCTCTGATTGGCTCGCACCCCATGCTGATTATCTCATATATTTTGGACTACTCCTCGGGTGATATTCATTAATCATTTAGCGTCTGGATGCTAAATGGCTGAGAGTCGAAATTGGTGTCGTGCACGGCTCGGCCGAGCGCGTCGGGGGACCTGCCCCCCCCGGCGACTGTTGCGAAACATTAAATCTCCAGATTAACCGCCGCGGCTTTACTTCCGGGTGATGCCCCGGGGCGGTGGGGGAGGGGATGCTGAGATACACGCGTGGGAAATCTCTGCGCACCTTCTCGCTGCATCACAAAGACACCGGTTCTCCAGAATACCCGGGCAGCCCAGCAACTAGACTAGATTCCTCAAAATATCTGATTTAGAATAAAGCGGAGAGAAAAAGGCCCTGGGAACCTATCGGCCGCGCAGGCTCCGAGGGCCGCGGACTGCAAGCGCCTCCGAGAGATGGCAACCTCCTCACGTCCCGCTCGAATAAAAAGGAAAAAACTCGGCCCAGACTTGTCCCCAGCGGGAGGCAGAGGCGGTTTATCTCAACATTAAGGTGATTAACTCTTAACAAGTTGTTGTCTCACCTAAGTAATAATTATGTATATAAATATTAGTTAAGAAAAGGAATATATAGATGCAAAAAATATATATATGCAAACACACAAACTCATTAACCCCCCAAAAAAGGAGAAAAATGTAAACAAAAGCGTCGCGCGGGAATGCATAATCTCAAGCACACGTGGAGATTATGCAACGCGATGCAATGGCCGAGCGGTTTCTTCTCACAGAAAGAGGAGGAAACGAAGAATCCTCTGCCAAGTCCTCCACCCACCTGAGTAGGAGGGGACAGCCGGGTTCGAAGTGGGCGTGGGGTTATTAATAGCCTTGATTATGCGCCTCATTTCTTGATATCAGACACCTTGATCATCATCATTAGTCTTCATTTCTACGAGTCCTTGCTCGCTCGCTATGCTCTCTTTTTTTCCCTATCTTTGACTCTTTGTCTTCTCTCCCTTTCACTTTCTCCATCTATCCCTATATCTGTTACACTGTCTCGTGATTTCCCT
>NC_051415.1:14087757-14087980 GCF_015228065.2 Penaeus monodon
ATCTAAATTTGTTAGCTTAATCACTTTCAGCTGAGCATAGTCGTGCCTTGCAAGTCATTAGTCTCCGTGGTAATTGTTCTTTGTAAATTGCTTAACATTCTCATCATCAAATTAGCCTTCACATTTCTCTTTTCGCTCGATCTCCTTTTAACATCCTTTGTCTCCTTTTCCACAATCGCGGTTCTCACCATCCCTTTTCACACTTGCCCCTTACGCGTCCTTT
>NC_051415.1:14088019-14088422 GCF_015228065.2 Penaeus monodon
CGATCATCACCCCCATCCCATTCTCTTATCCCCTCGCTCATTTCCATAATGATATTGATAAGGATAGCGAGTTCCAGTGTAATGACCCATAGCATCAAATGGCCTCACGCTACGAGAACATGTGTTGCGGGTAATGGCACAGGAGTGGGTGAACGGGTTCCCTCATAATCACCTGTTGAGTCTCATCATGCAGTGGCAAGTGAGGATCATTATCTCTCTCCTGAGGGCGCGGTGAGAGGCGCCCCAGGGGAAGAGGGTGAACATTAGCCCCCTGCGAGGCCTTAGAGAGATCAAGCCTGGCCTCCCCGTGGGGCTTCGACCCGGCTCCGAGATTGCCGTTGGGTCGTCTGTTGGTCTGTTCGGATGTCTGTTTCTCTGTTCAACTGTCTGTTCGTCTAGTCAA
>NC_051415.1:14088701-14090283 GCF_015228065.2 Penaeus monodon
AACTGCCAACTTAGATATCAGGCACCATATTTTTCCAGCCTGTTTATGTCTAGATACACATTATCTTATTCTTGCTGATCCTCTATTTTTACCTTCATTTGATCCACTTCTCTGTCCATCCATCACTTCGTCTTTGTTCCTCTACTAAATGGTCTTCAATCAAGCAGTACGTTTCTCGTTTCATTCTCCTATCACTCTTTTCAGCATGTGTTGGCTTGGATACAACCTCTGGTCTCTCACGTGAGTTATCTGTCATCGTTACCACCTGCGTGCTTTTTACAGCGCTCGCTTCTTAGAATCGATGTGTGCAGTTTCTACGTGGTGACATTTCAATCGCTGTTGTAACATTATTCTGTTCTTCTTCTGTTTAATTTATTTCTTGTCTCTTTCATCCGATTGTTCCATTCGTCTAACTAAATCTGTCAAAATCAAATGTACAAAGGAAATATTCATCATATAACGTCTTTTTGTTCTGATTGTGAAGTACGACGGTGTCTTAAAGAGGTAAAAAGAATTTTCTTCATTTGAATATTGATAATATCATATAACTGCCTTGCAGACAGGCCTAATAGTCGCATAGACTGAATGTACTACTGTTTTCAAATACTGTAAACGCACATTTTTCTGCAATGGATACTGTGAAACATCAGACCAATGCACATGAAATCGGTGCTAACGTTAGTAAACCCGTTACTTGTCTTCATTAAAAGCATTCTTTTCAGCAAAATATAGTTTGATATACGTGTTTGGTATTATTTTTTTTTCCAATAAATAAAGATTTATACAAACTCATGTAAGCAGAGCCGGTAATGTCGCTGTAAGAGGAAAGACGGGATATCAATCTTGCATCCCTGCGAGTGAAAGGTCCAGCACTCAGGTGGTCCGCCGAGATGCACAATGACGAAAAAGAATTGACTTAGTGGGTAGTCTAGTACTCTCCGTCTTACCTAAACTTTCTCTTTCTCGTTTGTCATGTCGTATCATCACATTATACACCTTTTAACACTCGTAGGGAAAACAGTGACACAGGGTAAGATATATTTAGAAATATATATCACTTGATGAGAGAAAATAAATATAATAGATAGATTTTTGGTACAAAATAACTGGACCTCTAAAAGCCAAGACATTGCCATGCTTTCGCCTGCCAGTTCTAACAGAGCCACATCAGCAACCCTAGACAGATCTTTCTCAAGAACTACTGCCAAAAATCGGCTTTTCAAAATCTAGAGAAAACTTTTTTTAAGGGCATTGGTCACTTTAGTGGGCCTTTAAGGGAGATAGAAGGAAAGAGATAACACACGCTCTTTGCCTAAAGGTAGGCACGTGAATCGACAAATCAGCGTTTCGTAATGGACTCCATCTTCCCCGGCTGAAGATAGGCCTCCTGCACACCTGCGTTGAACACGATCGTAAACAAAACCCAAGGCTAACAATTGTTCTTGATATGAGCACTTTACCCCAAAACGAAGCACCGTTAAAGAACAACTGGCTTGTCCACCTTGTTCTCTCATCCAGCTGTTCATCGTGACGACATCATCAGCGTTCAGAAATTAAGTGAATCACGGAGATGGATGGAGCT
>NC_051415.1:14090323-14090418 GCF_015228065.2 Penaeus monodon
TCACTTATCTGCTACCTGTTACCCTGAGGGGGATGGGGGAGGGGGGGAGGCGATAATGGAACGATATATGTGAGTTTTGAGGAGCGTAAGTTTTA
>NC_051415.1:14090628-14090799 GCF_015228065.2 Penaeus monodon
TTTGCTTCCTTCACTTTACTTCATCCATGTAACACTTGATTATAAAATGCAAATTGAACGATTCGAAGCAGAAAGATTGCAATTGCACCTTTTCTGTTGATCAAAATCCAGAGAGTGAGAAAAAGAGTTCTCAAATGAGTTTATTAATATCAGTGTAGTATGTAACAAAAT
>NC_051415.1:14090866-14091233 GCF_015228065.2 Penaeus monodon
GAAAAAAAGAGCTTAATTGGAGACTTGTGATTAAAATTCCGTAATTTCTTCCAGGACGACCAATTAGCGTGGTGGAATTAAGGGAATCGGACAGAGCCAGACAGACCTTCCAGCGAAGTATCTCCGGCCAACCGTCTCTTACGTGGCTTTAGAGAGTCGGTAATGCACTGGTCTTCCTCTTGGCTCCGCCCATTTTCGTCCATCTCCCCCCCCCTCTCTCTCTCCCTTCTCCATAGACCCGCCCTTCTGTCTCCTTGTTCCCTTCTCCTTTTTATCCTCTCTCTTCCTCCTCCCACTCTTTCCGATCCCTTCTTTACTTACTCCCTTCCCTCTTCTCTTTTACCGTAATTATCTCGGTCGCTTTTAC
>NC_051415.1:14091366-14091595 GCF_015228065.2 Penaeus monodon
ACACCTGCTGCGACCTCCTGCCGGTGTTATTATTAAAGTTACCGGCGAGATCGGGGGAGGTGCGTCCGGCCTCATTTATATTAATTACACCTCGCGAGATGGGTGACGGTGCCTCGGATTCAGTGATTGATTACGCTACCTAATGATATGAGGAATGTTGTGATAGTGGTCAGGTAGAGGCGCTATCTGACGCTACCTTGTGGGTATGTACGGTACATGGAAAGGGTCT
>NC_051415.1:14091806-14092240 GCF_015228065.2 Penaeus monodon
TTCTAAATAAATTGTAATATGCACAGTTATTCCTGCTGGTTCACTTACTTGTACACCTTCCGGATAAATTGACGCCGGATATCCTAACTTGACTGTCTAAAGCACCATGTTACCTTTCTTTTAGAGACCCACCAATAGTGTTCGACAGTCCACTGCAGTTTCTTTGTCCGGATTTAGCAATGAAGTAGCCGGTGGATCACTCCAGGTTTATGACGTCATACACTTGCATCAGTCCGAGTCCGAGAGAGAGAGAAAAAATTATATAATAATCATATTATAACCTCTTACGATAATATCTTTGGCTTAATTCCCCTTTCCCCCCAATTGTCATTAAATAGTTCACTGTCGCTAACAAAATCACAGTATGAAAAGAAGATGAAGTTCACAAAAAATGTTCTTTACAGTAGCAACGGAGGAGAATGTGGCAATCGTCT
>NC_051415.1:14094735-14094862 GCF_015228065.2 Penaeus monodon
CCGAAGCACTAAATAGATAATGCAAAATAGACACTATGCATGTGCAGTCAAAGGAATGGTTTAGAAAGTCTCCTGCATTACTATCTCCTTACGTGAATTGATACACGGAAAAGGTATATAGGAAACT
>NC_051415.1:14095074-14095174 GCF_015228065.2 Penaeus monodon
CTCCTCGCCAGCGTGAATGAGTGGGTTAGGGCGCCAGAGTCGAACCAGTTCGAGTCTACAACAGGGAGCAGATAATGTTCCTTCTGATTGCAATCGCGCC
>NC_051415.1:14095875-14096000 GCF_015228065.2 Penaeus monodon
AAGCTAAAAAGGAGAGCGGTTCACCGATACGGACGTGGCTACAAATACTCGCTCCTATTCATGTTAGTGACAGACGAGCAAAGGGCAAAACCAGATTGGCTTTCACCGCCTCTGTCAACACTAGC
>NC_051415.1:14096059-14096164 GCF_015228065.2 Penaeus monodon
GATACGTTTTGTAGGATGCATTTTACTAATTACGTCGCCCCATTACATGCTTAGTTAGAATTATTAATTTGATACATTGCTTGGGCACGGAATTAATTTTATCGT
>NC_051415.1:14096198-14096305 GCF_015228065.2 Penaeus monodon
GACGACCGCTGCCTGGTGATGATTACATCCTTTCACCCGTCTAATGAATAGCGAAATTATGCATTATGTAATGAAAAGCATTTTTTCATTTGACATATATGACGGCC
>NC_051415.1:14096504-14096665 GCF_015228065.2 Penaeus monodon
TTGATCTGTTGTCCAATGCGTTCGCATTTGAGCCATCGTGTCGCTGTCTTCTACTTCATGTTAGTAATCATTGTGTATTTACCAAATCCTGGATTCTGTTCCTTGTTTGTCAAATAATATATTCAGAATAATTTTCGTCATCTTCTCCATCCCCTTCCCCT
>NC_051415.1:14096845-14097051 GCF_015228065.2 Penaeus monodon
GATAAAAGACAGCAAGTCAAATCTTCCCAGCCCCATTTTCTAGGTAGGCGTGGCTTGTTGATCCCGTTACCATGACAACACCAAGATGACGCAGCCTCTGTCACCAATCCCATGAAGTATTTCCTCTTCTGACACTTCCGTCCGTGATAACAGGTATCCTGCGGGTTCATAGAAAATTGTCTCTGTGTTCCAAGTGAGGAATGATT
>NC_051415.1:14097233-14097611 GCF_015228065.2 Penaeus monodon
CTATGGAGGCATTATGGAACAGTTTTAACACATGTTGATATATGTATATATAATCCGATGAGATTCGAGATGACTTACAGACAAGAGTGTATGACGTTCAGGCCTTGTCACCAAGGAGATAAAACGCCTGTTTTCAGCTCTATACTTTATGAGGTCAAAGTCTAAAATCTTTTCTAAGAAGCTCTTTGAAACGTTCACAATACTCCTAGATAAGGTTAAAATCTAGAGGACGGAAAAACATATTGACTTACAGCCTTTTACAAGCGGGAGGAAATGTTCCTTAAAAAATGGACCGAGAAATTTTACCAAGTCTAAAATATTTTTGTAACTGGGCACAACATCATGAGATATTATATTATATTATATTATATCAATCAA
>NC_051415.1:14098373-14100169 GCF_015228065.2 Penaeus monodon
CCATATATAGCGTCGACGTTCGAATGTGTGTGCGTTATTGTCCGCATGTACCTCTCCTCACACCTTCAAACACATAAGTAGAAGTGGAAGATGAAAACTTTCTGTAATGGATTCTAAAATAACATTCAATAATGTCCTCCTGCACTAGCGCCTCGCGGCAAATATTCAGTCTCGGAGCGACATCAATATCATCAAAGTAAATCAGGCTTGAGTGAGCAAAACACCATGAAAGTCCTTTGACGCAGAACAATTTTACTTTGTCACAGCCAGGCGCCGTGTCTCTCTCCCTCTCACCCTCTCCACCAGCGCCATCACCATGTAATAGATTATCTTCAATGATCCGCTGTCTCTCCCGACCACAATAACATCATCGAAGCATCTTTCTGTCCCGCAGGATGACACTTATTGCCGACATAATAGCCACATCAACAAAAATGCCCGCGGTGTATTTCGCGCGGTAAATATGTCCCCTCCTTTTTTTCCCTTTGGCCGAGGCCAGCTGCCTAATAAAAGGCAATATCTTACAGAGCGAGTCAGACAGAGGTTTTCCCCCTTCCGTCCATGCCTTTGTTCCGCCGAAGAGATGATTGTGATGACGCAAATATTAGTTGTATTGTGCGTTATGAACATCAATTTGCCCTCCCCATGAACGATTCCTTTGTTTGAGCTCAAAAGCGGGAATAATCTGTTGGGAACGCCGTTGTTGCCATACCTTGCGTCACTTATTTTGGAAACTCATCTTGAGCATCGCAGTGAATTCATTTTATGGATGAGAATGGTAATCCATCTCTTTATCCAACTTTTTTTCTTTTGAAATTCTGGAAAAAAAAGGAGATCGCCAGCTCACCACAAAAAGGGAGATTCCCTTTTAAAAGTCAGAAACCGTTCCTCGGTGACAACAATGTCTTTCTTTTTTGTGTGAGTGTTGGTGTGTGCAGATATTAGGACTAATCCGTCAATATTATGACCCTCGTCGGTCCCTAATTGCTTCAAAGTGACAAGTCGGGGTTTTATCAATAGGATTATTTATTGACCAGCTTCCAAATGCCGCGTGCGAAGACGAAGATATTTTCATGCGAGGGGACGTAATATGCGATAGCTTTCGTGTCGATCAAACAAGGTTAAATATGGTTTCAGTGCTTATGTTGCCAACTTTTTTTGGAGTGGATAGGTAAAGATATTATGAGTATCAATTATGGGTAGATGAATGCTTTACATTAAACGTAGTTAGGTAGGTGTAATGAATAAGATATGGCCTTAACATAAAAAACACACACAAGGATAAGTAATTTAAGAGCTTAGACACCAGAAGATAATGTGAATTACATAAAGGTAGTTTTCTGTGAACTGGAAAACGTTATGAGAAAGGGAAATAACGAGAGAAACAGAAAAAAGAAAAAGAAAAAAAGTTAAGAAGAGAAAGATGATAAAAACCGGGCGAATCAGAGACAAAACACAACGGCAAAAGAAGAGCAAGAAGCATAACACCAGCTTAAAGAAGAAAGAAAGAAAGAAAGAAAAAAAACAGAGAATAGATAGGCACAAAACCTTAAAAAAAAGAGAGAGCCCAGGGTTTATCACAAACGCAAGGACGAGGAGAGGCGGGAGGGAGCGTTTGTGTGTGTGTGTCCCCACTGAGAAACATGGCCGCCTGCCTCCGCGCGCCGTCCAATATGGAGGGAGGACAGTGGACCGTGAAATGCCATGTGTTATTGTGCTTTATGATCTCTTGCGCTCTCTCTCCTCTCTCCACTCGCGTTGCTCCTTTGCTAGTGAACGTTACTGGGGCTCGTGTG
>NC_051415.1:14100233-14100358 GCF_015228065.2 Penaeus monodon
AAAAAAATCTTTAGTTTTCCTTTGTTTTATGTTGTGATCGGTGCTGCTCTGGTTTTGTCAGCTTTTCCGTTGCTGAAATAATCTTTTATATTTCTTTTTGCATATTTTTTTTATAATCTTTTATA
>NC_051415.1:14102498-14103328 GCF_015228065.2 Penaeus monodon
CTGTTATTTAAGAAAATCTTTATTATATTAATACCAAAAATCTGGTTTAACTTTGGGTCAAGCAGGTAAATTACGGTTCCCTTTTCGGTGAGCTTGTCGACCGAAGCGAAAAGTTTCCCTTCAGTCTCCCTGTCGTGTCTCTCTTCCTCTTTCGGCAATTCTTGTTTATTATTTCGAGGACGAAGGACCAGTCAGGGACGGTGGAGATCGAAGTGAAACTCGCCGGGCCCTTTTGTTGCCGCGAGTGAAGGAGAGGAGGAGGACGGAAGGTGAGAGCAGAAACGAGCGAGATTTGCTCTCCGCGCGGTGCACTAAACTCTTTGAATATGTTTCTGTCTGGAAGAAGGTAAGATCAAAAAAGAAAAGAAAAAAGAAAAATAATGTAAAAGACTTCGAAAAGGGTAAAAAAGAAAAATAAAGTAACAACGAAAGGAAAATAATAAAAGCATAAAAAAAAGAAAGCAAAACACGGTCACTGATCCTGCTGGTAGTGACTTCGGGTCCTGAGGCCGGGTGCTCAAACCTCTTGAATATTATAGTCCATTTGCCTCGCGCGGCAACTGGCGGCAAATTGGCGTATCGATGGTGGCCGATGCTTCCAATAGGATGATCGGTGTGACCAATTAGCTGGAAGGGGAAGGAAGGAGGAGGAGGGGGGGCTGTTAAACAGGGCGTGGGGGTAAATAAGAGAGAGGTTGGAAGGGGGAGAGGGAGGAAGGGGGGAGAGGATGTGGAGCGAAAGAAGGACAGAGAGCAGAGGATAGCGATAGGCAAACAGCCGCCGAGGTATGATCTCAAATGACAATGTTTAGCTATAAAGCAATACATTT
>NC_051415.1:14103988-14104191 GCF_015228065.2 Penaeus monodon
CTCATTTCTGGAACATTCCTTATTCCGGAGTCGAGGTTCCAGTGGGGGACATCACGCCCCTACGTCTTAAACTGCTCGTCTGCTTCTTGCCGCCAGTGTGCTTACGGCCGCTCAGCTGCGTGTGCCGGGAGGGGGTGAGGGGGAGAGGGGAAGGGGGGGAGAGGATTCCGGATTTGTTCCGGCCAACACGTGCGGCCAGTAGA
>NC_051415.1:14104361-14104796 GCF_015228065.2 Penaeus monodon
TTTATGGGAATTTCTCTCCCTCCCTCTCTAAAAGAAAAAAAGAGGGGAAAAAAATCCATATTGTCAATTGATCCGATGTTTTGTCATTTTCGCCGCCGATAATATGATGTATAACCCCGCTCTCTCTACCCTCCGCCATCAGTGCTAAAAGTGTCCGCAGAGAATGATGAACTGCCGAGATTTGGCGGGAAAATCGGTGGCCAGAAGCGACAACAAAATAAACGATATTTCATGCTCGTTAATCGCCTAAAGTCCCTGTTGGACTGGTGATTAATATTACTTACTTCTACCAAAATGGCAGTGTTAAATTGTTCGCATAAGTAGTTACACCCTGCGAGAGAGTGGGTGATTGACTTACTAATCAGTAAAGTTGTTTATTATTTCAGATCTTCACATAGTAGGCTGTTCAAACCCCTCTTTGATTTCGCAAGAAGC
>NC_051415.1:14106167-14106351 GCF_015228065.2 Penaeus monodon
TTCATCTTCATAATTTACGCTCACAATCTGCCAACATCTTCGCCAACCACATTTACCAGCAATTTGGCAAAATTCTACTGAGTTGCATGCAACGCATTCTCATCCGAAGCACAAATCTAGAAATATGTTATCATTTCCCATCTTCCTATCTCTGCATGTGAAAATTTCTTGCCTACTTGCAAAC
>NC_051415.1:14106379-14106504 GCF_015228065.2 Penaeus monodon
ACTTGCAAGACTGGTATCAACGGGAAACTAGAAGATTGTCGTTCTGTGTTCACTCTGAATGTTTAATGTTCTTGCTGAACTTGGCGTCAAGGTGAAAACTTTGGAAGGCAGAGAAGAGGGGAAGA
>NC_051415.1:14106756-14107190 GCF_015228065.2 Penaeus monodon
AGGTCCCTCAAGTAGCGTGGAATTATGTCCTCTGCCACCCCCTCCTCTACCCCCTCCCCCTCCCCTTCCTCCCTGCACACTTCCCCTCCTCCCCTTCCTCCACCTTCCCATCCCCTTCCTCCCTGCACACTTCCCCTCCTCCCCTTCCCCCCTTCCCCATCCCCTTCCTCCCTGCACACTTCCCCTCCTCCCCTCCCCCTTCCCTATCCCCTTCCTCCCTGCACACTTACCCTCCCCCCCTCCCCCCCCTTCTCTCTCTCTTTCCCCTCCCCCCCCCTCTCGCTCTCTCTCCCCACCCCCGCCCCTCTACCTCTCCTCACCTCATTTCTCAGCCGGGGAAAAGTTCGTCCTCTCTCCCCTCCCCCAACCTCTGGATCCCTCCCCTACCCCACCCTTTTCCTCCGTCATGACCCTCCCCCCACACACACTCTTAA
>NC_051415.1:14107214-14107453 GCF_015228065.2 Penaeus monodon
ACGAGCTTCCTTCAGGAACCCTAAACCTTCCACTTTGATCTTTATTTTTTGTTGTGCAAGTTACGTCGAGGATCAAGTTAAAATGAGGTAGGAATGCTGATGTCTTCGACCTCTTCCCCCCTCCCCCCTCCCCCCCATACTTCCTTGACCCCATCCCTCTACGTCTATTATCCCCTTCCACCCCTCCCCTTCCCCCCATGCCTCCACGTCGGGTTAATTCTAACAACTGGTTAACTTCA
>NC_051415.1:14108110-14108530 GCF_015228065.2 Penaeus monodon
TCGGAAGATTAGATCAGAAAATTAGAAGCTTTAGAAATCTGGAAGACCTGTCCCAGCCATTCCAATTCTGTCATTTTTAATATTCTTTGATTTATTCAATAACTAGATTTTCCGGAACATTGATTTTTTAAATCTTTTTCTTTTTGCTATTCTCTGCTTTCTAATTGCATTCTGTACGACTTAGTCAAAATATTTTCTCGAAAAATGCAGTTCACTTTCTCAGTTATGAATTGATAAAAGGCTAGAGTCTAGTTGAGAACTGAAAATTACTTTTCTAAAATGTCCTTGTAAAATAACCCTGTCATTTTGAGGTCATTTTGTATAAAGAAAAAAAAAGTGCAATCGAATTGTTCCAGACAATTTTGTGTATGGTAAAGCCGCCATTATATCCAGTCTGTCCTCTTTCTGTAGTCTTGGGAA
>NC_051415.1:14109426-14109888 GCF_015228065.2 Penaeus monodon
CCTCAAACATTCCTTCTTCCCGTCTGCGCAGACTGTTGATGCAGATCTTTAGTTAACTCTTCTTAATAAGGCTCCGGCACATTATCAGGCTTCGGTGTGGCAAGTTCCTTCACTTGATTTCTTTGCCGGATCCAGTACCGCTTATCCGCTTGGCACAACGGCAAACTACATAATGTCAATATATAATATAATGTTTTTATAATTATTTAGTGTATTTCTGAGAGTTTTTCCCTCTGCATTCCATTGTTCAAAATAACCATACGTGTTATCCATCGCATCTTATGCTATGTATTCTATGTAGACACAGGCATTGATGATCACTTAATCTGTACACTTTAATAACAGCATCTCTCAATTTCGGTTCAGCGCAAGAAGCCAAAGGAACGTTTAGTTTAGCCAAGGCTTCGAAAGGTCAAACGAGACCGGGTTTAGTTTGAACAGAGAAAACCTGCAAATTTACTG
>NC_051415.1:14110617-14110845 GCF_015228065.2 Penaeus monodon
TTTTGAACACCCAGCGTATTTTGACGCGCCGCCAAAAGGAAATTATGTGCGCCGTAGCAAGCGACGAGACATGACAGCGCCTGATGAGCCGCGGGTCTGGAAGTGGCGACTCACGTAACGCAAGAGCCGAGTCCTCTAAGCAGGGCCACAGCCTGCGCCATAGGAGGTGTAGCACTTACGTGACAAGGACTGACACAAGGGGTGGCAGGCGACGTCACACAAAGGGGT
>NC_051415.1:14110883-14111011 GCF_015228065.2 Penaeus monodon
CCTCGCTTCCACCACCAGGAATTAGGGACAGCAGTGGCCGCTAAATTAATTAAAGTTAGGAGAGGCAGAGTCTGATTTTGGCCACGTTTTCTTGGGCATAATTAAATGAAAGTTCCCATCCCTTCCCA
>NC_051415.1:14111122-14111993 GCF_015228065.2 Penaeus monodon
CCGAGGAGCAAGGGCGCTGGCCTGTGTACTTTATGAATTAATTACAAACCTGACACAGCCTCTGACTTTCAGCATGGCGTAAAATTAGCCCTTGCATGTTTATCTCTGACTTAAAAGCATAAAGTATGCAAGAAAATAATTAAACGGGGTATTGCCAGACGTTATAAAAAGAGGGTTTCCCTCATTAGCCAGCGATGCGGAGGGCCCTGAGCGCGGACACCCTGCACCTGAGGGCCAAACGCCGGACGCCACGACACGGACCCTTAAGCCCTAATAACAACCGCATTGTGGGAATGTTGGGGCCCTAACACTGGTGATTGCAGGGCCCGTAACGCCAGATTCAGATTGGGCAATGGCCTTTTAAGGGATCTCATAACATTGTAATGTCTATCCGCGTTGCCCTAATGACGAGGTGAACGCATTTGTGGGGTAAGGCAATTAGAGGCACACTTATCTTAGGAATCTAACAACTGACCGACGGGAAATACCAAGAGCTTTAACGTCAAAGAACGTGGATTTTAAAGATTCTATGGAAGGTTCCAGGCGAATGGTAAAGAGAAACTGCCGCTTTGGCAGAAACCGCTTGCAGAGTTCATTACAACCATGGTGGAGGAGTTACGCAAGCTTGCAATTTCTATCAACCAAACAATGGAACGTAACGCATTATAGTCCCTTGAATATCAGTGAAAATGGTCTGCAACAAAATACCAATCCCTGAGAGTATTAGTAGAGATAAAGTGGATCTGTATATAAACATACACGTTACCTTATATTTTCAGCGGTCTATATGTGTTTATAATATTCATTTCTACTGACAGTAATTCAGTAATTATGGTCTCATGAATTAATGCGTTTGAATACATCCCCTCAA
>NC_051415.1:14114199-14114370 GCF_015228065.2 Penaeus monodon
GCAATTAGTTATTCTATCAAGACTGGAATGTTATACGGCATCAGAAAGTCCTGGATTAAACCCTGCAGGATAGAGTATGCAAGAAGTCCCCCAATACACATACTTTCACCTTTTTGAAGTGAAGCACATTCATGCAGCATGGCACCAAAAAGAGTCAAATTCTCCCAGTAT
>NC_051415.1:14114548-14114698 GCF_015228065.2 Penaeus monodon
TCTGTCAAGGACACACCGCACCTTCGTGGTTTCAAGGTACAAGTCAAACAAAGATCTTGATTTACGATTCCAAGAAGGAGGAAGGGATGTCCAAATGACTTACAAATTCAACATTTCGGAAGTTACTAAAATCAACGATACAATTTTGCC
>NC_051415.1:14114907-14115053 GCF_015228065.2 Penaeus monodon
GCACGCACGCACGCCCTCTCTCGCACACATACAAGCGGCCGCGTTCCCAAATAAGTGGCGCTGGCAGACAATTGAAGACTAATGGCCATCAAGGAATTTAATTTACTTTGGCCGGGCATGCCCTAGCCTTCCGGGAGGATCCCTGG
>NC_051415.1:14115755-14116508 GCF_015228065.2 Penaeus monodon
GCCCGGGTGGGGGGGGGGGCAAGTATAATCTCCAGCATTTATCATTTTCCTTCAACATTTTGAAAATTTAGTATCCGGACAGGACCACCTCACCCCCACCCCACCCCATTTAGGCGTCTTATTAATGAATCAACAATTTCATTTATCCTACCTTGATGTCAAATTCCTCAAATTATTTACTCCCTCAAGTTTTTTTTTTTTAAACTATTTAATCAAACAGTTTTCAGTGCTTTTACTAATTGGTATAGTACTGTCCTCGTCGTTAGTGTCTTCCTTTTTAACATAATCTTTTACTACATAATTTGAAACTGCACAACACCTATTTATTGACACAAAATACATAAATCTAAAAGTTAATTACCTTATTTGCTTCAATTACTTCCCTGGCGACGCTAAGACACTAATTACAGGCAGAGGCTCCTTCGAGATGAGGTGGCACGAAATTGAATAGATGAATGAATGATATAGTATATAGAGACAAATACTTCTTTAGATAGACAAATAATCTTTAGATTCTAGAAATAGATAAAGTAAACAAACTGGATAACAATATGAATAGAGATATATGAAGAGATGAGATGCTATAAATTGATAAACACGCATGCAATCAATGGCGAAAAAAAAACATTCGATTCCCCCCCTGTTGTTACCCTGAATACAAATGCCTCTCCCACGCACAAACTATACTACGGCAGCAATGAAGACTTGCAAAGGTACACAAGCAGCGGTGGACATGTAGAAGGAATGTAGAGT
>NC_051415.1:14116908-14117266 GCF_015228065.2 Penaeus monodon
TTTCTTTTACCCCTCTACCCGGCCGTCTAGAAATAGGGCAGGGGAGGGGGAGGGAGGAGGGCGACCGGCCAACAAATGAAAATTCCAGAATATACGACCTTTGATATAGTTTCTTGCCGGCGTTTTCCCAGGGCATAAAGACACTGGCAAGTGGGGAAGGGCGATTGTAAGTGTGCGTCGCGAGTGTGGGTGTTCCGTTTTTATTGCTCACATGTGTGCGTATGTGTGTGAGGCTGGGCTGGGTTTGGGTATGAGTGTACTTTTCGGTTGTTATGTGGACTGATGTAAAGTGTTCCGATTAACATGTGCAAGAAAAAGAGGAAATTGCGGAAGCGACAGCCTCCTATACAAGACAATT
>NC_051415.1:14123114-14123289 GCF_015228065.2 Penaeus monodon
GGTAGTCGGTGGATAGAAAATCTTTATTATTTCCGTTACAGACGAGCAATCCTTTCCCTTTTCCATATGATTCTCTGAAATGGTCGTATGTACATCCCAGATCATTCGAAGACACAAGGACGTCTCAAAATATCAAGACCATAAAAACACAAACATGCACATACATAAAAAAAAA
>NC_051415.1:14123313-14123839 GCF_015228065.2 Penaeus monodon
ACATAAGCGCACCTGTGATAACGAAAGAAAACTTCCCAGAATCAAGTTTCCAGCCTGGTGTTCTCGATAATGAACGGAGAAAGATGCAAATGACCAAAATTAAAACCCCGGCTATGTCTCTGCAATCGAAGGAAGTCGACGAATCATTAATGCAAGGGACAGGAAACAGATGTCAAGAGGCAATTTCCAGGTGATGGAGCGCTGAAGACCCATTAGAGGCTATTTTGGCGAGCAACTTTTTAACAATGTCGTCTTGCTCTCGTCTGGCGGGAAGTTTCTTAGGTTGATTCAGGTTGCCTTTCAGGTTGCAAGATTCGCGGAACGGAGAATTGACGCAAGTCGTGCCACAGGTTGCTTCTGATCGAGTTATTGCAAGACATCTCGCTTAACGAATACGAATCAGGGCTCGTGAGTTAGAAACTTTGGATGCAAGGCCTTTTTTGTTGAGTGAATATATTAACATACACACAAAAAAATAATATGAAACGGATGAACAATAATAATTAATGCATAATCATTCACGTTT
>NC_051415.1:14123863-14124095 GCF_015228065.2 Penaeus monodon
TGGAATAACAATAAGAATTTAGTCGATGGAAACAGTCTAGTTTGATATAACCCTAACTTCAATCTCCTTATTTTCCCACGGTTAATAATTTACGTTTATCAGCTCTTCGATCTACTTTTCTGGCCGTTTATTGGATGGGATCAACCATTTTAATTTTCGAAAAAAAAATAGTGAAGGATATTACTATCTTCTTTTAGGGAAAATGTGTGCATTTACGTACTTTTATTCTGAC
>NC_051415.1:14124120-14124306 GCF_015228065.2 Penaeus monodon
TTTACTGCCTCTTTTCCCGTCGACGATTTCAAAGCATCTAAAACGTTCTAAAAAATATGTTGATTCTTTTTTGTCTTTCTCTCTTTTTTTATTCTTTAAAGCAACAAAATTAATTAGTCGTTCGGACAAATAAACAATTATTCAGGAAAATCGGTATAGGCTGAGTGACGTGTGGCGGCTACGCGA
>NC_051415.1:14124391-14124556 GCF_015228065.2 Penaeus monodon
CCGACACGAATGGACGTTTCCAAAGAAAAATAAAATAAGGAAAAACAGAAAATGAAGTTAGATCAGACACCGCTCAAAGTCATACAGGAAAAAAATGCAGATAATTTTGATCGCGAAAATAGTCATAAATATTAGATCTCTTTTACCTCCCCTACCCCCACCCGC
>NC_051415.1:14124666-14125150 GCF_015228065.2 Penaeus monodon
TTAAAAGCTCGCAAGGGTTGGATAGTGTCTAGTAAATGTTTTAACATTCTGTCAACTATGAATGCGTCCAATGATTTGCATTCACAACATCAAAGTCAAGCCGGCGATCCACGGAGCACGGAATGTCCATTTCGGTGTGTTGGAGACAGACCCTGCTAACTCACCCGAATCCAATGGACGAAACTAGGCGCTATTCGCTCGCGCCATTAGGTCTCATTTCCCTCGCGATCGCCGTCGGTCTTATAGCCCTGTGCTCGTTCGGCGGCGAAATTATTCATTTCCTCTCATTACAAACAGAACACGCTAATTCCAATAATGCGATAAGGGTAAATCATTCATAATTATAACGTCAGTAAGGACTGGTTTCGGATGTGTGTCGCTTCGATTTAGCAAGGTGTGTTGGCAATGGAGCATTAATTAAAATCCGGCCATTGGAGTAATGTTAGAATAGATAGATACTACTTCTTTAGTTTTAATGGATGTT
>NC_051415.1:14125321-14125699 GCF_015228065.2 Penaeus monodon
GAGAAACAGAAGAAGGTTGTGGTGAACACCATCACTCGAATGAAGACAGCAATAAAGAGAAAAGACTGGTAATTCCAGCGATTGTAGAGCTTCTCGCGTTCATCTGACGGAACTGTAAAATTGAATCCAGGATAATCGCTCCATGAAATTCAAGAGTGATTATTGTATTAATTAATGAGATAAGAAAATGACGAGGAAAAGACCAGTTTGTACATTATGCGTGCATTGGCACACGCTTCCATATCATTATCATCTTCAATGTTGTTGTTAAAGGTGGCATAGATATGAAAGTATAAACTTAGATGATGAATACATTAATAGGTGAACTTATGAACAGTGAGACATAGGAATAATAAGAACGCAAATGAGGCAATAAGT
>NC_051415.1:14126133-14126259 GCF_015228065.2 Penaeus monodon
TTAAAAAAATCTTCAAACCATGTAAACTGAAACGTAGGGAACGCACAAGAATGACACACTACAATAAGTGCGACCGTCGGCCATGTTCTACTCGCAACGGAGAACACAAAGGCACCCCGGGGCTTA
>NC_051415.1:14126319-14126555 GCF_015228065.2 Penaeus monodon
AAAGGGCAGTGTTCTCACGGGCCCTCAGTGTTACCCACGCTCTCCTCGCACGTTGCTGTGATAGACGCCAGATTCCATTAGCAATATGAACAAGAGATACATTACACATTTAAGTGGAGCGGGACCGGGGAGATCCACTTCACACCGGCGCATACTTTACATTGTTCATACTAGGCGTGAGAAGGGAGGCATAGCGGAGAGGGGAAGGTGTGACGCAGGTGGAGGAGGAGGGGGGG
>NC_051415.1:14129804-14130060 GCF_015228065.2 Penaeus monodon
AACCTACTCAAAGAGACGAGCAAATTCATTTAACATTCGGAGCGCAATACAGTACTTATGAAGTATCATTGAAGCAGGAACCAGTTCTCGGATATAGATAATTCATATGATAGGAATTAAGGTAAATAGATTCGGCGTATAGATAAACACGCGACACCATTAAAACAAAAGAACGTTTATCTACCCCATTGAATCATATCAGATCAGATTATTACACGTGAAACAGTTGCTTCGTATACCTATTCAAACACATATG
>NC_051415.1:14130084-14131248 GCF_015228065.2 Penaeus monodon
ACATTCACAAGTGTGTGTTTCTTTTCGATAATAATCATCATTATTATATATAGTGTTCCTCGTGTTGAATACATATTCTAGGGGATTTAAGCGAGGAGACACATACATCTAGCATTTACATATGATTAATTTACGTTCAGTAATTACTTACTAGCAGATCGTATACCACAATACCTCCTTACCAACGTGTAGGTAATTCTCGGACGGCCTTTAGTCTCAGGGAAAGCTGGAGCTCACCACACAGGCGCCAGAAGCTCTAATTATAACTAGTGGACTTCAGTGGCGGGGGGAGCTCCTTCGACGGAATCCTTACAGATAGATGGATGGGTAGATGGATAGACAGAGACACAGAGGTGAGGGGATAGATAGCTGGGTGAACAGAGACACAGAGGTGAGGGGATAGATAGATGGGTGAACAGAGACACAGAGGTGAGGGGATAGATAGATGGGTGAACAGAGGCACAGAGGTGAGGGGGAAGGGGAAGTGAGGAAGAGGGAGAGAATTAATAAAAATGAAGGCGAGGTTGACTAGAGAGAAGCCTGTGTCTCAGTCTTATAGAGAGAAAAGCCTGTGTTCGAGTCTTAGGTTGATGCTTTTCCATTTCACGTTTTTTTTCTCTCTCTCTACTTCTTCTTATTTCTTTCTTTCTTTTTTCGTCTACTTTTCCGTCTCCTTTTCTTGTTTCATTTTTATTTTCTTCCCTTTTTCTTCTTTTTTTTCTTTTCCCTGTTCTTCCTTTGTTCGTTTATCGCTATCCTTTCCTCCTTCCTTATTTATCGCTATCCTCTCCTTTTTTGCTTATCGCTATCATTATCACCCTTTTCCTTCTCCTTCTTCTTCATTTCATCATCATCATCATTCCTTTTCTCGTTACTCTTCATCCTTCTCTTCTCCTCCCTTTCCTATTCTCCTCACTGTCTCCCTCGCCCTCCCTCTCTGTTTCTCGCTCCCTCTCCCTCTCTCCCTCTCTCCCTCTCATCCTCCTTCCCTTCTCTCTCCTCCCTCTAGCGCCCCCCCTCCCTCCACCCAACACCCACCCAGGCGTCGGGAGCGCGAAGGTCCCGGATCGAGGTTGCTGCTGTATTAATTACTGTCTGATAGATCAATTATGAGGCGCGCCATTATCTCATCAAGGGTAATAGACCAAATCATCGCTTTCAACC
>NC_051415.1:14131366-14131455 GCF_015228065.2 Penaeus monodon
GAAGCTGCGACAACCCGCTGAGTTTCGTCTCGTGTCAGAAATCTTCGTTTTTTCCTCTCCTCCTCTGGCTTCATTCCAATCCCTTCATA
>NC_051415.1:14131548-14131885 GCF_015228065.2 Penaeus monodon
ATTTCCCTCCTCTCGATCCCGACTCGTCCCGCGTTTAGTTTTATTTGAGCCGAATGAGTTAGAAGAAGTGTCGGTAAAAATCATCTCGATATCATTCTTTTTTTTTTGTACCCTCTCTCTCTCTCTCTTTGATTATGATTAAGAAGAGGTAAAAAGAGGAGGGGGGAAAAAAAGGGAGAGCGAATCGGGTGACGGAAGGAGAAGAGGAGAAACGGCAAGAGAGAATGAATGGAGAGTGAACACGAGGTGAAGAGGAGCAGAAGAAGAGAAGGAAGCAGAGGATGAGTTTAAGCGAGTGTGTCTGAATCTGTCTGTCTTCACCTGGAAAGAACACTAA
>NC_051415.1:14132066-14132486 GCF_015228065.2 Penaeus monodon
CTCACACTGTATCATTTAGCGTCATAAGTCGGAATATTCTCCGTGTATTTTCTCAGCAATTCACCGTTTCCATAATATTTTCACCCTCTCTCCTCTCCCTTCCCTTCTTTCGCATTCCTCTACGCCAGCCGCGCTTTGAAGAACGCTGAAAAAGGTTGATAATAACACTATGCATTACAGTCAATATGCTCTTTAGCTGAAAATACACGGGGATATGACGAATACGCGACTAAGGGAAAGGAAAGGGGAAAGGGAGAAAACGAAAGTAAAGAATGTATAATTAGGAAGTGAGTGAAAGAGAGATTAGTGGATAGATGAATAGATAAAGAGGTAGAAAGAGGCAAAGAGGGTAAAGTGAGGACGAGGGTAAATAAGACAGAAATGAATATATACCTAAATAGATACGCACATAGAGTAAGT
>NC_051415.1:14132605-14132730 GCF_015228065.2 Penaeus monodon
TGGCCGTGTCTCCTCGCTTAAATCAGATATCTAAAATCCACGAGGGCAAGAGGTATGAAATCGGAGAAGCGGCCCCATGTCTTTCTGGCCTGGCGCGGGTCTGCTTTATTACATTACATCAAAAG
>NC_051415.1:14132772-14132998 GCF_015228065.2 Penaeus monodon
ATGCCACGGGGAGAGGGGAGAGGGGAAGCTCCTCCTGTGAGAGTATTACAATTTCGACACAGCGAAGTCAAGGTTACATAATAACTGGATCAAAGAACGAGCTACAATCAGAGACCGATAACAATATTTACAGTTATTGTATTTCCATGAAGCCTCCCGTTCGAGAACATTCGATAACCGTTGGACATCGTTCGCGCTGAGGTATCAAAGAGCTTGGAGGGAGCGA
>NC_051415.1:14133408-14133512 GCF_015228065.2 Penaeus monodon
AGCTCCTGCACCGCTGAGGGTTAAGTTGCCTTTTGTTATTTTCCCCGAACAGATTTCGCAGTCTTTAACTTCGTTTCAGAAATGTCTGCCATTCCTTTCCCGCC
>NC_051415.1:14133614-14134054 GCF_015228065.2 Penaeus monodon
AACCCCGAAAGGAAACTGGACGATAAATGAGACAAAAAAAAAAGGATGAGAACACGAAGAAGAAATTTTTCGAGCAAATAAAAACGATGGAGTGACAGGCTTTCGTTACCCCCGCCCGCCCTGCGCCATATTGTTGAAGAGTCAGATTTATTGCACTTTATAAATGGTCGGCGCGTTCTTTTATTGAAAGTTACTGCCCATTAAAGCAATGATGCGACTGGAGCGTGTAATCTTTTATTGGATCATATTACACCAGACATATTGCTCTGGCCAGAAGCTTAATCCGGGCGCGTCAGTAGGCCTTGGATTGCCATCAGCGTCGATTGAGTGACAAAAGAGTGATAAAAATTAAATTCAGATTATTCTCGAAAAAAAAAGACTGACAGTGTTATTGATTACAATGTTTAATGGTCGACGCTTTGTCGGCCGACGCGATCGTC
>NC_051415.1:14134085-14134430 GCF_015228065.2 Penaeus monodon
GAGGGGGTATGCCTGTGGAACATTTCATTTCTATTACGGGTTATTGGATATTAGTTTATATCGACACTAAATGTTGTTTGATGTTGAATGAACATCAAAACCAAATTCTAAACTACAATGAACAAATGACAAGGGCCTAAATCAACCCATGTTTATGATTTTCGTTAGTTGCAATGCCGGAACGAGTTTGCACTTTCATTACTTCCTTTCTCTTTCTTTTTCCGTCTGTAAACTTGATTCTTCCTCTGTCCGCTTTGTCTTCCTCCTTCCTTCTTTCCTTTATTATCTTTTATTACTTTTCTCCTCTCTCCTTTCAACTCAGAGCTTTCCCTTCGCACTCGTCCG
>NC_051415.1:14134724-14135083 GCF_015228065.2 Penaeus monodon
TCTCCTTATCCATCTGATAAATGATTCAAAGTTTGAACAAAAACTTTGTTAACTTGGCGAGGGACTTTAATTACAAAACGACTAAGTATTGACAAGTTGTGTTCTGTCTTAAGTTCGTTTTCAGTGGAGTCGCTTACGTTGATTCGTTTCGATATTTATTAATATTTTGGAGGTAATGTGGTAGGATCAATTTTTGTTTTATCTATTGGGTCTTTGTTTATTTGCCTGTTACTTGTTTATCTGTCTATTTTTCATTTATTCATCTATTCACTTGTATCTCTATCTTTCTGGCAATCGATATTTTTTCATATGTTCCATCGATTATGTATCCGTATATCTATGTATTTATTCTCTGACTC
>NC_051415.1:14135115-14135284 GCF_015228065.2 Penaeus monodon
GCGACGAGAAAGATATTCTGAATAGATATAGATAAGCATCAGTGACATATCAATTATGCCCTGCCTGGTCTGATAGCCTGTTAGACCAGATCTGCTCAGTTTCTGATAATGTACATCATGGCTGTCTTTAATGGTCGTGATGAGTCGAGATGATCGAACCTGTGTTAGA
>NC_051415.1:14135475-14135992 GCF_015228065.2 Penaeus monodon
AAAAACGCCTTAAACTCTAGACACAAGGTAAACCCAGACTCACCTCCCCTCTCGCTCTCTCTTCCTCTCGCCCTCTCGTCTTCTTGTCCTCTTGCCCTCTCTCCTTCTCGTCCTCTCTCCCTTTCACCCTCTCGCCCTTTCGCCCCCTCACCCTCTCTCCTTCTCGCCCTCTCTCCCTCTCTCTCTCTCGCCCTCTCTCCCCCTCTGCCTCTCGCCCCCTCACCCTCTCTCCCTCTCGCCCCCTCACCCTCTCTCCCTCTAGCCCTCTCGCCCCCTCACCCTCTCTCCCTATCGCCCCCTCATCCCCTCATCCTCTCTCCTTCTCGCCCCCTCACCCCCTCTCCCTCTCGCCGTCCTCGCCGTCCTCCCTCAACCTGGCCTGACCCCCGACCTAGCCTCTGCAGGAACGAACACTCCGCAACACGAGGCCAGTGACATCATCTCCGCCGAGCCAGTGTCTAGCAGCTTCCTCGAGACATTCCGGGGTCCCGGGCGCGTCTCCAGACACTGGCGCGAG
>NC_051415.1:14136185-14136876 GCF_015228065.2 Penaeus monodon
ACGAGGCTTGGAAAATTAGGAGATTAGGAAACTAGAAACTTAAGAAATCTGAAAGACTGGGAGAGACTTAAGAGATTCCGAAATTTGGGCGTTAGAAGATTAGGAATTTTAAAAGGTAAAGGAGGTTAAAATACTGGAAGTTTGAAAGATTAGGTGATTAAGATTACAAGAAGTTAGAAAATTAGGAAGTTTGAAAGACTGGATGATAAGGAAAGTTGAAAGATTAGGTAGTTAGAAGATTAGAAAGTTTGAGAGACCTTGCGATTAGTGTTAGAAGATTAATGTTTGAAATATTAGGAAGGTCTGGGATTAGGAAGTTTGAGAAGCTAGGGGGCTAGAATGTTAGGAAGCATGAAATATTAGACGGTTTAAAAACCAGGCCAGTTTCAAAACATGGTGATTAGAAAACTCGGTAGTTTGAACTATTAGGATTTTAGAAAGTTCGGAAAATTAGATTAAGAGACTTAGGAAGCTTGAAACATCAGGGATTTGGAAGTTTTAGAAATCATCAGCTTAGAAGGTTAGGAAGTTGGAGAATTAGGAGGTTAGTAGAGGAAATAGTGCCGGCAGAGAGTGCAAGAACAGCCTCGATCTAATTTCGTCCGATCCGGTTGAACTTCAAGACGGTTGTTGTCATATTCAGGATATGCGTCGACTTTGTCTCTTTGAAGCTCCGGCTTTGCTCCCTCTA
>NC_051415.1:14137276-14137393 GCF_015228065.2 Penaeus monodon
ATATATCCTATCCCCCCTTCCTCTCCCCCCCTCCCCCGGGGGGGGCTTTTCTTCACACACACAGCAAGACAGATGGCATTCGGGCGGAGCGTCAGACGTTGGGCGACTGAAGACCAA
>NC_051415.1:14138049-14138188 GCF_015228065.2 Penaeus monodon
CCTATGAGTATACGCATGCTCAAGTATGAGTACGTGTCTATTTATGTGTATGTCCTTCCGCCCACAGTCTATTTTGACATCTATCATAAGCTTGTAAACGGAACATAGCAATCAGCGGTAGTAAGCCATGAACTCCGGC
>NC_051415.1:14138214-14139510 GCF_015228065.2 Penaeus monodon
AAGTTCACTGGGCTGCGGTTTTCTTGCCGACCTTATTAGGCAACGGAAGGTCAGACACACTTGCTGAACTTTTTGCTTCTCTCGTGCAGGTCAGTATGAGGTCTACACGCTGACTTGCTTGGCGGAGAGAACTGCTTGTTATGATGTGTTGTGATGAATTTGTGCTCGAGTTATGGTGTTATATAAGACTTAACCGTTAGTGTAGTGACGAGTGTTGAGTTGGTGGGTATTGTTATGGTAATGAATACTATGGATCGTGGTAATGTATATATTTACGTGTTCTAGGGATGAAAGGGATTTGGTGTGAATGGGCGTTTTATCCGCTTTTTTGGGGGGGTTGGTAATAACATGATATAGAAATTTCACACACGACATGTTTTCAGTGATAGATATTTAATGTACACTTGCGTCAGACGGCTGTAGATGTGACCTCCATCATCGCGTGTGTCGCTGTGTTATATGATTTAGCACACTGTATTACGCCCAAACATATGTATACGTGTCAATAAAACTGTATGCGCATATTGACGTGTTTGCGCATTTGTATAAACGAACGCAACTTTAAACGAAGGAACCGTCAGCTGGAAGAAACAAGTGAAGATCGAGCCTTGGCATCAAGAAGCAGCTCAGGTCGGGTATCTGATCCTCTGATAACTTTACAATCACCTCATTAAATCGATTCCGCGTCCGTCTGATCCAATGTTGCCGAAATTAACATAAAAACTTGATTCTTCCTTAATGAGACACAACTATGCGACTCCTCGGGGAGATGGACCGTTTGTGACCAGCGTCGGCAAGGTCGAAATCTTATGCTAAAGACCAGTTGTCATCACCTTTAATACATTTGAGGCTTGGGCTTGCCATCGCCCGAGAGGAAGAAGCATGTCTAAAAATGCGGCTCTATCAGACCTAAGAATAAGATCTTAATATAAGATAATTAGCTACACCTGATACTTATATATCTACAGAGACACACCGACAAAAATATCAAAGGGCCTGATAGACTAGCCTCAACGACGGAAAGACACAAAGACAGAGACTCGCGTAAAGTTCGAAACAACTAGCAAGTGTTTATTTTTCGTCGCTTTACGTAATCTTCACTTCTTTCTCCTTCTTCTCCATTTTATTTTCTTTCTTTTTTTACGATATCCTTCTTTCGACAGCTACCACCACCCCCCACCCTCCTCTCTGCGGCATTTGTACTACACATCCGCACTAACTAATGAAAGACAAACCAAATTGCTTTTTTATTGACTGCAGACATCGCAGTCATACTGGAGTTTCAGTTAGACATAT
>NC_051415.1:14140099-14140454 GCF_015228065.2 Penaeus monodon
AAACATTTGCAGTTATATTGTACGAGACTAAAAGGATCCAGTACTACAGATATCAGTTTCATACGAATATTGTTGTATTGTTATTGCTGTCGGTATTAATTCTAGAGAGATTTAATTAATTCCACAGCTTTCTTCAGGGTGATCACTTTCGCAAAACGTACATCTTTCTTTTGACACATCACAACTGCAATTTCTATAATGAATACAATTATATATTTAGAGTACTATATTCTATATGCTGAATTATCGCTTAGTCTTTTTCATTAGATCTTTAATGTAACAGTATGTATTCAGTTATTATCACTTTCTGTCATTAAGCGAGATTTTCTCAGGCAATACATATAGACAAAAGGTT
>NC_051415.1:14140491-14141147 GCF_015228065.2 Penaeus monodon
AATAAATCTGTGCCCCTCTCGCACCCATTGCCCCCTCCCCTCCCACACTCCTTGTCCTCCTAAATCGCCTCCTTCCCACCCCCACCCACTCCCACACTCCTCCCACACTCCTTGTCCTCCTACATCGCCCCCTTCCCACCCCACCCCCTCCCACACTCCTTCCACACTCTCGTCCTCCTCCTTCTCCCCCCTCCCCAACCCCACCCCCTCCCACACTTCTCCCACACTCCTCGTCCTCCTCCTTCTCCCCCTCCCCACCCCAACCCCCTCCCACACACGCAGACACCCCCCAGTCCCCGCAGCACAGCGTGTTATCTGGACAGCCGGACAGAAATCATTGTAAATCCCCGAGAAATGCTGTCCTTCCCGAGTCGGCGCTTCCCACGGACGCGTCACCCAGCGGGCGTGCTACTTACGACGGGGAGAATGGTATTTGTAGAGGGCGCCGCGGTAAGGCTCTAATGGTATGCAAATGATATCCTTAAGGAGGCGAATGGCTGTTTGAGAGTGTGTGTTGTTCATGGGTTTTGTAATTAGATTTGGGTTTAGACTGAGTTATCGATAAGGAACTCGGTTGTTGACGAAGTTCGTGGCGATGGAGGGAAATGGGCATCTGGATCCTATTTCTTTTCCTTTGTTTATTGACTGTTTTACAG
>NC_051415.1:14142522-14143007 GCF_015228065.2 Penaeus monodon
TGAAATGCAGCAGTGCGATATATCTCCTAATCACCACTAAACGCAGGAAAGCAAAACGGACAAGGTAGAACTCCACAGCAGATTCTATCGCAAATCAGATACAGCAAGGACAAAGAAATCGATTCGAAGATCTAAAAACAAAAAAACACGTATATCATTCTTATCACTTTCAAGTCACGAATACATTAATCCTATAAAGATAAGAAAAAAAAATACGGATATAGATACAGGTGGTGGCAGGGGGAAGGGGTAAGGGGGTGGAGCGTAGCGAGTCGGGGTTAAAAACACGACTTATTCTTTTGCTAACACCTTGTTATCTCTTAGCCAATTTTCCTGATGACCTGATATTGTCCCCACAAGCCCTTCCTCACCTTGACCCCCCTCAGACAAGGTCACTGACACGCCTGACCTGTGATGGGACGAGGAGGATTTGGTCACCCTGCGGGAAGTCACGCGGGGGAGCTTCCTGACCTCTGCTGCTGCTT
>NC_051415.1:14143498-14143689 GCF_015228065.2 Penaeus monodon
TCAGCAATAGAGACCCAGTTGCCTGCGAGACAAACATTTGTTTACGGACGTCGAGGTGTGAATATCAATTACTTAAGCCGGGTTTAAGGAGTTCCTACGGAGGCAGGCCAAAAGGTCTCGGAGGATCAGCGTCAGTGTTTGTGCCTTGGCTGTTCTTCGGTTTTTCTGAAGGCGAAACGTTTATAATATGT
>NC_051415.1:14144404-14144646 GCF_015228065.2 Penaeus monodon
CCAAATCTCGCCACTTGATCAACGCCTTGCAATTAAAATCACATTGCATTTAATTGCACGCGTTCTCTTGGTTGCTTCATAATCTTGGTAATTATCCCGAGAAGAGAGATGCCACGCCTAAGCATCCCAGTTTTACCAGAGCGTGTCTGCGATTTGTGTAGTAGTTAATTGGCCATTTTTGGTTGACGTAACGGTTTTCTTGTTTGAATATTTCGTTCGTTGATGATTTTGGTGATTCGGAA
>NC_051415.1:14144750-14145422 GCF_015228065.2 Penaeus monodon
CTCATCTGTTCCTCTGCATTATGAAGTATTGCATAATAAATAACTATATAACATATTCGAAGATGCAGATAACCAATACACGTTTTTATTCTAGCACGCAAATATATTGTCCCGCCACAAAGGACAGCTTCGGTGATGAATAGTGGAAGTGCCACATTGTTTAAATCTCTTTCACTCTGCACAACAACTGGCTATTCATTAACTAAAAGCAATAAAGGCACGATGCGAGCGAAAGAGGGGAAGGGAGGGAGGAGGGAGAAAGAAGGGGAAAGGGAATAGAAGAGCGAAAAGGGTTTGGAGAAAGGGAAATTAGAAAGAAAAAGAGATGGCAGTTAAAAGGGCGGTAGATGGCGTTTCATGTTGAGTGACGTCATTGATTGGAAGGGGTTAACGGCCTAAAATGATTTACTTTTTCTATGAGGAAATTAATAACTTCAGTGATAATATCATTATAAGCATATTTTCCTCTGTTGTATCAAGGCTCATCAGAATAGGTTATATATATAAATAGCTAATTATAAATAAAGCAAATATATCCATCCTGATCAGAAAACTGGTACGACACTCCGAGATCTAAAATCGCGCACACAAAAAACTAAATCTCGTTTCCCTCAACAACTGCGAAGTCCCGGATGTCTCCAAGATTTCATCTCCTCACCAGCATCGCTTAGT
>NC_051415.1:14145472-14145630 GCF_015228065.2 Penaeus monodon
TCGCTGGTTCGAACACAAACAATTAATGTTGTTAATTTTTATGCCACGATAAGGAGCGTCGCCAAAACATGGCGGCGATAATCCGAAGAATCAATCTGCGCTTAATCCGCCCGCGAGTTTAAGCCTCCCAGATAATCCCCTTTGTTGCTTTTACAGCC
>NC_051415.1:14145758-14146463 GCF_015228065.2 Penaeus monodon
AGCAACTGGGCATTTACGCAACGAACAATGTCAAAAATTCTCCCCATAAACCTTTCGCATCGGCATCTCACAGGGCGGCCTTCGTCATACCAGGTCGATGATATTAGTTTCTCTAATGAATAAAAGGGACAAGTACAGGTTTTTACGCGTCTGTTCATAATTAGGTGCACAAGTAGGACTGACAGATTAATAGTGTCGGCGAGATGTGAGGAGAGCAGAGCCGTTCGGATATACGGTCCGGTCTCGATGCCTCGTAGTGCGAACTCGGATATGGCGATGGAAACCAAAAGTCTTCCTGAAAATGAGTATGGCAACATAGATCAGAATAATAATAAAAAAAAAAAACGTTAATTTCATAGTCTCCATATTTTATCGTGTCCCAAGAAGGAGGCTACACTCTTTGCAAATTGTGGCTAAATGGTTTAAAAGAAAGAGTGAAATATAAAGAGATTGAACAGGATAAAACTGAGCTCTCGTATCAGTGACCGGCGATTCGGTACGTCTGCTGCAATTAATATACAGTAAATGATTGATAATTAAACTGGATGACTAGGTAATTAAAATTAGATTTTTTTTTGTTATCAGTACTATTATGAGTTTCATCACTGTCACTGTTGCTTCGTTTTCGATGTTATTGCAAATATTGCTGATCTGTATCCTTATTGTCTTTTTTGTTGTATTTTAAATCTGGAAGAAGAAATATCT
>NC_051415.1:14148238-14148413 GCF_015228065.2 Penaeus monodon
TACATTTACTATGTGTGTCATTACTGTTACAACCCTCAAGTAGTAATCTAACATTTATCATAATCACCTTTTTTGAAGATGATAACAAATATGTTATACATGTATATCAATGTTATTATCATCATCATCATTACTTTTTACACAATAACAAAGCAACTCAGACACTTATACAATT
>NC_051415.1:14148550-14148638 GCF_015228065.2 Penaeus monodon
CAATTGCAATAGATATCTTCTAAATGATGTCAATTTAACATCATTGCGGAAAAAACAGACTTTGAAATAGATGTTAGACTTGACTGGA
>NC_051415.1:14151795-14152055 GCF_015228065.2 Penaeus monodon
AAGGATACAAGGCGAGCATCTCTTTTTCATTATCTTTTTGTTTTACACAAGCGCCATGGCTGTCTTATCTATTCTTACTCAACTGGCATTTGCCTTGGTAGGGACGGCCTTCAGAGTTTTCCACACTAACGAATTCGTGAGCAAAACATTACGCAAGTGAACAGTACCTCGATAAACTCCCACCTGTTTACCACCTGTCAGCAGCATCCGCTCTGACCAAGCCTTGTGTAGAACTGTGAGGGCGAGGGTTTCTAAGCCGC
>NC_051415.1:14152436-14152812 GCF_015228065.2 Penaeus monodon
CAGCATAAGTAAAACATCAATTAGCCTATAAAACGACATGGGAGAGATAAGCTACACGCTTTCTACAGAGAAGACCCAAGCAACGGATCCCTCTCGCTGAACCGTAAACTTCATTTTCATCATCGGCGGCCAGAACTTCCTCGAACCTCCACTGAACAACTCAACCTCAATCGTCGCTTCTAAAGTGAAGTTCAAAAGGCCTGAAAATTGATGGTTCCACATCGGGTCACACCTTTAAGGGAAAGAACTTTTTGCTTCTTGAGCAGTTCATTCGATAAGGCTCAAGGTCAGGATCTTATCTGAGCTCAGCTCGCCTCGTCCTCGGCTGAGGCTGGAAGGACGAGCGATCCGTCCTGTGGGAAAGCAAGATGACCCC
>NC_051415.1:14152866-14153088 GCF_015228065.2 Penaeus monodon
TGCATTCTGAAGGTATTCACAAACAATTCGTCTGTTTTGGGGCATTTCTACACATCGCTTTTGTGTAAATCAAATCTGGACTCCTGAAGCATCCTTACACATCCTCCGTAAGTATCTATCATTAATTAACTTCATTTACGTCTACGTTTGCCTCCATTCACCTTTAACATCGCCCATTTGTAGGCTCTCTTCAGTTCCCAGTCTGTCCTATCTTCCATTCCG
>NC_051415.1:14153298-14153563 GCF_015228065.2 Penaeus monodon
CCACCTCCCCCATATCTCAACGCACCCCCCTTTTCCCACACCCCTCTCCCCCTTCACCCCTCCCACCCCCCGTCGTACCTCATATCGCTCAGCCGCTTTTGTCAAGTCCTTCGCCCCGTGGCTCCTTGTAGGTCTTATCCCTTTTCTTCGCCTGCCCTTTCTGTTCCGCCAGAAGACCGATATCAATTACCAAAGCTGTTCTCGCTCGATTGATTTACATGGCAGGCGGGTGGAGGGGGATGGTGGGAGGGGGGAGGGTGTTTAC
>NC_051415.1:14153698-14153816 GCF_015228065.2 Penaeus monodon
TTCTTTTTTAAGGCACGTTTTAAATCTCTGAAACGGACAAGACTTCGTTCTTTGAATAATCGAATCCACATCAAGCAACGCTAACTAGATTCCACAATCAGAAGCATAGATCCACCCA
>NC_051415.1:14153870-14154375 GCF_015228065.2 Penaeus monodon
ATTCCAAAACAAAAACCCCTCGACAAACGCACTAATTCGTCGACCTGTCCCGTGAGATTCACCAAGGAACCTCACAGTCACTCCGAGATTATTTCACTAATGCCATCACAAAGGGTCTGTTGTGGGACTTAACTGCGAGTCTGTCTGTCATTTGGGATCTGTCATGAGGCATTCTGTGTCAGGGCGAAGGTAGTGCGATGTGCGTGGAAGGAGGTGGAGGGAGGGATCGTGTGTATAAGGCATGTAGGTTAATGTATGACTGCGCGTTCTGTGTATGTAAGAATGTGTACGTATATGCACGGTCTAACTATCTGTATTTCATGGATACAGGGAAGTGTACGTATATGCTGGGGCTGTATATATATTTGTACGTGTTTGAAAATATTTATTCAATGTGTTTCTTTCATAGCACTAGATTTTTTTATATCTAATTTAACTAGCGTCAAAACAACACTTCTGGTTAATATTGTAATCTAGAATCATTCATGCAGACAACAGCAATTTA
>NC_051415.1:14154849-14155112 GCF_015228065.2 Penaeus monodon
TAGCATACACACCCAAGGCGCAAAGAACTCATTACAATATCGATCCTTGCGCCTAAATGAAAGAATTAGGCCTACAAGGGTTGAGAAAAAAAAAGGGGAAGGAGAGAAGGCGCGTCAGGAAAATGTCAAGTTTTTACTCATTTCGTTTAGTAATTTATCCAGCGGATTAGAGGAGGAGAGAAGACGAGGTTGGTGGTAACATATGCGAGTTTATTTCCACGGGTGGTCTCTCGGTACAAAGAAAGAGAGGTAGATACACAGAG
>NC_051415.1:14155382-14155544 GCF_015228065.2 Penaeus monodon
AAACCCGGGTATATTTCTACCATTAATCCAATAATCCGACACAGAGCCACGGCAAACGGTGAACTGGAAAATTACTTGTCCACGGAAGTGTAAGTATCACATTTGCGTGGTATCATTCATATGCAAATGTGGTACGTCCCATTATCAGCGTACAGATCAGGG
>NC_051415.1:14155713-14155797 GCF_015228065.2 Penaeus monodon
TCCTCTTTCCCTCTATTTCGCTTTCTTTCTCCCTCTTTTTCCCTCTCTCACGTTTATTTCAGTTGATGGCCGGTGTGATTATGA
>NC_051415.1:14156409-14156670 GCF_015228065.2 Penaeus monodon
TTAACCCCGTATGTATTATTATAAAATTACTATGTCCCTTTTTTTTTATATGAGGGGGGGAGGATTTTTTAACGCTTTTTTACATAACAGTTTAAAACTGTAAATGAATAGATCATAGGGAAAAGGGTGTTTAACCATTTTTGCGATAATTTCCTGATGTGCTTTTTAAATAAAACTAATGATTTAAAAACCAATTTCCGGGTCACTGTGAATTTTTTTTTATTTGACGGGTAAAAATTAAACCCAAAAAAAAAAACCTCT
>NC_051415.1:14163228-14163312 GCF_015228065.2 Penaeus monodon
ATATATTTATTTTATACATAATTTTATATATATATTATAAAAATTTTATATTTTAAAAGGTATATATATATCTAATATATATGT
>NC_051415.1:14163437-14163508 GCF_015228065.2 Penaeus monodon
GGGTTTTTGTGTTGTATATTTCATAATTTTATTATATATATAAAATCTATTATAAACCCCCCAACAACCCC
>NC_051415.1:14165544-14165772 GCF_015228065.2 Penaeus monodon
TACAACAGACGGGCAAATAAAGCAACACCCCTTCCACCGGACAAACAAACCCCAAAAACGAAAAAAAAGCGAGAGAAAAAAACAGGAAAACATCCTATTCAAACCCAAATTTAATGGTTTGAAGGGTAACACACGCTGAGGAAACAGGGGAGGGAGTGGGCGGGCAGGAAATGTTTATTAACCCTTTGGGGCACGCATCGGAGGCTGGCATCCCCCCCCCCCAAACCC
>NC_051415.1:14165935-14166010 GCF_015228065.2 Penaeus monodon
AAAGTTTTATTTGTTTTGGCCGGGGTGATTTTTGAAAAATAAATTTGTGTTATTTTTATTGTTTTAGTATACAGC
>NC_051415.1:14167543-14167834 GCF_015228065.2 Penaeus monodon
TGCTCTTATCTCCATGATCAAAAAACATCATATTTACTAAACCCCTCCACCAAACAAAGGGGACCCCAAACCCAATTTTTCAAACCCTTTACTCGCGAGAAAAGGCAAGGGAAAGGAAAACCTTGATCCGTACTGGGCCCCCTGTTTTTCCCGCCCGTCCGCATTTGGGCGTTTATATTAATAGGGATAAAAAATATTATTGGGATTGTCTACAACGATAAAGAGGAAAACTGAGGTTTTCAATGATGTTTTAAAGATTACAGTGAAAGAAATTATAAAAAGACAGCATTT
>NC_051415.1:14168195-14168571 GCF_015228065.2 Penaeus monodon
ATCAATAATTAGAAAACTTTTATTCAAACTTTTAAAAGAACCTTGGGGAAAAATACGAAAAGATAAAACCATTTTTAAACCAAGTTATTCCCGGTTTTGTCTTCTTGCCGGAGAAATGGGAAACCCCTGCGCCAGACTCTCGGATCGTGGGTTAAAAGGCTGGGAAATTTTGGGAGCAAACTCATTTCGATCAAACAATCAAACGGTCCACAACCCCGCGGTGGGGTCCCTCGCCCCAATCGCAAACCTACTCCCTGGGACAAGGAACAAGGGTACCCACCCAATTATACGCCCCGTACTAGAGACCCGTGCAAGAAAAACCCCCGCACGCAATCGTACCGTGTCCCCCTAGGTGTGGAGGGGGGAATTTGCCCCT
>NC_051415.1:14169183-14169956 GCF_015228065.2 Penaeus monodon
ACACAATATAGTGATACCCTTTAAACCATCATATCCACTACACATACTTAATTGTACGCCAGAGCCACTACCCCACGGTGCATAAGAAAAAGACACTCTTTTTCCCAGCCACTAAACCTGAAACCCCTGCATAAGTCACTATACTCACTATGCACTCAATGATTTCTTTTAACATCCTACACCATGTTTGAAATACTACATCTTCTGCATATACACTGAGCCCACTTCACCATTCCACCCACTGCCCCTCCACCCACTACACCTATCTATCACCTTTACTCCACTTACTACAGGCAGCTCGCTCCACTTTCTCCTCCTCCACTCATCCAGTGTTTAAAAACTCACTTCACTCCAACCATTTAGGAGTTTTACCCGATCCATTTTCGCTCAAGCCCCCACGCATACCATCCACTCACCTGCTCCCCCTCCACCCGCCGTCCCTGTCTTCTTTCGCCTTCTTCACCCCTTCCCACGCTCTCCACCCTTTTCTCTCCCTCCACCCTTTCCCCCCATTCTACCTTTCCCTCTCCACCTTTTTCTATCCTTCCAGTCTTCCACCCCTTCCACTCCAACCCCCCCGCAATTATTTTCTCCTTCTTCCCCCTTCATGCATATCACGCTAATCCACTTCTTCCATCCGTTTTCCACCCCACTCACTCAACTTTGTTCTCCACTCGCTCCACTCTCTCCACTTCACCCCTTCCACACATTCTACCCTTTCCACTCCACTCTTTCCACACACTCCACCTTCTAACTCCTTTTGCCTCCACGCT
>NC_051415.1:14170144-14170313 GCF_015228065.2 Penaeus monodon
CGTAATCGCGTCCTAATGTACGAATTCTTCCTTTGGGGCCCCGAGACGTATGGCTGCTCCGGATCCCTTGGCCCTGGACGGCGAAGGAGGCAGCAATGGAAGCCTCACCCTTTTTCTCGAGGGCGCCTGACAATAAAACGTCTGATAAATAACGGTGGGACAAATAACA
>NC_051415.1:14170342-14171376 GCF_015228065.2 Penaeus monodon
GGAAACTAAAAAAAACTGTCCGGCAAATATGGGGGTTTGGGTAAATAAAAACGGCCCGATAATTTAACGTTTCATGTTATCGGTCCGAGAAGAGAAACGTACGGGAAATAAATGGTATAAAGGACCGCTAAATAAAGGAGCTAGAAACTATTAATAAGGGTGGAGAGGTGGAAGATGGAGGAGGGTAATAGAGTGGAGAGAAGGGATAAAGTAAAATGGTGAAAAGATGGAATGGGTGGAGAGAGTAACAAGAAGTGGTATGGAGAGGGCAGTTATTGTGGTTTGAGGGAGAGGTGGAGTAAGTGGAACGGCGGAGAGGGTGGAGTAAATGAAGTGTGAAGGCCAGGCTTTAAATTACCGTAGATGGTTATATAGACTTTCCTACCAATACATAAACAAAAAAGAATCGATAAGTGAAAAATTCGCCAAATAATCTGTCAGACAATAAATCCTTACACAAAGAGCCCTGCAACTAAACAAACAAAGGAGATAACAAGGGGGTCTGATAAGTAACTAAACATCCTGACAAATAATAACCTTGAAAACGAAACCCTTTGACAAATGAATTTTAAAACTAATAATCGCTACGCGAAAAAAGTATTAATAAAAATTAAACAATGAAAAAGTCACGAAAATAAACTTCTGACAAATGAGCAGACGAATTAACGACCAGACATAAAACTTAAACCTCTGAACACTTTTTTGCGAAATCAGGGGTGAGAAATTCGCTCCATGAGCTCATGGCGAGTCAGTTATGGGCAAGTGTTCCTCGCGTAACTACTTGGGTGTTAATTACATCCAGCTAAAGTGCTGCTGTTTTCACCCAGTCGGTAATATTTATTATTCTGTCATCGTTGTTATTACCAGGATATTGTCTATATGAAGAAGAATAGATGTAGTAACTTTTGGAAATGCGTTAATATTATTAAAATAAATTAGAATAAACGCGATAGACTGCGAGGATGGGGCTGGAGGTTCCTATTATTGAGTAAAAAAAAGGGTTATAGTAATAGCAGCCGTTGCTATTTAACTTG
>NC_051415.1:14171590-14171857 GCF_015228065.2 Penaeus monodon
TACCTTCCATTATATTCCTTTAATAATACATTTCGTTGTTTTTTTAAAGATTCGTTCCTTTAAATTCCCTCCTGCATCCCAAACGACTGACTGACGCTTCCTGCGGTTCTGAATAATCAAGAATCCAACCCTTTATATCAGTGATCTCGGCTGTTTATTCTGCCACTTATGGCTAATCTAGACATCTCGTGCCTTGCATTATACCTGATTACATGCATGTCTGTCTTCTGAACTTAAAACCGCTTATTCTCTCTATCTAACTGTTTA
>NC_051415.1:14172791-14173146 GCF_015228065.2 Penaeus monodon
CATCACGCAACCTCACGCCCGGAGTGAGTGACATGATGTAAACAGTGAGAAGCATGAGTATCACAGTGATGACATGAGTAGTCCTCCGCACCCTCCCATAATTCATGAGGACGAGGCTCGAGTTGTCCGCCGAATGAGGCCAGGGGGGGACTGTCACCAAACACGTTGCGGGCGGCACCTGGAGGGAGGCGAAAGGCGCGAGGGGCGTGTGCTTGGAAAAGGGGGCGGGGAAAGGGGGCAGATGGGCGCGAGTACTCGGGAAGGCGTGTTGAAGGGGGAAGAGAGGGAAGAAAGAAGGGAGATAATGATAGAATGTGATGAAAAGAAGTGAGAAAAACATTATTGCTACTGCGCC
>NC_051415.1:14174672-14174962 GCF_015228065.2 Penaeus monodon
CCCGAAGGCATCGTCAAATAGTCTCCCCCCCCCCCATATCCCGAACGCACCCCCCCCCATATCCCGAAAGCACCCCCCTCCCCCCCCAGCTCGAATTAAAAGGTGTTTACATTTACATAATTCCCCCGGGATGGGCTCATCTTCGTCTTTCTTCCCTTATTGACCTAATGACCTTGCCTCATTGCCTGTCTCGCCGGCCCGGTTAGTCTCCCGTTGGCTTTAAATTAATTTGTCTTCAGATCACTGAAGACAAATTTAGATTTTTGAATTGAATTTCATTAGAGCAATTA
>NC_051415.1:14175158-14176783 GCF_015228065.2 Penaeus monodon
GTGTTTTTTACATATACATATCAATGAGTTCAATTTCCCCATTCCTATCACATAAACTTTAGTATATCATTGAAACGAATTTACATAGCATTACTTTAACCATTTTTCATAACATCATTCGACATGCTTACACATCACCCGTACCATTTACAAGCTTTTAAACAAATTTGGACTCACTTAGATCAAATTTTCATAGCATTAGGAAAACAACTTAAAGGGGGGGCACACGATGAGCGAACTTCAAATTTTCCAATTCCTTCATCTTCCGAGTTCGCATAAACTAATTAATAGCGAACGGAAACTATCGTTTGGAAATCGCGTAGCGGCCATGACAAGAAAAAAACTACATATGTATAATGACTATATATATTTATTTAATAGGGTTTTTAGATAGGTATTGATTTGGGATATTTATAATTTCCTAGTGTTTGTTATTTTACACAGAAATTACGTCATTATTGTTACATAATTGAGCTTGCCTGTATTCTCCTTTAAACGAAATTCTTCCGGCAGATTTTGATACAGAATCTTAATATTTCTCCTCTGCATCAGAAAGAACTCACATACGTCGTTTTATAACCGTCGAGCCTCCATTTTTTACGCAGATGACAGATAATTGCGAGGAGGGCCGCGCGGGCAAACAACGCCATTTTTGTCTCTGAATCGAGACGGGTCGGCGATGGGTTTTGTCCGCCCGCGTGACCAAGAAATTGGGAAGTCGCCTACAGGTAGCATCGAAGGGCGGATCACATCACAAACGGGTTGCTGAATACACACCCTTGTGACCATGCCTTTAAACAACACTAAATAAGATATTTTTTCCTATATTTTTTTCTACTCACTACAATAATTTAAAACACAAAAATGCATATTGTAAAAACCAATCACTGTCCTGAAAAAAATAAAATTTGTGAAACTAAACCAAAAACAAATGAAAAAGACGTGAGTAAATTTAAATTTGATTATATAATTAGATGGCTAATTAAATGATGCGAGGGGGCACATTCCCGAGACCCAAACGTTAGATTCAACGGCATAACACTGCCTACCTCTGCGTTTAAATGTCAAAAATATATTTAGATATGTTTGCCATCAGACATTCAATACCTTAAAATATAGATTTATTTATACACTTTTGTTTTCTGATATCTAATTAAGGTTTATTGTAGTAATTCTAAAAAGATACCTATATACAAGTATACCTGTAAACAAGACAGCTATTGTGTACATAATACTTATCACCCTAAAGAAAACACACATAACCATTCAGGTAGTTTTTTTAGTCCCAGGTGGTATGAAATGAACAATGAACACACTCAGAAAAAGAATAAACTGTCTTTACTTTCACTGTGTGTTATCTCACGAACCAGTTTACCCGCTGAATAAAACCGTCAACACCTGTTTCCCACTGCTGTTTTTTATGATAACCATAATTACTTAAAATTATATAAACCAGAAAATTGACACGTGTCTACCTTCGTGGAATGAATAATAAGTAGATAATAGATCTGCAGATTAGTGATAAAATAAAAGTATTACCTATAAAAAGAAATAGATAATGATATAGTGAATAACCAAACCAACAGAAAAATAATATATGTGTAAAAAACGGTAAAAACTATAAA
>NC_051415.1:14176827-14176963 GCF_015228065.2 Penaeus monodon
TCATCGTGACTCCAGACTATCCTGGGAAGCGTTGGGTCAAGGATATCTCATCGGGTTAAGGAAATCTCCGTCGGAAAAGAGGCTTTCGGAAAAAGGAACCCGGGCCCCCACTCCTGCCGCAGGAACTCGAGGATCT
>NC_051415.1:14177183-14177259 GCF_015228065.2 Penaeus monodon
TTTGTGGGCGTCGAGCAGGAAAAAAGGCGCACCCGGTATCATCCTTTCCCATCCTTCCAGGACCAGCAGAAGGCGT
>NC_051415.1:14177280-14177558 GCF_015228065.2 Penaeus monodon
ACTAAACCCTTCCTTAATTCCTACCGCTTGCCTCCTGTCCTCCTGCGCCCGGCTAGGATGACGTGCGTGGGCGGCTTGCGTGGAGGAAGGAAGTGTCCTTCGAAGGGTGTGGGCGTAGAGTGGGGGTAAGGGGTGGGCGTAGGAGTGGGCGTAGGGGTGGGTGAAGGAGTGGGTGAAGGGGTGGGCGTAGGATTTGGGGGTAGGAGTGGGCTAGGAGTGGGCGTTTGGAGTGGGCGTAGGGGTGGGCGTAGGAGTGGGGTAGAGTGGGGTAGGTGGGC
>NC_051415.1:14184603-14184779 GCF_015228065.2 Penaeus monodon
CCGTCACATAAAAAAACTTTCACAGTGACAGGATAATGTGGTATAAATCATTAGTTGTATTCAAGAGCCTACTATCAGGAAATTATCGCAAGTGGGTAAACACCTTTAACGTATGTATCTATTCATTCACAGTTTAATCTGTTATGTAAAAGAGCGTACAATCCTCTCCCCCCTCC
>NC_051415.1:14185950-14186172 GCF_015228065.2 Penaeus monodon
CATGTACATATTTTGTATAGGGAGGGGGGGAGGGGATGTACGCTCTTTACATAACAGATAAACTGTGAAGAATAGAAAACATACGTTAAAGGTGTTTCCCCACTTGCGAAAAATTTCCCTGATAGTAGGCTCTTGAATACAACAAATGATTTTTTCCCACATTATCCTGTCACTTTTGAAAGTTTTTTTATGTGACGGGTAAGATGGAGAACAAAAGAAAAA
>NC_051415.1:14195055-14195285 GCF_015228065.2 Penaeus monodon
TACGAACAGACGGACAAATACGCAAACACCCCTAGCCATCCGGACAAACAACCAAACAGACGAAAGAAAAGCGAGAGAAAATAACAGAGAAAACATCCCTATGCACCAACCCTAATGGTAAGAATGATAGACACACGCGTAGGAGGAGAACAGGAGAGGGAGTGGGCGGGCAGGAGTGTATCATTAACCTTGGGTCACGCATCGGAGGCTGGGGATCCCCCCCCCCCAAC
>NC_051415.1:14195478-14195562 GCF_015228065.2 Penaeus monodon
TTATCTTTCCCTCTATTTCGTTTTCTTTCTCCCTCCCTCTCCCTCTCTCACGTTTATTTCAGTTGATGGCCGGTGTGATTATGA
>NC_051415.1:14196686-14196915 GCF_015228065.2 Penaeus monodon
TCAGCGAGAAAAGGCAAGGGAAGGAAAGCCTTAGATCCGTACTGTCGCCTGTTTCCTGCCGGTCCGCAGTGGTCGTGATATTAATAGGGATAAAAGAGTATTATTGTATTGTACTATCAACGATAAAGAGGACACTGATGTTAGCAATGATGTTAATGATTACAGTGATGAAAATTATAAGAAAGACAGCAGTGAAGAACAAAAGAAAAAGAAAAGCAAAGAAAAAGAG
>NC_051415.1:14197235-14197389 GCF_015228065.2 Penaeus monodon
TCAAACTTATAGAAGAACATGGAGAAGAATACGAAAAGATATCCATTTAAAGCAACAAGTTATTCCGGTTCGTCTTCTTGCCGGAGAAATGGAACGCCGTGCGCCAGACTCTCGGATCGTGGCTTAACAGGCTGGGAATTATGTACATCTCATT
>NC_051415.1:14197420-14197556 GCF_015228065.2 Penaeus monodon
CGCGGTGTGTCGTCGCCAGCAATCGCAAGCCTACTCCCTGGGACGAAGGATCAGGCTACTCCACCCACATTATACGCACGTACTAGAGACACCGTGCAAGAAACACGCTGCACGCAATACAGTACCGTGTCTCTAT
>NC_051415.1:14198113-14199126 GCF_015228065.2 Penaeus monodon
CACAATATAAGTGATACCCGTTAAAACCATCATATCCACTACACATACTTAATTGTACGCCAGAGCCACTACACCCACTGTGCATAAGAGAAAGACAACTCTTATTCCAGCCACTAAACCTGAAACACCTGCATAAGTCACTATACTCACTATGCACTCAATGATATTCTTTTAACATCCATAACACATGCTGAAATACTACATCTTCTGCATATACACTGAGCCCACTTCACCATTCCACCCACTGCCCCCTCCACCCACTACACCTATCTATCACCTTTACTCCACTTACTACAGGCAGCTCGCTCCACTTTCTCCTCCTCCACTACATCCAGTGCTTAAAACTCACTTCACTCCAACCACTTTAGGAGATTTACCCGATCCACTTCGCCTCAAGCACCCCACGCATACCATCCACTCAACCTGCTCCACCCCTCCACCCGCCGTCCCTGTCTTCTCTTCGCCTACTTCACCCCTTCCACGCTCTCCACCCTTTTCTCTCCCTCCATCCTTCCCCCATTCTAACCTTTCCTCTCCACCTTTTTCTATCCTTCCAGTCTTCCACCCCTTCCACTCCAACCCCCCCCCGCAATTATTTTCTCCTTCTTCACCCCTTCATGCATATCACGCTAATCCACTTCTTCCATCCGTTTCCACCCCACTCACTCCAAACTTTGTTCTCCACTCGCTCCACTCTCTCCACTTCACCCCTTCCACACATTCTACCCTTTCCACTCCACTCTTTCCACACACTCCACCTTTCTAACTCCCTTGCCTCCACTCTCCCTCCCCCCTCTCCCTATTTTCCTCCCTTCCCCTCCCTCCCCCCCCCCTCTCCTCCCCGTAATCGCGTCCTAATGTACGAATTCTTCCTTTGTGGCCCGAGACGTATGGCTGCTCCGGATCCCTTGGCCCTGGACGGCGAAGGAGGCAGCAATGGAAGCCTCACCCGTTTCTCGAGGGCGCCTGACAAGTAAAACGGTCTGATAAATAAACGGTCGGACAAATAACAG
>NC_051415.1:14199155-14200180 GCF_015228065.2 Penaeus monodon
GGTAACTAAAGAAAACTGTCCGGCAAATATGCGGGTTTGGGTAAATAAAAACGTGCCCGATAAGTTAACGTTTCATGTATAGTCGGTCCGAGAAGAGAAACAGTACGGGAAATAAATGGTATAAAGGACCGCTAAATGAAGGAGCTAGAAACTATTAATAAGGGTGGAGAGAGTGGAAGGATGGAGGAAGGGTAATAGAGTGGAGGAGAAGGGAGTAAAGTAGAAATGGTGATAAAAGATGGAATGGGTGGAGAGAGTAACAAGAAGTGGTATGGAGAGGGCAGTTATTGTGGCTGAGAGGAGAGGTGGAGTAAGTGGAACGGCGGAGAGGAGTGGAGTGAATGAAGTGTGAAGGCCAGGCTTATAAATTACCGTAGATGGTTATATAGACATTCCTACCAGATACATAAACAACAAACGAATCGATAAGTGAACAATTCGCCAAATAATCTGTCAGACAAATAAATCCTTACACAAAGAGCCCTGCAACTAAACAAACAAAGGAGATAAACAAAGGTGGTCTGATAAGTAACTAAACATCCTGACGAATAATAACCTTGACACGAAACCCTTTGACAAATGAATGATACAACTAATAAATCGCTACGCGAAAAAAGTATTAATAACAATTAAACAATGAAAAAGTCACGCAAATAAACTTCTGACAAATGAGCAGACGAATTAACGACCAGACGATAAAACGATTAAAACCTCTGAACACTTTATGGCGAAATCATGGTGAGTAATTCGCTCCATGAGCTCATGGCGAGTCAGTTATGGGCAAGTGTTCCTCGCGTAACTACTTGGGTGTTAATTACATCCAAGCTAAAGTGCTGCTGTTGTCACCCAGTCGGTAATATTTATTATTCTGTCATCGTTGTTATTACCAGGATATTGTCTATATGAAGAAGAATAGATGTAGTAACTTTTGGTAATGCGGTTAATATTATTAAAATAAATAGAATAAACGCGATAGACTGCGAGGATGGGGCTGGAGGTTCCTATTATTGAGTAAAACAACGTTA
>NC_051415.1:14200427-14200667 GCF_015228065.2 Penaeus monodon
TACCTTCCATTATATTCCTTTAATAATACCATTTCGTTGTTATTGTTAAGAATTCGTTCCTTTAAATTCCCTCCTGCATACCAACGACTGACTGACGCTTCCTGCGGGTTCTGAATAATCAAGAATCCAACCTTTATATCAGTGATCTCGGCTGTTTATTCTGCCACTTATGGCTAAATCTAGACATTCGTGCCTTGCATTATACCTGATTACATGCATGTCTGTCTTCTGGAACTTAAA
>NC_051415.1:14201359-14201776 GCF_015228065.2 Penaeus monodon
CAAAACCGTTACTTACTAATCCATTTTCATAAGTTAAACGCACCTTCCACAACACCACCAACAAACAACCACCAGAAAATAACAAAACAAAAACAAAAACAAAGCAAAAAAAAAATCTTAAAAAAGAAATGAAAACACACGACAGAAACATCACGCAACACTCACGCCCCGGAGTGAGTGACATGATGTAAACAGTGAGAAGCATGAGTATCACAGTGAGTGACATGAGTAGTCTCCGCAGCCTCCCATAATTCATGAGGACGAGGCTCGAGTTGTCCGCCGAGATGAGGCCAGCGGGGGACTGTCACCACACGTTGCGGGCGGCACCTGGAGGGAGGCGAAAGGCGCGATGGGCGTGTGCTTGGAAAGGGGTCGGGAAAGGGGGCAGATGGGCGCGAGTACTCGGGAAGGCGTGTT
>NC_051415.1:14203073-14203416 GCF_015228065.2 Penaeus monodon
CGTGAAGTACATTGAATTTACAATCAACAGAAAATCAACAGAAATTACAGAAGGGCATCGTCAAGTAGTCTCCCCCCCCCCCATATCCCGAACGCACCCACCCCCCATATCCCGAACGCACCCCCCTCCCCCCCCGCAGCTCGAAATTAAAAGGTGTTTACATTTACATAATTCCCCGGTATGGACTCATCTTCGTTCTTTCTTCCATTATTGACCTAATGACCTTGCCTCATTGCCTGTTCTCGCCGGCTGGTTAGTCTCCCGTTGGCTTAAATTTGAATTTGTCTTCAGAATCACTGAAGACAAATTTAGATTTTAGAATTAGATTTCATTAGAGCAATTA
>NC_051415.1:14203627-14205432 GCF_015228065.2 Penaeus monodon
AAACGTTTAGTATATCATTGAAACGAATTTACATAGCATCACTTTAACCACTTTACATAACATCAGTTCGACATGCTTACACATCACCCGTACCAGTTTACAAAGCTTTTAAACAAATTTGGACATCACTTAGATCAATTTACATAGCATTAGGAAGACAAACTCAAGGGGCGGTCACACGATGAGCGAACTTCAACTTTTCCAATTCCTTCATCTTCCGAGTTCGCATGATCTAATTAATAGCGAACGGAAACTATCGCTTGGAAATCGCCGTAGCGGCCATGACAAGAAAAAAAACTACATATGTAATAATGACTATATATATTCATTTAATATGATTTTTAGATAGGTATTGTATTTTGGTATATTTATAATTTCCTAGTGTTTGTTATTTTTACACAGAAATTACGTCATTATTGGTTACATAATTGAGCTTGCCTGTATTCATCCTTTAAACGAAATTCTTCCGGCAGATTTTGATACAGAATCTTAATATTTCTCCTCTGCAATCACGAAAGAACTCACATACGTCGTTTTAGTAACCGTCGAGCCTCCATTTCTACAGCAGATGACAGATAACTTGCGAGGAGGGCCGCGCGGGCAAACAACGCCATTTTTGTCTCTGAAATCGAGACGGATCGGCGATGGTTCGGTCCGCCCGCGTGACCAGCAAATTGGGAAGTCGCCTACAGGGTAGCATCGAAGGGCGGATCACATCACAAACGGGTTGCTGAATACAGCACCCTTGTGACCATGCCTTTAAACAACACTAAATAAGATATTTTTTCCTATATTTTTTTCTACTCACTACAATAATTTAAATAACACAAAAATGCATATTGTAATAACACAATCACTGTCCCTGAAAAAAAAATAATATTTGTGAAACTAAACCAAAATCAAATGAAATAGACGTGAGTAATTAATTAGATTATATAATTAGATGGCTAATTAAATGATGCAGAGGCGGCACATTCCCGAAGACAAGCGTTAGATTCAACGGCATAACACTGCCTACCTCTGCGTTTAAATGTCAAAAAATATATTCAGATATGTTTGCCATCAGACAATTCAGATACCTTTAAAAATATAGATTTATTTATACACTTTTGTTTTCTGATATCTATATTAAGGTTTATTGATAGTAATTCTAAAAAGATACATATATACAAGTATACCTGTAAACAAGACAGCTATTGTGTACATAATACTTACTGTACACCCATAAAGATAAAACACACATAACACATTCAGGTAGTTTATTAGTCCCAGGTGCGTATGAAATGAACAATGAACAACACTCAGAAAAAGAAATAAACTGTCTTTACTTTCACTGTGTGTTATCTCACGAACCAGTTTACCCGCTGAGATAAAACCGTCACACCTGTTTCCCACTGCTGTTATGTTTATGAATAACCATAATTACTTAAAATTATATAAACCAGAAAATTGACACGTGTCTACCTTACGTGGAATGAATAATAAGTAGATAAATAGATCTGCAGATTAGTGATAAGAAATAATAGTATTACATATAAAAAGAAATAGATAAATAGATATAGTGAATAACCAAACCAACAGAAAAATACATATATGTGTAAAATAAACGGTAAAAAACTATAATATAATGATAAAGAGATAGATCGATAGAACTAGATAGATAGAAGGATATCATCGTGACTCCAGACTATCCTGGGAAGCGTTGGCTCAAGGATATCTCATCGGCTTAAGGAAATCATCCGTCGGAAGAGAGGCTTTCGGGAAAAAGGAACCGGCCTCCACTCCTGCCGCAGGAACTCGAGGAT
>NC_051415.1:14205652-14206545 GCF_015228065.2 Penaeus monodon
CTTTGTGGGCGTCGAGCAGGAAAGGAAGGCGCACCCGGTATCATCCTTCCCATCCTTCTCAGGACCAGCAGGAAGGCGTCCCCCCCCTCCCCCCCCCGCTAAACCCTTCCTTAATTCCTACCGCTGCCTCCTGTCCTCCTGCGCCCGGCTAGGATGACGTGCGTGGGCGGCTTGCGTGGAGGAAGGAAGTGTCCTTCGAAGGGTGTGGGCGTAGGAGTGGGCGTAGGAGTGGGCGTAGGAGTGGGCGTAGGAGTGGGCGAAGGAGTGGGTGAAGGAGTGGGTGAGGGAGTGGGCGTAGGAGTGGGTGAAGGATGGGTGAGGGAGTGGGCGTAGGAGTGGGCGTAGGAGTGGGCGTAGGAGTGGGCGTAGGAGTGGGTGAAGGAGTGGGCGTAGGAGTGGGCGTAGGAGTGGGCATAGGAGTGGGCGTAGGGAGTGGGCGTAGGAGTGGGCGTAGGAGTGGGTGAAGGAGTGGGTGAGGGAGTGGGCATAGAAGTGGGCGTAGGAGTGGGCATAGGAGTGGGCGTAGGAGTGGGTGAAGGAGTGGGTGAGGGAGTGGGCATAGGAGTGGGCATAGGAGTGGGCATAGGAGTGGGTGAAGGAGTGGGTGAAGGAGTGGGTGTAGGAGTGGGCGTAGGAGTGGGCGTAGGAGTGGGCGTAGGAGTGGGCGTAGGAGTGGGCGTAGGAGTGGGTGAGGGAGTGGGCGTAGGAGTGGGTGAAGGAGTGGGCGTAGGAGTGGGCGTAGGAGTGGGCGTAGGAGTGGGTGTAGGAGTGGGTGAAGGAGTGGGCGTAGGAGTGGGCGTAGGAGTGGGCGTAGGAGTGGGCGTAGGAGTGGGTGAAGGAGTGGGTGAGGGAGTGGGCGTAGGAGTGGGCGTAGGAGTGGGCGTAGGAGTGGG
>NC_051415.1:14207476-14207682 GCF_015228065.2 Penaeus monodon
CCTCAGCATCACGAAAGCCACAGTGCCGAACGAGAGCGACAGTGCAGTGTGTCCGCAACTTCCCCAACAGCGGAATTCACCCTCTGTTATCTAAGCCGGAAGCAATATGACATAATGACCCGGGCTATTTGGATCGATATTCCCACGGAAACCTGAGTCAATCTCCCTTCCCCTCCCTTTCTTTCACGCTCTTTATTCTATCCTCT
>NC_051415.1:14207727-14208508 GCF_015228065.2 Penaeus monodon
TGCCCCCGACCTATATCTCTCCCCACCTGCTTAAATCAAGATCAAGTTGGGGGGGGGGGGGGTAGCGATCGTTTTCTGGTTCGCGTTACAGGTGTTTGCCGCTGTGTCCGGTGGGTTGTTTGGGCACCTGCAATTTACGGATATTGTTATGCAACGTTTGTTCAGTCTTGTGCAATGTTAGGTCATGCTTGTGCAACGTTTGATTAGTCTTGTGCAACATTTGATGGGTCCTGTGCGACGTTTGATTAGTCTTATGCAATCTTAGATCATTGCTAGGCAGCGTTTGATCGGTCTTGTCTAATGTTAGATTAATTCTGTGGAACGTTTGATCGGTCTTGTGTAACGTTAGATTAATCCTGTGCAATGTTAGGTCATTCTTCTGTAGCGTTTGATCAGCATGTGCAACGTTAGATCAGCCATATGCAACGTGTAATCTTCTGCAATTATAGTCCTGAATATTTGTGCAATACAGCTAATACACTGAATATCTCAACTTTAGTTTTGATTAACAAAGATTTTTCATATCCAGTCCGAAAGCTTTTTTTTCACTGTTATTTTTTCCCTTTTCCCTTTTCTTTTATGGAAATAAAATATACATATACAATATATAGGTCGGGCGAAGCTTAAACGATTTAGTATATACATTCAAACAAGCTGTTACTGAATTCAAACCTCTTTGTAACTTTCATCAATAACGGGGACAGACAGGAACTAAAATTGGAAATACTTCAAAAGCTCTCTGCGTCATATTGGGTCATAAAGGTATCACTTCGGTTACTCA
>NC_051415.1:14210008-14210621 GCF_015228065.2 Penaeus monodon
AAAGAATAATTCCAGAGCACAACAGAAAATATTTCCCCTGATTACAACAATTTAAGGATAGTCCATACACTGCTGCGTAAATAAAGACAGCATAGCCATCCAGGAAAAAAAAATCCGAAAAGGGATCGAGCGCGCCAATAAAGGATTCGAAACCGGATTCCGTGGGTTTAGTAATATCTCAACTTCCCCGTGAGGTAAGAAAGCCTGTGTCGCCCGCTGCCACAAAGGGGACGTGATATATGACTTGTTTCCCTCTGGCTTTACGAACCAAAACGACCCTTAATGACAGTCACAGCTCCTCTGAAGCGTGAAGTCGAGGGTCGGCGGAGGTAACTCAAGCATTAGGTCCGCGCAGACGCACAGGGGATCCTTCTGTATGATATGTAACTTGAATAATGCACAAGGCTGAGGTAATGCACACCAGGCACGGGAGCAAGGGACGGCCACCCCCAGGCTCCCTACCATTTCTGCTCACTGGAGAGAGATCGAGAGGAGGTCTTAGAGAGAGGAAGACTCTGTAGGTCGGAAAGGTACATAACATCTCATACGTGATGGTAAATCACGGAATCTGTGAGTAATATATAAGATATGTCGTCTCTCTGCTAATCAGCCA
>NC_051415.1:14211437-14211501 GCF_015228065.2 Penaeus monodon
GAATTATTGTGTTCCTTTCGATTTGGGGGAGACTGGGGATTTGTGTATGACTTGTTTAACTGTT
>NC_051415.1:14211861-14211956 GCF_015228065.2 Penaeus monodon
ATTATCTAAAGTGTTAAGTAATAACTCCCTAACACGGAATTCATCAACACCTAGATCCACGTCTTGTTACCCTCCCGCTACTACCCTTCCCCTTT
>NC_051415.1:14211997-14212100 GCF_015228065.2 Penaeus monodon
TCCCAGGCTGTGTCGGAGCGTGCACATCGTTTACGGTTAATTATAATCTGGCCGAGAACTTCCGGTGTTGCATTACCTGCGTAAAATTGTGATACCTACCTTA
>NC_051415.1:14212412-14212730 GCF_015228065.2 Penaeus monodon
AACTCCCCTCCTCTTAGTTCCTCCTATTCCCATCCTCCTGCCGCCTCCCCCGTTTCCCCTTCCTTCTCCTGTTCACCCTCTCAATCCCGTATCCTTCTTAACATCCTCCGTGCGCCCCCTTGTCACCTTAGCTCCCGGGCCCCCTCGGCGGTCACACCCGACAGCCCATTGCCACTCTCTGCTTCCATTCCTTCGCCTCGACTTACATCCGAGGGCTACATCCAAAGGCCACGTTACCTTGGTTTCATTTCTTGACAAAGTGTGTTAAGAATTAAGGAACTTGTGAGATTGGGACAATTGTTACAGAAGAGGGTCAAT
>NC_051415.1:14212784-14213448 GCF_015228065.2 Penaeus monodon
CGTTTATGATAAAAGGATAATTAACATTTAATCTTGACAGGTGAAAAGTGAAATGTATCACAATGGATACATAAAATCACCGACTAATATGCCTGAAAATGCGAGATAAAACTCGTCAATTAATTCGAACCACTACGTGAAGCAGTATCCGAGCCTTCCGTATCCGCGCATTCAAACTTCGGTTATAATAGTATAAAAATATACATATATAACCTTCCTCTCTATGAAGTGAATCGCAGCATCATCTAACACAAACCACGCAGTGAGAAAGGAAAACAACTAGTGAAACTTGCCTGGAACTGTGCAGCGATCACAAACTCATGACGAGTATTGATTGTACCTTGGAATTAAGAGATGCCTTTGTAGCAGAATAAAATTAAGTGTTTGCATTCCAGTGTATAAGGCCGTCGTTGATATTACTCGAAACTCATTATTAAAAACATTCCGATAAAAATGGCGCTGCTCTAATTGCCATTCTTGCATTTCTTCAGCTGCGTGTTGTCCTTTGAGACAAAGCATTGCGTTCGTGCTGCACAATGTAAGCTTTACGAATGTCTGCGGATGATTATTCTGCTTCAGCCGGATAGACAGGAGAGCAATGCGTTTTCTCCGTTTGTTACGGACGACTAGCGACACAGGATGAAATGTCATCAACACTAGTGCA
>NC_051415.1:14216905-14217297 GCF_015228065.2 Penaeus monodon
TACTCTTCTAATTGAGAGGAATTATCATTATTCATCATGCACGCAGCCTAACATAAGTAAATTAAAATAACATAAATATCGAAGACAAAACCCTCCCATGACGAGTGGCAACACTGTGTTGTCTGCAAAAGTATTATTGACTAATAAATTCAACGTCGGCTCTCCCAGATTAATTAGTTTTCCAATTACATGCAAAATTCATTATATACAAATTCATAAACAATAATGCACATTTTTCCTTTGTGGAAGTAATCATTTGCGACCGAAATTCCTGACAAGTGATCGTCCACCTGTGCTGTCGGCCGTGTGACGCGATGTGACGTGAGAAAAGATGTGCAGTTGTTATGTTGCTTGTGATGTGTCGCTCGCTTGGGGGTCGTCGGATTCGTGTG
>NC_051415.1:14218342-14219704 GCF_015228065.2 Penaeus monodon
ACACATACAAAAAAATGATCGAAACCATTCCCTCCCCGAGGTGTCAAAGGAGGGGAGGGAGGCAGGAACACCCAGGGCAGAGCGAGTGGCCGCCGCCGCCACTCAAGCACCACCTTGGGGCTCTTGCGCCAGATGCCGCCCTCCGTAACCTGAGCCGAACCTCCCACGTCTTTAATGATACCTGCAACCACACCTTCTCCCCCGAAGAACTAATCACATCGTCTTTTCTGCGAGGCGGTTGACAGGTTTCCCGACGCGGCGGCCCACGGGAGGTCCGTCGCTGCCAGCCTGACGGACTCGATTTTGGTGGTGAACGAACTTCCTTGTCGAGGCGGCCGAGTGCAACTTGAGAGGCTCATACATCTATGGAAGTCCTATGAACTGGATCGTCGCGATATGAATGCAGTGATGTCTCTTTTTGTCTGTTTTTGTGTGTTCTGTTTGTTTATATAAACATACAGGTGGGTTAATAGATAGGCATAAATAGAGATGTATACATGTGTTGCAACACGTAAAAGTCTTCTACAGCCGCCGTTCGAGCGAGAAACTTAAGCAAAGCCTCTGAGAAGGAGAAATGGGAAAATCCTTTAAGCACACGCCACTCTTGCAGACTAAGCACATACTGTTATACTATGAGCAAGTACATATTTCAAGAGTGACTGTATTTCGGACTAATCATAATCAGTATGCATGTGTCTGTGTCCATACATATATATATTTTTTTAAATCTCACACACATACGTGAATACTTTTTATTCAGTGTTACTAATCTCATTTTCTCTACATACGTATGAAGAGAACTAGATAGATACAGATCTTCGCCTAACTTTACATGTGGATAGGCTATGTATGTTTGGCCTCATGGTGTATGGACGTAAAAGACTGTTTGTACTTACGGGTCTGCATATGAGTGGATAGACAGATAGATATACGCACAGATAAGAGCTGATGTTTCCCACGTTGGTGAGTCCGTGTAGGGAGCCCTGCCCTCTCCCACCCTCCCACCCCCTCTCGCTACCTGATACAGGTGTCCACCTGCACTTAATCAACGTGCACGGTAACCCACACCTTGGTATGTCACGGCGTCACGGGTGATCGGTGGAGAGGGTGAAGGAAAAGGAAGAGGTAGAAGAAAAGGGGATGAAGGAGGAATATGAGAGAGAAAAACAGAAAAAAAATGGCAGAGATGAGGAGGAAAAGGAGAAGGAAAGAGAATGTACAAACAACGGGAGAATGAAAAGGAAATGAGAAAGAAGGAAAGGACGAAAAAGAGGAAGCACAGAGGGAAAATAGCATAAGAGATATATGGAAACAAATAGCAAACTAGCAGTGGATAATTGATTACTGTGATGCAGTGGATCG
>NC_051415.1:14219838-14220187 GCF_015228065.2 Penaeus monodon
TGAAGGGGACAGGTGTGAAATTTCAAGCAGATGATATTCATACAAAAAAGGAAGTATATAAGAATGTCATATATTCCTCCCAAATAAAAAAAAAACAAGTAACGCCTCGATCTGCTCTTTAACGTGACGACCAACTGACACAGTACATGGAACTTTTATTGTAATGAAATCTCATTTGCATAAAATTTAAACTTTCATGATAGCCAGAGGACGAACCAGTGATATATCGATTAAAGCAAAAAAAAAAAAAAAAGTTCTGTTTCAATTATACGTTTTAAGATTCTTCAGCGGAAAAAATAGAGTATTTTCTATGGTCTTTTTATTTATGTATGATTGAAGATAAAAGATA
>NC_051415.1:14220632-14220913 GCF_015228065.2 Penaeus monodon
CCATGATCTAGTGTGATTAAATATAAAATACAGAAAGAAACCATCTCTTCCGAGAACATTTGATGACAGAGAGGCTCTTTTTTTTTAAGATTACAAATATACACGTTCCAAAATAATTTGATTCACACCAGGAAATCACATTGTAAGTCAAGATACAAACGAATGTACAAACGATTAAATCATACCTTGAATAACACTGAACAGTATTCCACAATGGAAAAATAATAATACTATGAACACCAGTGACAATAGACGGACAAAGGAAAAACAGTCTATCGAGT
>NC_051415.1:14221467-14221851 GCF_015228065.2 Penaeus monodon
TCATTTACTTTCTTTTATTAAAACAGAGTAACGGAAGGCAGTGGTCCGAGTCCTGATTAGGTGGAGAACTACGGCCATTAACAAGTCTATGTCAAATGCGCCAGAATTCAGTATCACGGGAGGAAATTATAGAAAGTAAGATAAAACAAGCAAAACGTTAAAAAAAAGAAAAGAGAGAAGGGGAAGACAAAGAAAGGGTCTCAGCAAAAATGAAAGTATCTGCATTCTATAACTGATACGTCATCCCCAATCAAAGCGAAAATTTAATTCTTTATAGGAGTCGCACGAATTCAGACTTCTTGCTCCCTCGATATCTCTCATAACAACGTGAAAATGAAGCTAATCAACATCTCCCTTAAAATTATAACCCAGCACCATCAACGT
>NC_051415.1:14221881-14222055 GCF_015228065.2 Penaeus monodon
TCACGGGCGTCTCTCTCCGCGCATTGATCATCTAAGGTTACGATTTTCATCTCCATCTCCCTCACGGAACTCTTTAAGTGAGTGAACCTGCAACGCACGTAAGGACAGGTGTTCACGCGTGACAGGTGACACCGGAACTGGAAGGTAAAGTGACGTAGCATACATCGGCAGGCG
>NC_051415.1:14222195-14222378 GCF_015228065.2 Penaeus monodon
CCACCTCCCCACGGAGCGTCTTACCTGTCTGACTAATTAGTCTTGTCCCTCGCCCCTTCTGCCCCATGAGGACGTCCCTTTGTGATCGCTGTGTGGCGTTGTGACAGTTGGGTGCTTTATTGATTCGTGTGTTGCTTTTGTTGCGTCACTCTGGGCGTGTGTTGTGTTTTTTTGTTATTTGTT
>NC_051415.1:14222514-14223348 GCF_015228065.2 Penaeus monodon
ACGTTTATTCGTCCACATATGTGACTGTTTGTGTGTGCAGATATACTTCTCTCTCTAAATAGTTATTTGAGATTACTAAGACTTGGTGATGCCTTTCCCTTATCCTCTCCGTCTGCAAATCACACTAGAATGCGCATTTTCCCTTTTTCTCAGTCGCCACAGTAGTTGACATTTATCCGTTGTTCTTATGGAGAGTTCAGACTCGTTTGCATTTACTGGTATTTAACGGAAGCAAATGTCACAGGTTGTGTTTTGCGTTTACTTTGACCATCAATTAACACAAGCGAAAAAAAAAAACGTGTGATCTATATACAATAAGGACGTAGAGAAAATTATCGTTTATTTTGCTCAAATCGATGAACTTGTTTATGTTAGCAAAATTTCATTCGACTAGATTTTAGGAAATAACTGAATGAATTATAACATGAAGGGATGACTTTACAACGAAATGGTAAGTCTGTGATGTACGGAATTTGATACTGTTTTTGTTGCTGTCGTTGTACCTTTATGGCCATTCTGTATTACCCGACTCCTATTTCTTGATTAAATGGTTGCTTGTTCCTTGTACTAAATCCGTTACTCAGTATTTCTTCTGATGAAAATATTAATCATTTTTCTTCTTATTTCTCCTAAAGTAAACTGTCAGTTGGCTTGAGTGACTCACGGGAATTGAAAAGAGTCACTTGAGTCACCCAGACAAGTAGGGGGCGGAGGGGGTGTGTGTGAAGGGGGTGGGGGATGGAGGCGGGACCTTGTGTGACGACCGCAGTTTACCAACGTATTTCACACTTCATTAACATAATGGAATTTCTTATTAAGTCAACAATGGTACAC
>NC_051415.1:14223394-14223461 GCF_015228065.2 Penaeus monodon
CACCTGAGTCCCCATCCTAAGCTGGGGATTAATTCCTGCTCCGGGTCACCGCCTGACCTTGCGTACA
>NC_051415.1:14223490-14224132 GCF_015228065.2 Penaeus monodon
ACTCATGCCCCCAACAAACACATCTCTCCATCGTCCGTTGTGTTTACGTTCAACGGCGCTAGCGAGAAACCGCTGACATCGAACGCAAAAGTATAAACGTAACGACGATTGTTTGATCTTGTTGACTCTCATCTACACTTCCCTGTCTTCTTTTCTCTCTTATGCTCGCGAATGGAGAACCCAAAAGAAAATGAGCAGAAAAATGAGAGCGAAGAGAAACGGCCCTGCTTTGACGACCCTTCGCCTCAGGGTTGTTTGCCTTCGTTGTCGGGTCTTGTTAGCGAAGACGCCTCCGTTGTTACCTGTGAAATGGGCGACTGGGGGGGAGGTCAGCGAGGAACTTAATAATGTCTGTAATCAATTGATCCAGTGAATATCGGAGGGGTTGGTGAGCGTCGAGAGAAATAGCGCCGATGTTAGCATGTGTTAAGTGGCTCTTGTTCATGAAGGCTGTATGTAGCGATTCAAAGGGAATGACTCGTTCGATACGTATGTCTGGTCGTTTTATGTTCGGCTGTAGGGGTACACTCCCTCATGCAGCCATGCATTCACACTGCACACGAGATCATTGTCGCTTTGAATAATGAACAGTGAAACCCCAACCGTGCCTTTCATTACGAGACATAAACCAGCACGACACAC
>NC_051415.1:14224380-14224807 GCF_015228065.2 Penaeus monodon
CCACCAGCCGGCGGTCGGTCCTCCTCGTTATCCTCACCATCCGTCGCCATCAAGGACCCGGGAATGGCTCGCCACAAATCCTGTTAGGAGCGTGTCCTGTGTCGGCCATCGCAGCAAAGGGCCCGACGGCGAGGCTCAATTTCAGATGAGAGTTAGATATAAAGAGATATAAACAGGAGGGAAATATATAGAGAACAGTGCGGGTACCTGCTGTATCCACCTCCCCTTAACCACGACGGTATTATCACCGTGAGGCAATGCGGTGAAGGCAGATAAATTTCTTTTCACGGAGGATTTTTTGATATGCTCGATCTCGCTACTGATAGCATTCCTTTCAACTTTATCATTATTCCACTTGCCATTCTTGTTGCAATTTTTGTTCATGTTGATAACGTTATATTGTTAAAAGTGTTATCATTAAACTTTT
>NC_051415.1:14224875-14224956 GCF_015228065.2 Penaeus monodon
AGACAACATATAATGATTTTAGTAACTGCAATAACATTAAAGACAACCGTTACATCATAGTGGCACTAATGATACCATATC
>NC_051415.1:14226828-14227512 GCF_015228065.2 Penaeus monodon
CGCTTCAAATCGGAACAAAGTAAACTATTTTTCATTTCTTGTGGTTTCCACCCTGTCAACAGCAGCTGCTCCCGACATATTTCTGGCTGTTAAAAAAGATATAGGGTGGGCGAAACAAGACCCCCCACCCCACATGCACACACGAGGGAGAAAGCTGTGACCACCGCCTTGCTACTGCTTGCTGTGTCCCCGCTGTTTCGTGGTCGGGCTTTGTACTATTTATGGGTTGTATGACGGTGACTTCGGTAGCGCATCAGGTAGCTGTTGGCGGTGACTCCAGGGGGACTTAACGACTGACTCTACATCTGTCCATCTCTTCTTTTCTCCCCTTCTCCCCCACCCGACCTGGCCTTCCGTCCACCTCCTGCCCGCCTGCACGTAAGAGAGGAGGTGTTGGGGTGTGGATAGCTTGCTGACTCTATATCTGTCCCCCACCTATTCTTCTTTTCTCCCTCTTCTCCCCCACCTTGTCCTTCCGCCTACCTTCGTGCCCGCCCGTAATGTAAGAGATGTGTTGGGGGTGCGAATGGGGTTAGGGTTTGTGAATGTCTTAATGACTTGGCTATACATCTGTCCCCTACCCTTAATCTTTCCTCCTCCTCCCTTTTTTCTTAACCCGACCTGTTCTTCCGGCCGTCTCAGTGCCCGCCCACACATAACAGCAGAGACGGTGGGGCCAGGGGT
>NC_051415.1:14227562-14228078 GCF_015228065.2 Penaeus monodon
TGCAGCGAGGAGAATGTCAAGATAAACAACCGCTTACCTTCCATCCCTTGTGTTCTGTTGCCTCTTCCATAAAACGCTGCTGTTACCACACACCCACACAGGCGCTGGTCTCCCACGGGCTTCCGAAACCCCAAAGACGAGGAATAAAGCCCAGGTGAATAACATCCTTAAAAAAAGGAGGGGGGAGGGGCAGAAAAAAGGAAGAAGAGAGAAGGGGAAGGAAGAATGAAATAAGACAGAAAAGGAGATTGAGAAAAAAAAGAGGAAGAGACTAATTCTTAAAAAATAACAATCATCATCAGAATTGAAAACAGACAAAATGGAGGAGAAACGATAAAAAAAATGAAAATAAAAGAGAAAATTTATTATTCTCCCCCTCCCCCAGTACCCACCACTCACCAAACTGCTATCTGATATTAAGAACAAATAGAAGTATATGACACTCGCTTTATCAGATGGGACGAACCAGCTTTTAAGTGGGCAGAACACACATTCCTTCTCGCCACCTGTTTACTG
>NC_051415.1:14231311-14231958 GCF_015228065.2 Penaeus monodon
AGCCCCTTTTCCCACCAACGAACTACCACATCAGCCCTGGATACCTGAGGAAGCCGCGTAATAAACCATTCTATCCATCCCTCACACAGAAAAAAAAGGTAAGACGAATTTTGAGACGTGTCACAGTAATGTTTTCCTTCGATTTTTTTTTTTTTTTCAAAAAGTAGATGAGGCCGTATCCCATTCCCGCCTTTTTTTCGTCGACGGTGATAATGGCCCCCACAATTTTCAGGAATGCGTGACTGACGGTTGGTCTTCACGAGCGGATATTCGAGTGCATCACCATCACACGCACCAACACAGAAGGTTTATGTGTGTGCGTGGCTAATGCACGGCCACACACACGTATATTCATGGGATTAAGTAGCTGTTAGTGAAATGGAGGGGGTGCGAGGCGTCGGCTAGGAAGGCCCAGACGTTTATGGGGAAATGCCAGAAAATGTGGAATGATTATGCTGTTGTTTTTTTATGCTACAAACGAGGGTAAGAATTATTTTTTGCTTTTCTTTCTTTTAAAGGAGGGAGTGTTTTAGGAAAATATAACGATTCATATTATCATGGTTATAAAGAGAAAGACCATCATCACACCGGGAATTATGGCTGGGTCTTCTCCCCAGGTTTATAATAATTAGAAAGCCCTTTGAATT
>NC_051415.1:14232970-14233609 GCF_015228065.2 Penaeus monodon
CGTCATGCAATAAGCAGGTCGTGTCGGTAACAAGTTGCAGACACGTCAATCGATGCGCAACCCGAGCCCGAACAGCGACAGACGCGCCTCTACCCTCTCGCTCCTCGACTCGAGTCTGAATGCTTAAAGGCATTTTATCCTTCGTGGACCGAGCAGGAGGAGGGCGAGAAGTGCGAAATATTGATTAGTCTGTGTTTTGTGAAACAGGACGAGGGAGTCTACGGCGCTGTAGACTCCCCTCGTTGATTCTGGACGACCTCGGGAGCGACCGCGGAATTGCCGATCTACGGTCATGGGGACGACCACGGTGCTTCTGGACTCTGGCCGCGGGAACGACCACGGTGTCTCCGATCTGTGACCGTAGGGACGACCACGAAGTTTCCGGCTGTAATAATACGGCGTGAAAACGACCACGGAGCCTACGAGCCACGACCGTGAAGGCAGCGAACGACTCTTTCGCACGCGATTCATGGCCTACGATGCCTCCCTCCATTACGACCCCCAGAATGTTTTTCCGCGCGGCGACGACCTCCTTGACGACTAAACCGAAACGCTACACTACTGCATAAGATTAACATTTTAATCGTGTTCTTACGCCTCTTTCCTCTCGCTTTTGCCTTTTGTTTATGTGTTTTCGTG
>NC_051415.1:14233670-14234297 GCF_015228065.2 Penaeus monodon
AATGTTCCTGTTTGCACTTATTTTCTCCTGTTTACCCCATTGCGTTTTTTTTTCTATATCATTTGCTCTCTAATCACATCTGCTCTACTAAATTTCCTCGGTGCTTTCTTGATCACCTCTCGTCTTTCAACTTTTTTTGTCTTTCTTCCCCCTTTTTCTCTTCTTCCCCTCTTGCCCTTTCTTTTTTTTTTTCTTGCCTCTCACTCTTTCCTTTTCTCTCGTTACCTTTCTCTCTTATCTATTCTCTTTCCCCTTTCTCTCTTCGTCTCCCTCTCTGTCAATTTCTTTTTACGTATCTCTCTTCTTTCTTCTAATTTCTTTCTTCTGTTTTCTCTCTTCATTCTTCTACTTCCTTTCTTCTCTTTTCTCTCCTCTTCTTCCTCTCTTCCTCCTTCCTTCCTTTCCCTCCCCTTTCTCCACTCCGCTCTCTCGATAGCTTTATTGGTTTTTATGACGGGAATGATCGCCCGTTACGACGTTACAACCCTTGAAGAATTTCGGAAGAAAAGCCCTGCCCCCTTCCCCCCTCCCCCTTCCACCACTTCCCTCCCTCCTTCTCCCTCCCTCCTTCTCCCTCCCTCATTCTCCCTCTTTCCTTTCCCTCTATCCTTCCCTCTCCTTTCCTCC
>NC_051415.1:14234414-14234577 GCF_015228065.2 Penaeus monodon
TATCGCCCCTTTCCCTTCCGCTTCCTCGCGCCCCCTTATCCTCTTTTTCTTCCCCTTCCTCTCCCTCTTCTTTCGCCTTCTTACTCCCCCTGCTCCTTCTTCCTTCCCCATTTATCTTTCCCCACTTCAATCCCCGTTACGTCACTTACCTTCCCCTTCTTCC
>NC_051415.1:14234907-14235159 GCF_015228065.2 Penaeus monodon
GACTCAGCTTTGATCTAATACACAATGTATTCCCTTGACAAACAGACACGAAATGCAACGAACATACAAACGACGCATTGTTTACCGTATAACAAGCGCGGTTGACAGAGTAACGACAGGCCAATAATGATGAGACAAACAGCAAAGTGAGTGATGGAAGGCAGAGAGAGAGAGAGGTAAGTACCCATTCCATTAGCACCTTGATGGGCATTATGGCGACGTGTTCAGGGGATGATGGAGCGAGACGGAGGC
>NC_051415.1:14235821-14236029 GCF_015228065.2 Penaeus monodon
CATTCCGGAGTCATAAATGCCGTGTTTTTAATGGCGATGGAAACAGGTTAGAAGGTAGATACGGGAGGACAGGTACGGTAGTCGCATTACTGTGTTATAAACCCATAACTGACAATAAGGCTCCGGACAGAACCACGGATCTGTATGGGAGGCATTCCAGCGGTGGAGGGAAAGGGGGGGGGGGGTAGGGAGGAGAGTGACGTAGTAC
>NC_051415.1:14236093-14237508 GCF_015228065.2 Penaeus monodon
CAACGACCGTAGCATCTAGCCGTGCTATGGCCTGTTCTAATGGTATATATATATTTCGTAATCTGCTGTACTATGTACTGCCCTCTGCGATTAAGATATTTGCCATTTATTTCTAATTTTTCTATTCATTATTCTGTCTATTATTCTATATGGGATAATGACTTGACTATGAGCTGGCATATTTTTTTTTGTGAGTTTATGTGCTATCTACAAGTTGAAAAGCTGTATACGATGTTGTAGGTCTTTCTGTCGGATTTGAAATGATGTTAGTGACCGAAGTTAGACGTCCTGCTTTTAATGGTATATTAAAGGAAGGGAAGCGGCATTGACCCTTCCCCACTTCTCCCACCCGCCCTCCCCCCCTCTTTCCCCTATCGCTCCATCACCCCCTGCCCCCGTCCCATCTAGCTATGCTATGGCCTGCTTCTAATATTATCTTCTCGTGCCCTGTATTATGCCAAAAACGTCAGGATTTTTTTTCTTGCTTTGTTCTGATATGACTTATTGAATATTTCATGTTAGGTGTCTTGGCTTGGCTGTGAGTTTCCCCTTGTCATTATTAGGAACTGACAGCTTTACGGCATCTTTTGCTACAAATGTACGATTGCGGATGTTTTGTTTTTGTCTTCAAATGAGGGAAAGATGTGGGTTCTTGGGGAATGATTCAAGCATCTACAGATACAAAATACTCAACGGCACACATGTGTTTGCATATTTATTAGATTTTCTCTCCCTTGTAAGGCAGCATTCGAGAGTCCCATAAGGCTTCATAGAGCCTAGGCAGCCGGGAGCGCGGGCGAGCGCACAGCAGTCTCGCGGCGCTCCTCCAGCCGGCCGTCATCACGGGAAGGGTCCTGCATACATCACATTTACCCGGCGCTGGAGAGCCTGGAGTCCAGCCAACATTCCAGTAAGGCTGTCAGAACCCCCGGGGCCCTCCCACCGTCAGCCTGGGGACCCCTGTTATCACTCCGGGAATCCTGTTACTTCCCCTGGGGCGCCTGTTATCACGCTCGGAGTTCCTGGTGATACTCCTACGGATCCTATTATCGCAACTACGCGGTTCCTGCTGCCTCCCGCAGGGGGTGTGTTATCATCCTTAGATTCGCTTTTCTCACCCGGGGAAGGGGTGTGCCTCTACCCCTGGGGGGAGGGGGGTTAACATCCAAGTTACCACTTCTGTGAAAGTCGGTCGCTCAGCTGCTGCGCACCACGCCTCCTCCCTCCTTTTCACAAAACCAACAACAGCATCCTTGTCCGAGGTCACAGAGTCGAAATCAACGTTTATTTCGACTTTGCGAGCCCCTTATGCACTCACGGCAGATTAGTGGTGGGGGCTAAATAGGCCATCTCCCTCCCCCTCCCTCCCCGTCCTCTTTTTTAATAGGCCAATTTAACTCCTGTGATATAGAGAG
>NC_051415.1:14237569-14237824 GCF_015228065.2 Penaeus monodon
TTTATGGCAACCGTCGCAGGTTTTACTGCATTATATCAATTAGGCTGGGCAGGTACACCGGCCGGAGGCGGACTGGTGAGGTGTGAGCGACAGGACGTGTGACGGACGGAGCCGGAGGCCGACGGTGATTTATGGTGTCACGGGGGACGGTGAAAGCCTCCGTGACAGCCTCATGACACCAACGTTATCAACCAGAAGTTGCAACAGTGCGTATGCGTGCGGGTATTCATGTCACCATCCCTCCCTTTCTTACTT
>NC_051415.1:14238910-14239029 GCF_015228065.2 Penaeus monodon
TAAAATCCCCCCCTCCCCCCCCCGTCCCTTTCCTTCCCACCTCCAAAATGGCAGCATAACTTGGGCATTTATGGCCCGAATAAGTAAGAGAACATAGAGACACTGGGAGACCATTGTTA
>NC_051415.1:14242214-14242755 GCF_015228065.2 Penaeus monodon
AGTCACATTTTCATCTTCAGAAACCAATCGCTCTATCCCCGGACGCAAAATTGTGACAATTCACTCTGTGGCGCTTAAGGACGATCAGATAACAAGTTCCGAGGAGACAATAGTGAACGGAATGCATTCACGTCCTCAGCTTTACATCCGTTTATGGCGTCTATATCGACAGCTCGGGGGAGGGGAGGGGAGGAGACATTGGCGCGAATCGCTTGTTGTATCAAACTGGCCAACCGCACTGGTGTAACGGCTGACCCGGGGCTATATAAGAGAGAGGATGATAATAGATAAGGTGTGGATAAGCTTGGGGGTCATTGTGGTTGCTGTGACAACGGTTTGAGGTCGGTGGAATTATTTTTCGCTTTTTTTTTATCGTCTTTTATTGTTACTGTTGTTACTGTTATTATCTTTCTTTATTCGCGCTCTTTTTGCTAACACGTGCTTGTCCGTCGTAATCTCTAGCCACAAGATCTCCCTTCAGGTGTTCTATGGCGTTGGCGAGATCTTTCCTTCTCTGATGCTATCTTTGTAAGCATTCCTT
>NC_051415.1:14244440-14245521 GCF_015228065.2 Penaeus monodon
TAGGTTGAAAGATAGATAAAGAAATAGAAAGATGGATCAAGAGATTAAGACTGATATGTATATACTCGTAGATAAAGAGATGAATAAATGAGAGAGTAATTAGTATATGATTTATTGACAATATCAAAAGGCGTTAGTGATGCAAAATTATCCCCGAAATCAGTTCATAATCTTGTAATATTCATAAGGTTAACAAAGTGGAGCATAATTACAGAGTCTAGTATGTTCGAGCGCAACCGCGGCCTTGACTAGACTGAATATCTTGCGTGTATTTCAAGTACGTGAACTTACTCCACAAGATAAAAAGCTATAAAAATTTCGGGACTTCATCGTTTTTTTTTCCCCTTTTCTATAAAAAAAAAATACTTTTTTTCTCCTCTTCGCGTCGCAAACAACGTTCCCGATCCGCCGCGTCTCAAAGAGAAATAAGGCAGGAAGTGAAGGGGTTTTGCGCCCCTCCCCCACCCGCTCGGTTCCTCGGTGGGAGGGGGAAGCCGAGACGCGCCCGCACCATCGCAGAGGGAACTCCAATCCACACAGCTCTACAGGCTGATCCACCCACTGGGGCTTTCTTGGGGGAAACTCCCCCCCCCTCCGGGAACCTATGTCCGTTAAGGGACCACAAGTGCGCAATATTTTACAGTGTAATGAAGCTGTTCATCTGGAAGGGGATGACATGATTCAGACGATTTACATGTACAATTTGAGAGAAATCAAAACGGGTTGGGGGGGCCTTTTAAACCAGTACGCGCATTTTCTATACCGCTTTGGTTATTTCCCTTTTTGGGGTTTATCTGTGAACAAAAAGGTTTCCCAAAAACTTTTACTGCTCCTTTTGTCAGTCTAAAATTAAAAATTGGAGAGAGATTTAAGAGGAAAGTCTTTTTCGTGTCTAGCGGGGTGTGTGGTGATGAGGAGGTGTGGGCGTGTATACCTTGTGTCCTGTTTTTATGGTTACGGGGGTCTGTGTAAGTCCATTCAAACCGTAGATAAAGTGGTCTCTTTATGCAAGAGTATTTATATGTCTGTATTTAGATTTTTATCCCTCAAATTTATATTGAATTGTTTGGGTTTTTAATAT
>NC_051415.1:14245686-14245799 GCF_015228065.2 Penaeus monodon
TTGGAGAGAGGAGAGAAGAGAGATATACTTATATTGCATACACTCCTACATAGTTTTGTTAATTTATACCACACAAGCGAAACGGGATCAACCCCAAAAGCAACTAATAAAAA
>NC_051415.1:14246395-14246653 GCF_015228065.2 Penaeus monodon
TTATGTAAGATGTAGGAAGACGCCCATACAAAGCTGAAAACTTCACTTCACTTCACCTCAAATACCCGACGCGGCACTCAAACGGTCACGCTTATTCTCTCCTTGCTCCCCCATTCCTTCAGTATAACCCTTCCTCCTCCTTTTCCTTCACCCCTCTACTTTTCCTGCTCCCTCTTTCCCCCACCAAATCTGTATTCTTACTCCCTTTCTCTCTCCATCACGTTACCCTTCCTTCTCCTCCTCTTTCTCCACCACATC
>NC_051415.1:14247319-14247397 GCF_015228065.2 Penaeus monodon
CACATAAAATTGTCTTGCTTGTTGATTAGTATACTAGTTGATTTTCTTTATGCATATTACAATTCATCCATTTCGTTC
>NC_051415.1:14247706-14247825 GCF_015228065.2 Penaeus monodon
TTCCGGCCAGAGTTTTCCCTCGTCGCCGCCACAAACGAGACAAGTGAAGCGATAATGCCCGAGCCGGAATTTAATCAAGTGACAGAATGAGCCTTGCGCTTGCTTGATAGTGGTGGTGT
>NC_051415.1:14253830-14255413 GCF_015228065.2 Penaeus monodon
TTGAATGATTGACGCATTAGTTTTAGCAATAGGCCTTTTTTTCTAAATAAGTTTCGAGAAAATTATAGTTTCCAGATAGTTCAATCGGGTCCAATAAATCAAATAACAGAGATATTGCTAACGGTTGCTTCGCGCTCAATCCAAGGTTATTTTTCTTTTATTTGAATTGTTATAAAACCAGAACTCACGAAATTGGAAATGTTTGAAATCTGTTCTGTTTCGGGCCGTATGTTTTACATTTATTACTAACCTCTAGTTTTTTAAGCGTATGTTTTTTATGAGATGGTGATAAGAGCACACTGATTGATGTATTATTCATTCTCAGAAAATAAATATGGCTGATAACTTAACATCAACATTTTATTACGTGTGTGCGAGAAAAGCAGCAAGAGAAACCTAGGACGCGGTAAAAAATATTAACGCTAAAACAAAAATCTATATCACGTTCTTTAAAGTAAGGAAAAAATCAGTAATATATCTGGTGCGTTAAAGTAGCCGTGTTATAACACAACGTCTATGAAAGATTTCGTAGTTACCATGCAACCTTAACTTAACCATTACACAGACAAGCCACGTCCTTCCCTCCGGATGATAATTCATTACAAGAAGAATAGGAAGAGCAAAAACTTTCCTTCTGGCTTAAGCTCGAGAAACCACCAGATATGAAGACAATACCAATTTATCTCGATATATCCAACATCATCAGCTTTGCTACATCTCACTAGAGCTAAATTAAATGTCTGCTCCCATCCCACTGGCTGACTTTCATACCGCGAGAAGGTTGAGTGTCGAACAATACTTGGAGATATCCCCGGTAACAAATTACCCTCATACTGGCCTCATATCGCCCCAGCTTATCGGTTTCTTGACATAATAATTCACGTTTGTATTGCCTATATCAAACCCTTGGCTGGAGGCCCTCTCCCCTACCCAATGCAGTGCGGGAACAAGCCTCGGCCCCCGTGATGGCCCTGTGATAACCCCGCCGCCCGCCAAATATGTTTCCCGCGCTTTTGTCCCCAAACAAAGGAGCGTCGGGAAGCGCAGGAGAAGAGACGGGCTCGCGGGTCCTTATTACGAACATATGTCATGGACGTCAACTTGTTTTCATACTTTATTGACCAGACTACGCCGAGGAACGCTATGAATGTGTGCTCCATTACCTTGTCCTGGACTCGCTAAGGGAATTGAGTAGGAGCCTAGCCAGAATCAATCTCCCGACGGGGTTTAATAGCTTGTAAAACCAGTCCCTCATCAAAATGTTTTGGTTTTTGTGTAGTGTTGTCTTCGATATCAATCATTATATGTTTCGACGGAAAATGAGAGATTACTTTTAAAAGAGCGACCCCAAATTTGTTGGCTTGACACGTCCGAACTCGTTCAGGACATTATAACACAGGCTAATTATCGTCATAAACTAATTTGCTGATAAAGTGTCATAATTTTTGTATATATATTTCTAAAAGTCGTTACGGAGAGATGTAAACAAATGCACGAGGTCGATTTCTTTGTGTTATATTCACATTTTTTTAAAATGCAGAGTTGTGACGTTCATAAATCACAATGTTATTATTTATGATTTA
>NC_051415.1:14257387-14257468 GCF_015228065.2 Penaeus monodon
TTTTAAATATATTTATTGTATTGAAATATTTTTTTTTGTTTTTTTTGTATCTATTTATATATTCATTATCTATAAATCTTC
>NC_051415.1:14257616-14257948 GCF_015228065.2 Penaeus monodon
TAATGGTAATAGATAGACAAATTATGACGCGTGTGTGTGCAACCTTTGTCAATTACATTCAGTGAGTGAAATAACAAAGCAAGAATGGATTCTGCATGAATTCGGGGCGATTAAAGACCCCTTTCGAGTGCTGCGAGAGGCAAGCCGTAATCTGAGCGAGAATCGGCCCCTTCATCCACCCACTCTCTACCGTTCCAGGGAGTGGATTGGCAGAGACATATCAGCCCAATCCTCCCATCCATTTTTCTAGCCATGTACCCTTCTAAAGCACAACCACTCGCCCATCCACCCAGACACCCTTCAATCTGCCCATCCACCAGCCCATCTTTCTA
>NC_051415.1:14258010-14258146 GCF_015228065.2 Penaeus monodon
GCACCCCAACACCACGGGGGGGGACGGGGGCGTGGGCGAGGCGTCCCCTTTTTTATTTACGGTGCTGAGAGCGGCAAAAAATTACCCACCCCTGGGCCCAAAAAAACTCGCGCAAATTTTAAAAATTTATCCATTA
>NC_051415.1:14258187-14259174 GCF_015228065.2 Penaeus monodon
AGAGTCGCTCAGCTGAACACGGTCCCGCCACCTCCCTTGGCCGTGGTCCGCGCGCGCACTCACGCACGCAAAAGCCCCGTCCGCGCGCACGCTTCACCTGTGTTATTACCACTGGCTGACACTCCAACTGGAATGCGAGCGGAGGCTTTTTATTGTCGTCGGTCACGTGATGATGAGTGCGGACTGAGGGGAGGGGGAGGGGACGTGGAAGTCGGTGGCGGGGGGGGCGTGTCTGGGGAAGGTTGGGGGGTTGAGGGACCTGGGGGAGAGGAGGATGGTAGGAAACAGGGACCGGGGGACGGGCGGGAGTAAGGGATCAGGGAAGGGAGGAGATTGGTAGGAATAAGGAAGTGGGGAGGAGCGGCATGGCAGGGGCCTGAGGGAAAAAAAAGGGGGGAGGGAGGGGGAAAAAGGGGGAAAAACGGAAGAAAGAACCTAAAGAGAGGAGGCGGGGGAGAAAAAGAAGAAAAAAGAGGATGCCAAAACTACGTAGAAATAGGAAGGAAAATCCTTCAGTGGAGGAGTAGAGGCGAATCGAAGGGAAAAAAAGCGAAAAATATTTGTCGGTGATTCCAAGTGTGAAAGTGTTTTTCGATACTCTTGCAAGAATAAGGCGCAAGTACGATTAATTATCAATAGCTTGTATTCCGTCTTTAACATATAAACATGAGAAATACCTATTATTATTATTTTTGCAATGAAGTACCTCTTGAATGCTTAAAACGGCCCGTATTGCCTTTAGGAATCACTGACTATAGAGTTTTTTTAAAAAATGTTCACATGTTTAAAATACAGCCAGACTTTAAATAGGGCTCACGAGCCCTTTCCTTTAATAAAAAAATTTTCCACATTAATGTCTGTCTTGGTTTTATATGAGAATAGGACGAAAAAAAAATAGATCAGTTTCCTGGATATATTTTCAATTAGCTGTATTCATCATTTTCTACCTATTTTTATTTATATCTTATATTATCACAATTTTGTAAC
>NC_051415.1:14259213-14259314 GCF_015228065.2 Penaeus monodon
GGAAACAAAGGGGGAAATGGGGGGGGGAAGAAAAAGACAGACGGGGAGGAAAAGGGAGAACAAAGCGAAGAATAAACGTCAATGAAAGGCTGCAGACGAGC
>NC_051415.1:14259358-14259441 GCF_015228065.2 Penaeus monodon
CGGAGGGAAAAATAATGGGAAACCCTTTCCCGGGGGGGGCTTTTTCCCCCCCCCTTCTGGGCTCCCCCTTGGGGGCAATGGTT
>NC_051415.1:14259558-14259964 GCF_015228065.2 Penaeus monodon
GCCAGTTTACCAGTTCATGGAATGTATATTTTCTAAATAATCATTCGACCATACCCAACCCAGCTTTTTTCCCTTCCTTTTTTCCTCGCCCTTTTTTTCTTCCAAATTTTAAGAGTTTTTTAAATGCTTCCTCCTTTCCCTCCACCCCCCCCTCCCCCCACCTCTCTCCGTCTGCGCCATTTGTATTCAGAGTCACATTCACACTCAAGGCCCCCGCCTTCTACTCCGGGATCACGCTTTTTTTACAGTATAGCGGGGGGAGAAGGGAGGTTTTTGGGCCCAAATATTACCAAATCACGTATATTACTTTCTGGGGGCTTTTTTCCCCGGGGTCTGTTTTTGGTTTTCGGGGTTTGGGTGTTTTTCTCGTGCCCCTATCCCCCTATCTTTCTATTATCTAAAAATC
>NC_051415.1:14260079-14260250 GCF_015228065.2 Penaeus monodon
CTTATTATTAAATTTTTTTTGTGTTTTGGTGTTTAAATATTTTATATAAATTTTTACCCCCAAATTTTTCCCCCCCTTTCCCACGATTTTAATAAATTAAAAATGGCGGGGGGGTTTTTGAATGATTTCCCCGGTACAAAAAAGTCAAATTGGCTGATTTTAAAATTTTAA
>NC_051415.1:14261308-14261669 GCF_015228065.2 Penaeus monodon
GTATGTACAAATACGCATTATGTATACACGTGTGCGTGTGCGTGTGCACCCATACATACAAAACAATTAGACGAGACAGATTCGCGAGACAAATGGCGAAGGAATCGAGCCGTGGTCAATTTTCCCGGCTCTGAGCGATATCAGTCGGACGATCATATTTCGGAAGCGTCCACAGCGAGCGAAAGGCCGATTTGCTCATTAATCTGAAGTCAAAGTCAGTGTGCGAGAGACAAGATTTGGCCCTGATGAAAGTCGTATCACATAATGAATTTTTAATCTAACTTTTAATATGAGAAAGTTTCCAGCGTGCGCCAAGTGAAGCGTGGACATTAAGAGACACACAATTTTTTTCCTTACTCCC
>NC_051415.1:14261709-14261891 GCF_015228065.2 Penaeus monodon
CCGCTGTGGTTCTTATTCTTCTCGTTCGGCAAACTTGCTCGGTCCTTCTGCTCAACTCACCCGTGTTGTCACGACGTCTGCTTGAGGCACTGGTTGGTATTTGTATAGGGTTACGGGTGTTGGGGTCCATATATCGTGTGCCATTTTTAGGGTGTGCTTTTCGAGCAATTTGCGAAATCCTA
>NC_051415.1:14261924-14262403 GCF_015228065.2 Penaeus monodon
TACCTATTGCTTTATTTTTGGATATAACTGTCAGGTAATTTTTATGTCCTTCCTCTAAGATATCCCATATTCTAATTGATATAGAAAATTGTTTAGAAATAAAGACCAATTGATATTCGGACTCATGAAACCAAAGGTGAGCCGAGTCTTCTCAGTCCCGGATCTGTAGGTCGGTGTTTTTGGAGATCTCGGATTTTCTGAGTTCTTTGTTTGATGACTCAACCTATTCTAAAGAAAGGCTGAGTCACGCTCTTTGCACTTAGCCCAATATTGTGGTCAAATTAAACATCGTGATGAATTTGAATCTAAAATTGTGGCGTCTTTTCTTTGTGCAACATTGACGAGTGCAATCAAAGGGACTACGTGCATAATACATGCAGTACATAGATGACTAGTTCTTACGACCCGAATATAAGTAAACTGCTGTTCGCCTGGGCGATTGTTTTCTCTACTTTCATATAAAAGTTTGTCACTGAACA
>NC_051415.1:14263400-14263615 GCF_015228065.2 Penaeus monodon
ACTTGATTTTGCTAAAACCCCGGTTGGGCTGAAGCAACGTCTCGCCTCTTGGATAAACTTTTGTATTCAATTTTCAGGTTCAGCGTCAAGATAGGATTAGCTAAATACCTTCAACAAGTATTCAATGTGGACTATTGTACGAACAGACGGCGCTTCAATGGCCAATTGTTGGGACGATTCCCCTCGCGTTCACCCGCCTGTTCTTTCCTGCTTTC
>NC_051415.1:14265915-14265996 GCF_015228065.2 Penaeus monodon
AGAGAAAATCGGGAAAACACACGACTCTGCCAAACGCCTTTTCGTTATATAGTTTCTTCGAAGGCTTTGGCATATTCGTGT
>NC_051415.1:14266215-14266427 GCF_015228065.2 Penaeus monodon
TCATTGTTTTATATACTTTTGGTTCAGCATAAATCGCGCACACACAGAACCACACGAATGCACAGATACAAAGAATCAAAACCCGCAAACACAGCCGCCCAGAGAAAAAGAAAAACACGCACATATAATGGCACACAGCATAAACACACACACACACACACACAAAAAAAAAAAAAAAAGTGTTCATTCAAAACAAGTAAACTCATATATAA
>NC_051415.1:14266466-14267220 GCF_015228065.2 Penaeus monodon
CAAAAAAAAAAAACGCGAGTAAAGATCCCCTCAGGTTTTCTAACCAGTAAGAAATTAAGATTAATTACATTATTTAATTACGAGAATGTGCTCAGCCAGCCTTCATCAGGAACCCTAGCCCTCGATCCCCTCCCTAACTAACCCCCTGACTCCTCCGTCTCCCTTTCTCTCGCTCTCCCTTAACCACCGCCGCCCTCACTCCCCTGCTCCCTTACTCCCTCAGTCAAGCAACCTCTCACCCTTTAACCCATCACCTCCCTTCTTTAAATCTTCCCTTTATCCTATTATTTCATTTCCTCCTCTTATCCCCGCATCCTTCCCTCCCTTACCCCCCTCCTTCTCTCCCTTACCCCCACCTCCTTCCCTCCCTTACCCCCACCTCCTTCCCTGCCTTACTCCCTCCTTCCCTCCCTTACCCCCACCTCCTTCCCTTCCCTTACTCCCTCCTTCCCTCCCTTACCCCCTCCTTCCCTCCCTTACCCCCACCTCCTTCCCTCCCTTACCCCCACCTCCTTCCCTCCCTTACCCCCACCTCTTTCCCTCCCTTACCCACCTCCTTCCCTCCCTTATCCCCACCTCCTTTCCTCCCTTATCCCCACCTCCTTCCCTCCCTTACTCCTCCTTCCCTCCCTTACCCCCACCTCTTCCCTCCCTTACCCCCACCTCCTTCCCCCTTACTCCCTCCTTCTCTCCCTTACCCCTACCTCCTTCCCTTCCCTTCCCCCACCTCCTTCCCTCCCCTTCAGCCACTACC
>NC_051415.1:14267284-14267585 GCF_015228065.2 Penaeus monodon
GACCCTCCACCTCCCCCTCTGCCTACCTCCCCACCGTCCTCTTGCTCCAACCATGAAAAATTAGGACGCACTAAATTTTAATTATATACCAAAGAACGTGTAGGAGGCTGTGGTCCCTGCGTGGTGTGGTGCTTTATGGTGCTAATGATAGTGACGCTGATAAGTGTGGTGTTCACAGCGATTGGTCTTTGGTAGCAAGATGATTATAAGGATAAGAGAACAAACAACACTGTAAACTAGGAGGTACTCAGGGAGAGCGAACCCCTGCAAAAGCTTAAAATCCATTTAGTGTATTATACTC
>NC_051415.1:14269123-14269604 GCF_015228065.2 Penaeus monodon
TCTCTTTTCCCGATAAATGTGCGTAAAATCGTTATTTACACCTTGACAGACATCGGTGTTCGTTTTTAATTTTATGTTTCCAAAGCTGAAACACGTTTCGTATAACTGCTAATTTAACAATGTACGTGTTTTTTCTTATCGACGAGAGACAAGTGCTCGCAGAATTTTAAAACTCCCGCCACACAAGTCAGTTTTGTACACTGATATTGTCTAATATAAATTTTCGCTGTAAGATTTGCAAGACATAATGTATTTGTATTATATACAATTGTAAAATATGTAATAAAGGTAAAAATGGCTTGGAATAAGTTAGATGACCATGTACACAAAATACAATTGCGTCGTCTGCTTCGACTAAAAACAAAGTCGGAAGGGCGGCTTGAACAATACTCTTGCCTTGTATTGACATTTTTTGGCTTTTATGAGAAAGGAGCATATGTTAGAAATGAAGCTCTTGGTCTAATACCCCTCTCAATGCCAC
>NC_051415.1:14269650-14271405 GCF_015228065.2 Penaeus monodon
GGGGACGACCACAGCTGCCACGACCTGAGTCCAGAAATAGACTTGGCCGAGTGGTGAGGTCGAGGCTTCGGCGAGTCACTGTCAATGGCCAGCAGGTGAGCCTCGACTCGAGGTTCTTACGGCCGAGGAGGAGGACCAGCAGGAGAGAGGCAGCAGCCATGCCTGCGGGAACGACCTCCGCCCGGAAGGGTCGCAGCGGGCCGTCGCAGAGGTCGTTCAAGGCCCCCATAGAGAAGGGCCGGTGGGCAGCCAAGGGCACCAAGCCCCTGCCCGAGCAGGCGTCTGTCCAGCACGTCCTGAGCCTCATCGTGGTGCAAGGGTGCCGCAAGGTCCTCTTCATCGAGACGGAGGTCAAGATCGCGCTCTACTCCCTCTCCCTCTTCGTGGGCTCGCTTCTCTGCGACTTCCTGCCCTTGCCCAGGATCTACATGGGCCAGAAGGACAATGTCTTCAATGTGTACTTTGTCAAGTTCCTGTGGGTGTGGCTGATCCTGGTCGTGGGCGCATTCGTCCTCCTGACCAGCGCGACCGTAGGCTGTGGGCACAGGGAGGTCATCAGGAGGCACATGTCGCGCCTCCTGGTTGGTACGTGCCTCTGGTATTTCTGGAGTCAAGTCTTCTTCGGATACGTGGAGAGCCGCACGGGAACCTGCCTTGGACGCGCCATCATCAAGGATAAGTACGAGTGTAATGGCGGAGGATTCCACTGGCATTCGTTTGATATCTCAGGTAAGCAGAGAATGTGGTAGATAGTAACTAGAAAATTAATACATGTTATTCGGCCCATTGATATAACAATAATATTCGTACATGCAATGATTTATTTTCTATTACTTCAGTTTTTTTTTTTAAGAGAAAAAAGAGCTATAATTTTTGGTTTTATCATATCTGGAACCTTTTAGTGGAATTTGTCTTGTTAGCCTTTGACGTCTTCACTTTACAACTTCCTTTTGCCATAGGGTCTACATTCGCATACAATTCAAAGCTTGTACTTGAAGAACAAAATCACTTGCTATTTATTTTGTGTCATTTTTTCCATGTCTAAATTTATATTATTTTTTGTACATATGAAATCATGACATGCAATATTAAACAGAATGGTTTTATTGTAAAAAAAAAAAAAATTAAATACCTGTAGAGCCTTTATATGTTATATTTACAAGATCCTTAACAATACAGTGGATGCCAAACCCCCCAATTAATAGAATGAAAAGCATGCAAATATCTACAAATTTACTGATTTCAGTCTCAGAGAAACAAGATTCATTATGATTAATCTCAGATCAGGGAGTTCCTTTAAGAGACTAATTTATTTTACAATTTTCTTAAAAAAAAAAAAAAAATGCAGTCTAAATACGTTGTAGGCAAATGATCACAAGTAAAAGATTTGAAACCAGTTGGAAAACTTAAGGCTTAGAGAAAAAAAATATGTAAAAAATCTGAATAATGTCCTATATTATGAATAATTATTCTCTATACCAGTATGATTTAATGGAGTAACTTTTCCAATCATAATGCATATTCACACCCATAACAGCCATAAACAATGTACTTATTTCCTGCAGGACATGCATTCATCCTCGTCTATGTTAACTTGCTAATTGTGGAGGAAGCAAAGGCTATTGTAGGCTGGGAAGGCATCCGAGACCAAATTCGCATGGAAGACCACAGAAGAGGAGAAACCACGAATGATCCTCAAGAAACCAAAACTCCATTAGAAAATTTAACTGAGGAAGATCTTGTCATCTTAAAGGT
>NC_051415.1:14272990-14273568 GCF_015228065.2 Penaeus monodon
TCTGGTATCCAGAGTCTTACAGAAAATGCAGACATTAGCAGGTGACATAGCCAGACTAATTGTGCAAAACTTCAAAAACTATTTTGTTTTATATGTCAGATACCATATACTTCAATAGAGAATATTATTCCAAAGCCTTGTTTTGAATGTTACTGTTTTAAATAGCCTGAGTTAGCAGAATTAAAAAGATTATCAACATAAATCTGCCAACTATTTTATCCTTGATATTTAAAAGTAATATCAATTATTTTGTACCTGTCACCATACCTTTGCAATTACAGTTAAACTACGAGCAGTTCACACCAATTATCAGAAGCATTTTCTTTATCATGACCATGATGAGTGTCCTAAGTGATGTGATGTTGGCGTGTACTGTCATGTTCTTCCACACAATGCCACAGAAAGTAGCTGGAGGTGCCATTGCTATGGCTACATGGTTCTGTACATACAGGTGAGTCTCTTCATGGTTCTTCTTTAGTTTTGCCTTTTTTTATGGCAATGTTTGATGATGAAACATTATCACTGAATGATAATTTGAAAAGAAAAAAAAAATGTGTTTGTGTATTCATGTGTGTTCA
>NC_051415.1:14275624-14276432 GCF_015228065.2 Penaeus monodon
TTTACATTGACATAAGATGCATACATGAACATAAATAAAGTTTTTTTTTTCTTAGAAGACAATGAATAATAGAAAAATCTGTTTGTTTGCCTTTTTCCCCAGATTATGGTATAAATATGATGCTTCTCCAGGACTGCCTGGTTCTGGTATCTTTCAGTACCAGATTGTAAAAGAAAAGCCAAAAGATAGTTCAAGCAGATTGAGAAGACGTTCCTCTATCTGCAAGGTATGCAGTATGATTTTGTTTTTTGTAATAGATTGTTTTACCATCATCAGCTTTAAGGATTTTAAGAATTTCTGCTTTCAGTCATTTACTTGCTCTTCTGTTACAACTCTGTTAATTTCTTACATGGTTGCTTCCCCTTTTCCCACTTCCTAATCCGCTGATTATGTCTCTCCAGTTTCTCTATTACTCTCATGTGCCCTTTATAATGTTTGTTTCCCATTTTAGTCTTTCTCTGTTTCTTCACTTCTATCTCCATACTTGCCTCTCTTTCACTATTAATTTTTGCCAACACTGATTCTCCATCTGTCTTGCATGCCCTTTATTTCTTCTTAATCTACATGTTCACTCTGTTTCTCTCCCATTTGCTCAGTCTTTTTTAGTTACTCTGTCCACCTGTTTAGTCTTTTTTCTTGATTTGTACCTTTTGTCATTTCATTATTCCATATTTTACTCTACTTATCAAAATTGTTTTATTCTTCAAATGTATGTCAAAATTTACAGGAATGTAATTTTTTTTGCCTTCTTTTTCAGGAACACAAGGATAGTTTACCAACATTTATGGGAATGCCATTATATGGCCTA
>NC_051415.1:14276479-14277083 GCF_015228065.2 Penaeus monodon
CAGGTCTGGCTTGGAAGACTTTGGGGAAATGCCGGAACGTAGTTCAAGAAATGGAGTATATGGAGACTTTGGTTCCTCAAGAAGTAGAACATGGAGGAGGTAGAGGGCAGTTGAATGATTTTCAAAGCAAGTAATTTTTCTGACACTAGCAATATGCTTCAGAAATGTTCTGTCGTAAAAAATAATTACACAACTATTGAAACTCACATAGGCTTATCAGCCACTAGTCTTTTTATCAGCGAAACTGCTTTTCTTAGCCATTTTATACCTAATTTAGATATTTTAACATGACAATGTGTGAAAGAATTTGCCTAATAATTATCTAGTCACAGTCAATCTCTAGATTGCACAAATCCTCTGAACTCTCAATTGCGCTAGTATTAATATTACTCTTACAATGCAGATATTAAGATTAGGATCATTTTTATATACAAACATATGCTCAGTCAGGCATACAAGGTATTTGTTTTTGTTTGTATATTCTAATACATCAGCAGAATTTCAATTAGCTTTATTTGGTGCAGTTAACTTCATATATCTTCATTAAATTTTTGAAGTATACCATGTTTGACAGCATATTGGACCCCCCTCTTCATTGAGCACA
>NC_051415.1:14277143-14278087 GCF_015228065.2 Penaeus monodon
ATATGCTGTTAAATACAGTATATTATATTTGATCTTGGCAACTATTCAGACAACACAGTTATTAGGATACAAACCAAAGATCACTTTCACCCTCTCATTTCATTACCAAAACCTTTCCCATCTCCATTTAGATATTTTTTAGGAGTGAGTGAAATATTTACAATATACCCAATATTGTAGACCTTAGTTTTATGAAGAAGATTGTTTTGACTCGCACTGCTCCTAGTACAGGACTGTGGGAATTCCATCCACACACATTTGCTTTTGGCAGCTTGTTGCAGAAGACTTTCTTCCTCTTTTGATCCTTCTGGAGTCTCAGATTCAGTCACCTTTTGTTTTTGTATTTTTTTGAGCTGTAAAATTTTGAATGGCTGGCAGTTGCAATTTCCAAGTAATTTGCTCTAGATAGAGAGAGAAAATTAATTGCAAAGCAGGGTAGGACTCCCATATCTTCATTACATGCTGAAGAACGAAAAACTAGTTTTTAAATTTTTCTTCTTGAATGTATTCACAAATTTAGAAACCATCACTAATTTGCTTGTATTGATGAAGAATGCGACTGCATCCTTTCATGGATGTAAGTGATAATTGATTAATTATTCCAATAACGCAAAGTACTTATGGTTGTGGTTATATGGAAGTCAGGTACTAGTGTTACTTCCCTTCTGTGTTTGAGTGCTGCATTCATTGTGATCCTGAAATTTACTGTTTATATAGTATGTGAATTTCTTAATACTATAAAAGGTTAATCCAGTTTGTCACAAACATGTTGAATTTATAATCTGTGTTTATTATATTATTTCACTTGTCTTTCATAGTTTCTTTAATATTCTGCCAGTGCTTGTTGACAAGAAAATCTGGAAGTGTATTCTTCATCCCATTTTCTTCATATATATAATGTTGTGTATTTACTTACATGTTTATCTTTGTACACTATGCTACTT
>NC_051415.1:14278203-14278283 GCF_015228065.2 Penaeus monodon
AGACTAATTTCCCTGTTATTTATTTTTGTTGGCATACAAGATTACTTTTTACTTTCCTCATTTTAAAGATTAGAAGCAAA
>NC_051415.1:14278301-14279129 GCF_015228065.2 Penaeus monodon
AAGTCCATACTCTTGTGAAAATATTTCTTTGGGAATTAGTATATTTGTAAACAGGAGCCATTTATTCATAAATCCCATTGACAAATTCTAGGGTTTTCAAACATGAATGCATAGAGATGGTGTGCAAGAAGTAAAAAAAAAAGTACAAAATTGCATAGATACTTTGCAGTTCTAAGATACCACCTCTGGCATTTTTCATTCAGAGTAGTACCTTGAATTATTCTTAGTTGATAATATAAAGTGTATCACTATTACATAATGGCAGACAGGTATTTAGTTTGTGGACTCAACAACATTTAAAGAACATAAGGGTTTTTTCAGTGTAACCTGTCTTGTCTCTCCTGTTAATGAGTTCAAGTGTTTGTTTAAATTTGGCAAGTTTTAACCATTGCTCAATCCTGCCTAGTCAGTGTCTTGTATTGTTTACATCAGTGGTTTTTAGGACATTTGTGTTTTTATATATGTGTGCTAAACATTTTTAGCCTTAGAAATCCATGTTTGTTCCATCTTTGTGTTCTACATCTGGTCCTCTACAGTAATAGGATATTTACCAGAGTATAAAAGCATTTTAATATATCCCCTTTTACAATTTTCTTTAATGTATTCTAGCAACAAAAATAATTGTCAATGTATTTGATAACTGTAAAATGCATTACTAGCATGGAACAATTTTAAAAGTAATATATAGAGATATTTATTTTTTGGCTAAAAGCAGATAAATGCCTCAGTTATAAGCAAGTTTGATTTCCATATACAAGTTATTTATTTGTAAAGAGTAAAACTAAAAATAATGGACTGTGATAAATACAGGCAAGAGGCAATGTGGGC
>NC_051415.1:14279158-14279461 GCF_015228065.2 Penaeus monodon
CCACATTTTAGTGTAAAAAATTATGTCTACTGAAATATAGCACAAAATATATTTTGATTTTTTTATTCTTCCAAATAGTTTTTGGTTGCATGTATCCTAATACAATTGGTAAATTCGAGACACAGTTTACACCAATCTTTAAAAATAACTGCAGTATGGTCAAGATACATGTTATTTGTTTCTTATAAATTTGATATATGTTATGGAAAATAGTGATAATAGCAAAACATTGTAATTACTGTAGATAAGAGCTCAAATTATATCACATTATTCATAAGATATAGCAAGAAGTTTCCCATTTAC
>NC_051415.1:14279998-14280316 GCF_015228065.2 Penaeus monodon
TAGCAAAAGTCTTGCTTCAAAAGGAAACAGATGAAACAAATATATATAGTGTCAAACAGAAGCATAAAGTAAATGTTCACATGTTTTGTCTCCATCTGTGTCCACAATAGAGGAAGTGTCTTAGCCTCTGAGCATATATCCCTTGTTTCTTATGTAATATTACCAGATTAAGCAATTCCAGTCTTTGGCCACTATGAACACACTTGTCTTGTGTCCACATAGGAAACCAGACATAAGCATTTTAATGATTTGTGCAGTTTCCCCACCCATGACAATATCTGCAAATGTTCCAGCCACCCTCCTTCCGAATTGGAACTG
>NC_051415.1:14280584-14280681 GCF_015228065.2 Penaeus monodon
AACTGGAAGACAAATGTGTAAAAATATTTGCCAGCATGGCTACTGCTCTTAATATGTTTTACAAGCAGCAGATGGTAAATGTTTATTTATTATATAA
>NC_051415.1:14283230-14285004 GCF_015228065.2 Penaeus monodon
GGGTCAAGAAAGAGATGCCACAAAACGTTGTCGTACCCCTCACATCGAGAGGATGTCTACTTGTCATGCATGGTAAAGCCTGCTCTTAAGTTGTGCACACTAAACAGATGCGCATTTGTTTGGCCTTGGCTGTATTTGTTGAAGAGAAGTAACCCTTAAAAAGTAGGCTTAAAGTTTCAAGTGTGCCTCAACCTTAAAAATTGTTTATGCCACAATCAAGAGCATAGAGAGGGCAGAGTAATTTTTCCCTTGAGCAAATGAACCCACATTCACCCTGATGCACAGTTTAGTATTGTACTAGGGACTTCCATTGTTATTGGGTTAAAGAAAATTAATAAAATCATTTAAGCTTTAAAAACAAACAAAAATAAATACACTTAATTAAGTTTTTCTCCTACTTAATCATGGTTTTCTCCTATACATGTAATTGTGTCATTACTTAAAAAACTAATAAGAGGGCAAAAAATACAACAGATGATGCTACTTTTTATGACCTCCATATACAAACAACACTATGTACAAGAAGTTACACTCAAAAATACCCTTGGAGAGTGGAATGACAGATTGTTCTGTAAGATTTCATATAAAATTGCAAGGACTATGAACTGCTAAACTTGTATAAAAATTTTAACTGTAATGCATTGTCAATCATCTCTACCAGTAGAAGGTTATAATGTCAATCCTGTCAGATCTGAAAATACCAGTTGAATTTACTGTTTCATATTCAGTAAGGACTTTTAACTACAAAAATAATGTCTACACACACAATAGTGACTTGGTACATAACAGGCAAGGAAAGACATGACTTACCCTACCCTCACTAATCCAACTTAACCCAACAGCAATACCAGGCATATGTATTCAAGGAATCTAGAATTTTCTACATCACATGCTTTTGAAAAAAAATATATACATCAGATACATTTTTGACATTTAAATGGCGACTTGTATTCTGAACAGAATTGCAACATGAGTTAATTGGATCACTGAGTGGAGCATACTTTTTTTTGTTCTAAAAATATCATGGTTGGTTTGCAATTCCTGTTTTTATAAATTCATAGTTTGTATAGAGGAAAGTCCTAGGAAAGTTTGTTAAACTTCTTGATCCCCAGTTATATATAGTTTGTTTAATGCACTACAAAATATATATACATCCCAAAATTATATTTTATTCTCAAGAAACTGAATATAAAAAAATATGTTACTGAATATGTAAGAAACGTTGGAAAGACTAAGTAACACTTTAAACCATTGTATAATACACATCTTTACCCTGTATGGAAAAATAATCATGAACAAATTTCAACTGCCCACAACAAATTTAAAGGCTGAAAATACAAGGAGAAAATTCACAGGACCAAGGCAGCTACTCCTTAATAATGAATCACCCATTCTGCCCACAAGAGTTAAAAATACTTTTGAACCAGCAACTCCTTTCAGCCTGAACAAAAACTCTGCATACAAATTACAGTGACTACAGTAATGAGGAACAAAATACAAACCAAAAATTAAGACTAATGCACACTGGCTTTTCAATTCCACTAGATGATTCATTTGACTGTTGATCCTAAAATATGAGTGATTTTGGTCTAAACTGTTGACCCTGAATCATATCATAAGTAACTGATTACTTCTTACTGAACACAAATTAATTTTTACTAAATCAAACATGGGTAATCTATTCATCTGCATTAGAAAATGTGCACAGGATTGTAAGAATATTATACAAATGACTAACCCAATAAGCAACATGCTTAATATGATGTAACATAAC
>NC_051415.1:14287287-14287986 GCF_015228065.2 Penaeus monodon
CAATCAAAAACAAAAAAAAATCTATAAAAAAATGGATGTGTTCAAGAATTAGACAGTTTCCTACAAACAACTTTGTGTCTCACAGCAACCTTCTACACATTCTCCAATTAACTACAAGGAAAATGCTCACTACAACTTCTTTCCTTTTTTATGTGCACTTCCAACTGCTATGGAATCTTGTACAATATTGCTAAACACATCAAGGGGTTACAGATACTATGAGGTCAACTATCTATTATATATATTACACAGATAGTTATTAAATTGGGTGTTCAAATGAAATAACTTGTCCAGCCAACACATATTTGCATTACTTAATGATTGGGCTAATACTAGTAGTAGTAATAAAAGTAAACAATCTGTGTATGTTATGTTACTCACCAACCAATAACTGATGACTCAAAAAAAATAATAATTAAAAAATAGTATTTATGTAATTCATGTAAAAAAAAAAGTAGATTTGGCCACTGCTATACAAATCTGAATTATGAAACAGCTGCTGAATGATATCAATGCACAAATTAAGACACAAAACATTAAGTTCTTGAGTTGAAACTACAATATCAACTATGAATCATTTAGCTTAGTCACTTAACATGACAAGTAAACTTTCTTATTCTTTTGTTTCGATATGTATGCCTTCAAGGTACTCCCTTTGCAACTTATTACAAGACACCACTGCTTACAAACACCACTATC
>NC_051415.1:14288498-14290097 GCF_015228065.2 Penaeus monodon
TTTTCTTCATAATGAAATTTCTTGATGGTTTTCCATCCACACAGATACATATATGATTATAGGTACATGAATGCATGAGCGTATCTGCACATGCAGTCATATCTGTATGCACATGTGCATGAGTGATTAATGCATGAAAGCATTAGTGATTGCCCTAGTCTTAAGTGCATGAATGTACTTGTTACAGTATTATGTGTGTGAGTGCATGTGAGCACAAGTGAACAAGAGCACATGAGTCCAAGAGTGGTGTGTGCTCAAGAGTGAATGTAAATGGATGTGGGTGTATGTGTCTCTCTACATATGTATGTGCTTGTACAATATGAGTATCACCTGCAGGAATAAAGATGGATATTGATGAAGATGAAGGACTGTATTTCCTATATAAAAAAAAGGAGGAAAATTGGTCTGGTATAAAATACAAAGAAGTTTCAGAAAAATATAGTGACAATAAATTACACTTTCCTGAGATAATGACATAAAATTGAGAGCAATAAAAAGTTATAGATGATCCTATGAGCAATGACATAAGGAAAGTTAAAATACCATGAACATTTCATTCACCTAAAGAAAACTATACACCAGGCTTGTAATACCAAAGCCCAAGTGAATTCTCATTTTCATAAGACAAAGACAATTAGAGAAAAAAAGGAAAAATATTACCTTAAAACCTTCAAAATAGACCTAGATTATGGCAGGACAAAAAACAGGCACAATTCTGAAACCGTAATAAAATACACATATATCCTTAGTTTCTAGAATGCTTGCATAAAAGATAATTGAATCTCTCCACATAAACAAATAAATTTTGGACAATCAACTTCAGATTTGTACCTTAACCTACTGTATCTACACTGTTTTGCCATTATCATACACAATTTTATTCTAAGTATATTTACATCACTATATAAAAGAAATACAATGAAAATGGAACTCTGCAATATTTTTGGGGTGTATCAAGTGCACACATTTGGGCCAATTGGATGTCACAGTGCATCACAATCTCATCATTTTCATGATGAAGTCTTCCCTCTGTTCAATTTAAAACAAATAATTTTTTAACCCTATTACAAGCTGCAATGTTGATTATCTTCAAAAATGTATACTACTGAAAAAATCTATAGCACTGTCTGTGATGTTTAATTGGCAATCAGGTCACGTTATGTACAATACGCACACCTGTTTCTGTAAGTGGTTCCAATCTCTTTAAATCAAAATATGAATGAGAAGGGCAGTAGCTGAAAACCAGTATTTCCAATTCACTGAATTAGCTTATAATTTACATTTTCATTTACGCGTTATATTCACTTGTATAAAAGTCTATTTGCCTCTTATTGTGTTTATACTGCACAAGCTCATTATAAAAAAGATGGAAGATTCTCTAGTTCATATAAAATTCATAATAAATTTACTAATATTGGTCAGGAAATCTATAGTATTAATTATCATAATACTGTGAACAGAGATGGGAAATATCTCGATATGTGTATCGGTGATACATTTCGATCAATATTTTTGTATTGGTATCGATACTACCTTAGCAACTCAATAATTGTATTGTTTCATCAGTATTGCTGCAGTTTTTCTCAAAGTATACAAAGA
>NC_051415.1:14290119-14290645 GCF_015228065.2 Penaeus monodon
TATCGATACATTTACATGACCAATTTGTGATTAAATTAATATTCAGGAATTGCAAAATGACCTTCTCTTTATTTCAGTTCTTAATCATGATTAATATTTGTTCTTAAGACATTTCATGTGCTGCAGAAAATAAATCATGGTACAGATCAAGATGTGATTTTCTTCATTTAAGATATGCATCTCTTATTGCTAGAGAAGACTAAGTTATCCTTTTTAGAATAATAGACAAAACCAGATAAATGGGAGAAAAATTCAGGATTAAATGCTGTATAGAAGGTCTAGGTATTGTGTAGAATTATGTGTCATTAGTTGGCAAATTTTTTAATATGTTTCTTTCATTCCAACCCCAAATATGTTACCTAAGATTCTATTTAAATATTTTGGAAAGATATTTATCTACCTTAGAATATCTATTGCACATAAAAAAATAATTGATTATTTGTCTATTTTCTTGTTTATTCATGTTTTTTTAAAGACCTTTCAGCTGTACAGATAAGTACAGATAATGCATCTATGTCCCTGTGTG
>NC_051415.1:14290825-14291863 GCF_015228065.2 Penaeus monodon
AGTCTCAGTAATGTTTTTCTGATGAAATTATCTATATAACTTCAAAATATCCATGTATGATACACACTTTTTTGTCTGCAGTACATGAAACATCCAAATCAGATATTTACATGGGGATATTTTTTTACAATAATGTATTGGTATCGATATCACTTTAGCTATCTACAAAGAGTCGATGTATCAAAATTGCTTCAGCCAATTTTAAAGTATCGATGTATCAGTATTGCTTTATACAATCTTATGTATCAATGCCCATCACAGACTGTGAAAGAACTTTACAGACATCAAAGTCCATTCCCTAGATAACCTGGCAATTTATATATGATCTCAAAATTAAATATTTCCCACCACCAAAAGCAAGTTCTAATGTATATCATATTTTCAAAATATAGGCAGACACTGCACAAGGCTTACATTCATGACCACAGCCTAAAATGTTAGACTAAATATCATACATTCTTGACTAGTTTGAATTTTGCATTCACTTTCTGCTAAAAACACTAGCTCTATAAAATGGCAACAGAAAAAATTTCCTTTTGATAAGTGCCACCAAACAAATACTGTGAACCTGAGAGTCCAAAACAAATAAAGTCAAATAGTCCTTCTCAAACCTAGAGAATCTCCACTTTACACTTACCAAACAGCAGTCATAAACAAAACACCTTGGCAAGTAAATCAATAATCAAGGTTTCTGCATTTGTAAAATACAGCAACCCTGAACTGTGAGTAGCAAATAGTGCTGCCTTTTTGTGCTACCAAACCTTAAACAACAAGGCTATACACCACCACCAATTATTGCTAAAGCACCTTTCCTGGTAGATTCAAGAAAAATAGTTTTTTTTTAATTACATGGAGAGGAAGATTCAGTACATGGATTCTAGAATTACACTGTCCTTATGTCTGAGGAGAGCATGTTGCATATTATGTCTGTAATTCCACAAGAAAAGATCTTGGCAGAATTACATACACTTGATGCCAATTTCATCTCATAATTACAGTTCTCTTCTGTATATGATATTGTGTAGAACAATTATTCAC
>NC_051415.1:14291894-14292442 GCF_015228065.2 Penaeus monodon
CATTATTTATACAACATCAACAAATAACGTAGGTTCACTGTTTTTCATAACCATTACCCCTAATGAACTGTCCCATATGTCAAAGGTGCTTTGGCTATTGTCATTTCTGGGACAGGAACCCTACATAACAGGACAAAACTTTGTGGAACATGTTACAAATAGACCATCTGAAACTTTAAATTTAGCTATTTTTGAAACAACATGGAACTATATTAACTATATACTGAGTACCTAAATATTTCACATTGTACATGTTGAATCAAAGTGCACAAAAGAACCTTCCTCTTACTAAGATTGTTGCACACGGCGATACACAATATAAGATATCGCTACAAAACCCAAAGCAACTGTGAGAGATGCCAAGAAAGTTTTACTCTGCTTTAAAACTCCTCTTAGCATAGTCATGTGTACTGCATTAATTGAGAAGTATGTAGCCTTCTGTAATAGAGAAAAATCTGTGGATTAGCAGAATAGCTAAAACATTTAGCTATAAATGTCAGTAAAATGCAACATAATCTATATATTTAGTTCACATATACTCTGGTTTC
>NC_051415.1:14293819-14295082 GCF_015228065.2 Penaeus monodon
AGGGGTTAAGTTAAATGAAAAATATTTTCATAAAATTTTCACTACCCTTTTCTTAGACAGCAATGAAAAGAGAAAAGCAAATCAGCCCATTAGATTAAGAAAGGAAGTATAAATACATACAGAGCTTTCCTTACCTTAAAAGAATCTCTCTTCTGTATACGTTCCCAATATGCCTGTAATGCTGGACGTTTACCTTCAGACCAAAATCTTCGTTCATATCCCAGCTGATTCAAGCGATTTAAAAGAATAGCTAAATCTACATCAGCAATGCTGAATAATGATCCACACAACCAACAGTCCACATTATCTGTCAAGGTAAGAAGAAAAAATATTAATAAAACTGTGCAATAATTTTTGTTAATTGTTATACAGTGAGTGTGGTTTTCAGATCTTAGAAAGTAAATTTGAAAACAAGTTTCATGAATGCAAAATCAATTTTTTATTTCAGTTTTAATCATTTTCAATTTAGAGCAACACCATAAGTGCAAACTGCTGTCTTACACTCAGATTGTATCATTAGCACCAAAACGTCATATAAAACTCTAACCTTTATCCTCAATATTTGAAGGGTGTTAGAAACAAGAGTAATGCATAATTTCATCAATGATTCTCTCTTACAACAATGCCCATATTGTTATGTTAGTACAGCAACCCCCCTCACCAGCTCTACTTAAATCTCTATCTCCAACCATGCCTGTACAATACAGATAAAGTACAAATTTTGTCAAATCTACTATATATTTCTTTCCTAGCATATGCTGCTTTGATGAGGCCTACTTTATTAGGTTGCTAGAGAACAGCACCTCAAAAAAGAATATCAAATTATTAAAGATGTTTTAGTGCATTTTCATACAGTAAATAAATCTGAAATATAGTCTTAAGTAGGTACCATTTTTTAACAATTTTGAAAATAAATACTTATAAAAGTTTATTTGGTTGGCTTGCAATGAGCTAGTATTATAAATTTAGCTTGTAAATCTACTCAAATTAAAAATATATAACCAATGAAACTACACTCTGACAACTACAGCCTACAAGCTCAGAAATTAACTCCCTTGGTCTTATTCATCACAATTAATGCAATCCACATGTGTGGTCTGTTCTATCTTTAACGCATAGCCAATGGATGATATGGGGTTCATGTTACATTTGACTTGGTAGTGGCTCCGGGCAAAGGATCATTCCCTCATGTTACAATGATGCATGCATTACATTTTATGCTGGTCTTTATATGAACCCTCATGCCCACACCACATGGCTGGG
>NC_051415.1:14295598-14296286 GCF_015228065.2 Penaeus monodon
ACTCTAATGTACATAATCAGTGCTATAAAAAAATCATATCACTTTCTTGGTGCAGCAACAGTGCTACCCACTGGCCACATCTGAAAAAAGGGTCACGGAGGAAGGCCCATTCACATGCACATAATATCCAAAGCAGAAGCCAAGTCAACCCGATATTCTCCTGGAGGAAATGTGTTAAAAAAATGGAAAGCTTTTTCCCTCTTAACTTTCATTACCAATGAGACAAAAGTGTCCACTAACATATCTGATACTTTTTGCACATTTCATGTAAGTTTCCAGCAGCAACATCCATGATATCATCCCCATACTCATTCCAATTGTTGGCCCTCCTCTCTCTGAGCTAATCATAGTCATGCTTTCCACCTCTCTTTTCTTGTGAATGGGACATTGTGAGTGTGAAGAAGTAATTCTTGAACTGTATGATTTATTAAATCCAAACAAACATCTACATTTTCCTCTCCCACATTCCCCTACTACATTGACTATTTATACACCTAAATGAATCAAAATACATCTAATTATATACTTTCAAACTTGTTTCTATTGCTTTATATTTGTTTCTTGACATGTTTATGGTAACCACTATAACCCAAGAATATAGTCTAATTGAATTCTTAAGCCGCCAACCATTCTAACTACAGAAGTCTTCAAACATTACAACTGCCCCATTAATTTGCTGCATTTTGAG
>NC_051415.1:14296336-14296750 GCF_015228065.2 Penaeus monodon
GAGCAAAGAGAAAGAGAAGCACATACATCCCAACAAGCAATTACAAGACAGCACATGCATCTATTCACCTACAACCATCCCAACAGCAAGCTTCTGCACCTGGTAAATGCAATGAGAGTTGATCCTCTACTTCCTGCAGCGTGGCATCAACCTTCTTTAAGGCTTCCTCAACATCTTCTCGTGTGGTATTGATATTAAGAACTCCTTTCTCTGCCTCCTCTGCTTTCTTTAGGAGCGCATCACGAAACTCCGGCATCCTTTCAGCATGTTCTCTCAGGATGACGTGCCTCTTCTTCATAATCTCTGTAAACAGTGATCTTAAATCATTTCAATCTTGAATCATTTGCCAAAGAGGCATATCTTCACAGTATCATCTACACAATCTTTAAAATTAATGACAATCATATCTTGAAA
>NC_051415.1:14298112-14298770 GCF_015228065.2 Penaeus monodon
TACTAAAATGAATTCATATTGGTACCGAATGCTAATAGTGTTCACCAGCTCCTTCCCCATCATTCTCCCTCACCTGCCATCTTCTTGAACACAGCTGGAGTGAAGGGTGGCTTGGGGTTGTCCAGCAGCTCAGGGTTGAGGGCCGTTCCATAAGTGAGCAGAGGGATGGGCAAGGCATTCAGGGACTCACGGAAGCTTTGGATGAGCTTGCTCTCCTCGCTGCCTTTCTCCTTTGGGGTCAGCTGCTTGAACTGGCCTGTTTGTAGGTAGATTTCAGGTATAGAACTTTCCTTCCTTTCTCTGTTATTTTTTAATTTCCTCTGCATTATCAACATAATTGAACTGCATTATTTTTTGGATGCAGGAAGTATCACAATCATCAATTACCCAGTCCTCTGTTTTTCTCTACATTGTTAATTGAGTTACTTCATGATATATCAGACAAGTACCTGGTTTTGATGTCTTGACTTGTGTTGTTAAGATAAAACAAAGTAAGAATAATGACTTAGGGTTTGGGGACTGCATCTTTTCATCTCTGTCCAATTACTGCTATTTATTTACTATGTTTCTGAATAGTTCATAAAGGGAATAACCTTGGTTAAATGAAAGTGCAGGATTTCATCACAGCAAGACTGCTATCCAGGAACATCATCAGTCA
>NC_051415.1:14299501-14299735 GCF_015228065.2 Penaeus monodon
AGTTGTCCTCAAGGTATTCAATGATGCGACTGGAGTCTGGTATAACCTTCACTCCATCAGTAAGCACTGGCACCTCCCCACGAGGGTTGAGCCTTAAAAACCATGGTTCATACTGCTCTTGTGCAAGCAATGACACAATCTGGCTTTTAAATGGGACACGTTTCTCATAAAGGGCCATCAAAACCTGAAAGATAAAACAGTATGAAACCAGTGAAAGGGTAATAAACTGTACAT
>NC_051415.1:14303753-14303889 GCF_015228065.2 Penaeus monodon
CAAAATAAGGAACCAGTAGGACGGCCCGGAAATCATAATTTTCTGCGAGTTGATCTGATGTTCTAATACTAAATTCTTTATATGAAGTGTTGTGTATTATTAGTTATGAACATTGTATAATAGTTCGTGTATTAAT
>NC_051415.1:14304011-14304494 GCF_015228065.2 Penaeus monodon
GAAACTTTCAAGCTAGTAATCCTACGTTCCACAGTTGTAGCTTCAGTTCAGCAAAATTTGCAAGGCAGACCACACATGTGGACCCAATCTCCATACAAGTCACTTTGCCGCTCTGCGCAGCTTTGGTTGCGAAGGGTATGGCGTCATTAGTACGCGAGTACCAGTGATAAAGGAACACGTCAGAGAGCAGATATAATTATAAAGTGTTGGATTTTTCCTTGCACATTCCTCATGTGTAAATATTATATGCAGTGTCCTTTTAACTGTATGTGTTTGAATTATTAATGTTGTTGCATTATGTCATACCATTATCACTTTTATTACCATCATTATACCGCAATCAGAAGGTAAGCAGTGTATACCAAATCAATTAGTTACAAATTAGTCTTACAAATATATACATAGTAATGCAGTAACAGGAGGGTGTGTTTGTATTCACACTTTCGTGTTGTGTAGAGATTCAGCACTAAGTACTGTGGATAT
>NC_051415.1:14305721-14305920 GCF_015228065.2 Penaeus monodon
GGGCGAGCAAGTCGTTTTCTCAGTTGATCAACCTATCGTAAGACCGGGAGAATGGGGTTGGTAAAGTTAGGTGCGTAAGACTCTGTCTGCCAGTCAGGTTATGTCAGAATTAGTTAATGCACAAGCTTTGGCCATCAGGAAGGGGCCATTGTGGAGGGGAAGGGTATCGCTCAAAATATAAGACGGACTGATAGGAGTT
>NC_051415.1:14306081-14306147 GCF_015228065.2 Penaeus monodon
GAGAGGGCAGAAAATAAGAAAGCCTGGCAAGGACGAGATGGCGTGGCGGGTTTGGAGAGAGTAGAA
>NC_051415.1:14306471-14306573 GCF_015228065.2 Penaeus monodon
ACATATAGGAACAAGCCGAAGATATCACTGGACCACCAACGATGTAAGGAAGAGTACGGAGAACGCTGCAAGGGACATGTTTGAAAGCGGAGGTGTGAACAT
>NC_051415.1:14308937-14309478 GCF_015228065.2 Penaeus monodon
GGAGTAGGAGTAGAAGTGTTTTCGAAAGTTTGGGTAATGACTGTGGGAGATGGCGCTTCGACCTGAACCGCAGGATCAAGGAGGGGTAGTTAATAGCAGTGATAGGTCGTTACAAAGGAGCGCAGAGTCGGGGAACTGAGAGAAGTAAAAGTCAGTGGGTATCTGGACTAAAGGGAGCACGCTCATTATAAAATCATTATAGCCACGTAAGCCTTAGAATAGCACAGGAAGAGAAAAGGCCACAACTCTAGGGTCACATGACTGGGTAGCTAGACAATAAACAGCAATCTGTGCCCTAGCTCCTAGGGGTCAGGAAGACCCAAAGCCAAGCCTAATCCTTCATCATAGGTCTCAATCTGTAGAAGTGGACAGAAGGGGTTGGAGAAAATAAGTATAAGGAATGGGAGCTGTAGCACCATTCACTAAAGACCATTTTGAAATATTAGCTGCGTCTGAAGCATGTCCCTGTTCACTGAAAATATAGTGTCCGCGATCACATTGTAAGCAAGTGTATGCAACATACAGCCAGTATAAGAGTTTA
>NC_051415.1:14309661-14309950 GCF_015228065.2 Penaeus monodon
ATCCATCTCCCAAGCTCACCCCCCCCGACAACAAGAGTACTGGGATTGGGGAGTCAGTATGTGTTTGGTATTTGCAGATACCAACAGCAGTAAATTAAACTTGGCCAAAAGATATAATAATATATAATTCGTTTAAGCTATTTACCCTAACCGTAACGGTCTCCTGAACTGCATCGTATTTTTTAGTTGGTATCCTTTTTTCTTTAGGGTGGATTAATATCTACCAACTGAATTTGATTGTTGTTCAAGGACTAGTTTTAGACATTTACATACACACATCAAAGGACCA
>NC_051415.1:14310487-14310900 GCF_015228065.2 Penaeus monodon
GGGATCAGGAGCTTGCTTGGACATACAAGTCACTTTGCCGCTCTGCGCAGCTTTGGTTGCGAAGGGTATGGCGTCATTAGTACCGGAGTACCAGTGATAAAGGAACACGTCAGAGCAGATATAATTATAAAGTGTTGGATTTTTTCCTTGCACATTCCTCATGTGTGAATATTATATGCCAGTGTCCTTTTAACTGTATGGTTTTGAATTATTAATGTTGTTGCTATTATGTCATACCATTATCACTTTTATTACCATCATTATACCGCAATCAGAAGGTAAGCAGTGTAATACCAAATCAATTAGTTACAAATTAGTCTTACAAATATGTACTAGTAATGCAGTAACAGGAGGGTGTGTTTGTATTTCACACTTTCGTGTTGTGTAGAGATTTCAGCACTAAGTACTTGTGG
>NC_051415.1:14312737-14313976 GCF_015228065.2 Penaeus monodon
AGTTGGGTGAAATATGACTTTTAAAACACAGGATAACGGGAAGAGCGTTAACAGCAAAAGGGAAAACCCACGGGAAACCCAAAAAGCGACGTGCGGGGAAAATTGATGCGGAAGTTAACATCACCCCGCTTGCCGAATCAGAACTCTTTGTGTTTATATTGACTCCTCCTGAACTTTGTGACACCAATGTGATGTTTCGGTAAAAAAAAATGGATGTATCGTACTCGTAATCTGTGTGGATTAAAGAAGTTATCAGACTGGCCTAGACTTGTGCACTTCATAGCGCTGTCGAGAGTTGACTTTTGCAATTAATTCTGTGCTGGCCCACCTAGATATTCTGTAAGAATACTCCAGTGTATACTCTATGTCTATAAGACTACTAAAATATATTAACTGCAACTCTTAGAACAACTACTACATCTTTTATGATGGAGCAGCAATACCCTCCTATTACCATGCGAATTGATCTATAACTAACCTCTAGCACTGCTTGGCGGCCCTGCGGATTTTGGGGCTAATACATCTACAATTAGGTATTCATATGTAGAGTTGCGCAGTGGTGATGACTTATTTTGTTTGCTTCAGCCTACAGCTTTCGGGGGAAGGGGCATTCTTTTGCTACTCGGCCCCTTTTCATATGCCATCGCAAGTTTATGTAACCCCTTTCCTCGTCGAATGGAGAATCTTGCAATTTTTAACGCTGTTTTGGAAAATATAAAGACATTTCTCTTTATCTGGGCTAATAGTATTCGGATTACATAAAATCGTAAATGATATTTTAGATCAGCCAAAAGTTTACATCCAGTGACCCTGCATTACACCGTGCTTTTTTTTGGGTGGCCAAGGAAGAGGCCCTTTCTTTAGAAACTTAAAATCTAAAATTTTAATTAACCCGATTAAGGAAACGTACTTGCAAAGGACCGTCAAGACCGACTGCATTAGACGAAGATCTCATCGAAAAGGGATGGATTTGAATGGGAGTGCCATACCAAAGATATCGTTTCCCTCTAAATGCCGCGTCAGTCAGGGCTTTGCAAGTTCCTAGCTGATTATGCTTGTCTGACTGCATATGGCATACAAGTTATCAATGAGGTTTGAGGTTGCTGATGGAACGGGATTACCAATACCCATTGCGCTGCTACAGTTGCCGTTGTGTGCCAGTCTGATCTTCGGTGGCAGAGGACATTATTTTTTAAAACTAAGGTTTGCCGCATCGTCAAGGATGAGGGCCATTAAAAC
>NC_051415.1:14314183-14314282 GCF_015228065.2 Penaeus monodon
TCCCCATTCCATACCAAGAGAAAGGGGGATTGAAAGGGGGAAAATTAAAAAAAAAGGATTTTTCTTTCCAATGTGTCGTGAAGATTTTCCTTTGAAATT
>NC_051415.1:14314309-14314764 GCF_015228065.2 Penaeus monodon
TTGCCAAGGCTTTTTTCCAGTTGTTTTTTGATGCAAAAATAGCAAAAAGACCTTGCCTGTTCTTGTTTTCTTGTTTTTTCTCTTATTTTTTATTTAGGTTTTTCGATGAATCCTGACATAGGATTATCCCCGTGTACTTCAGGTTTCGGGTGCGGTTTATTTTCTTGGGTAATGCAAAAACCGGGCGTATTTGCAGTCCCGTACTTTGGGAGCCAAAATCGGGGATCCCAATTCTTGCACCGGAATCGGCAATTCAGATCTGACACCCAGAGTAAAAAGTTGTCCAAATTCTTTGGGGATTTCCCTTTGCATTCTCCATTTCCCTATATATATTTTTTTATCAACCCCGGGCCCCCGATGGATGAGGTCCCCAAATCATACCTTACAAAAGAATCAGAATTTACTAAAACTATACGATTTCTACACAGAAGATACTGATTACCAAAAAGTATATT
>NC_051415.1:14314923-14315043 GCF_015228065.2 Penaeus monodon
CGCTAATAACGGAATGAAACAATATTTGTTGTAGAGCAAGCGTTTTTTAAAGACTTTCAAAACACATAGAAGTTTTTTAAAGGATTGAAATATTTCGAAATACTATTGTAATGACCACAC
>NC_051415.1:14315248-14315492 GCF_015228065.2 Penaeus monodon
CTAAAAGAAAGTGAATTATCATTATTTTATATATTTTTAAGGATTCTATGAAACACAACCAAAATTATTAGGTATTTACTATTTACATGTCTCAGTATGTGTGACTGTAATTCACCGAACAAAGATAGACTATGATACTAGAATAAGCATACATTCATTTAATGTTATTTTAGTCACACTTAATATCATGTTAAAGAATATATCTTAAACTCTCCCTGAGAGAAGACGTGGACGGGAAAACGCG
>NC_051415.1:14315655-14315794 GCF_015228065.2 Penaeus monodon
CAAAAATAAGGAACCAGTAGGACGGCCCGGAAATCATAATTTTCTGCGAGTTGATCTGATGTTCTAATACTAAATTTCTTTATATGAAGTGTTGTGTATTTATTAGTTATGAACATGTATAATAGTTCTGTGTATTAAT
>NC_051415.1:14315919-14316407 GCF_015228065.2 Penaeus monodon
GAAACTTTCCAAGCTAGTAATCCTACGTTCCACAGTTGTAGCTTTCAGTTCAGCAAAATTTGCAAAGGCAGACCACACATGTGGACCCAATCTCCATACAAGTCACTTTGCCGCTCTGCGCAGCTTTGGTTGCGAAGGGTATGGCGTCATTAGTACCGGAGTACCAGTGATAAAGGAACACGTCAGAGAGCAGATATAATTATAAAGTGTTGGATTTTTTCCTTGCACATTCCTCATGTGTAAATATTATATGCCAGTGTCCTTTTAACTGTATGGTTTTGAATTATTAATGTTGTTGCTATTATGTCATACCATTATCACTTTTATTACCATCATTATACCGCAATCAGAAGGTAAGCAGTGTAATACCAAATCAATTAGTTACAAATTAGTCTTACAAATATATACTAGTAATGCAGTAACAGGAGGGTGTGTTTGTATTTCACACTTTCGTGTTGTGTAGAGATTTCAGCACTAAGTACTTGTGG
>NC_051415.1:14317595-14317860 GCF_015228065.2 Penaeus monodon
TATACTGTATCTTCCCCCAGAGGCGGCACAAAAGTCTTTTTCATTTTTGATAAATCCTATCTAGACGGGAGAGGGGGGGGATTTGGGCGGGAAAGGGAATATGTCGGCCTCGGGGTAGTCAAATTAGTTAATGCACAAGCTTTGGACATCATGGAAGAGGGCCATTGCTGGAGGGGGAGGGTATCGTCAAAATAAGGGACTGTAGGGAGTTTCACAAAATTGATACCATTTGGTTGGGGCTAAGAGATTCAGTGGTTTTAAAAAG
>NC_051415.1:14320644-14320728 GCF_015228065.2 Penaeus monodon
GGGGGGGAGGAGAAATGTTTTCTGAAAGTTTGGGGAATGACCTGGTTTTGGGGACTTTGGGAAAGACCTGAACAGCAGGATCAA
>NC_051415.1:14321072-14321261 GCF_015228065.2 Penaeus monodon
CTGTAGCCCCATTCATAAAGACCCTTTTAAATATTACTCGTTGAACATGTCCCTTTCACTGAAATATTGCCCCTACCATGATAACATGTTGCAAAAAAACAGCCGGTAAATTTTTGGTCATAAGCAATTTTTTCGGATTTCCCGAAATTTTAAAAAAACAATATACCAACCCAAAAAAAGCGTATGGGG
>NC_051415.1:14321358-14321631 GCF_015228065.2 Penaeus monodon
TCCCTTCCCAAGCCTCCCCCCCCCCACACAAAAACGAGTAAGGGTTTGGGGGCAGTAGGGGGGTTTTGGTATTTGCAGATACCAACAGCTAAAATTAAAATTTGGGCCAAAAAATTAAAAAATTTTAAATTTGTTTAAGCTTTTCCCTAACCGTAACGGGCTCCTGACGTCGTATTTTTTATTTTTATCCTTTTCTTTAGGGGGATTTAAAATCTACCAAAAGAATTTTATTTTGTTCAAGGACTATTTTAGACATTTTATCATACATTTTAG
>NC_051415.1:14324752-14325011 GCF_015228065.2 Penaeus monodon
AGTAACAATGAATAGCAGTTTATGATGTTTAAATTGGAAGAGAATTAGCAGAACTGTGAGAATACTCATTTTTGGCCCAAACTTACTCTGTTTTCATATAACGAAATTAATCAACAATTGAAATTAATATGAATAGTTGTGATGAGATCCATCCCAAGGGTAATGCCCCGTCTAAATAAGTACCATGATGCCACAAGGCAACCAATTTGGTTTTCAGGAATAGTAAAAAAGCCTTGATGACATCTAAGCATTTATCTCT
>NC_051415.1:14325111-14325457 GCF_015228065.2 Penaeus monodon
AAGATTCAACACCTGAATATTTAAGAAAAATAGTTAACCTCTTAATTGATTAAACACAAAAATATTGATGAAAACCTAGTCACAAAATTTGGAGACAGATAATAGAGGTACATACGTAATATCAATAACATCAATTCCACGAGCTGCAACATCTGTTGCAAGGAGGACTCTTACTCTGCCACTCTTCAAATCACTTAGGGCTTTCTCTCTTTCTTCTTGTTCTCTATCCCCATGCATGCTTTGTACCTGAAATACAAGCCACATTCATCTTACATTAGTTTCTGCCAATTTGGTAATATCTGAAACATCTGCAACTGGCCAATATGATCAACCAAGAATGCAATAT
>NC_051415.1:14325998-14326177 GCF_015228065.2 Penaeus monodon
TGCTTAAATTTAATTTTTCCCTGTTGTTTACATAAATAAAGGCATAATATGAATGACAGTTGACCTTAAAAACAGTTGACATAATGAACAAACTTTCAGGTATCAATTAAAGCACTGCCAAAAGCCACCAGAAATTAATAAACATGAAAGCAGACACCACTATTAACCCATTACTGACG
>NC_051415.1:14326289-14326506 GCF_015228065.2 Penaeus monodon
GTGTAAAACAACAATTTTATTTTTTTCATATTTCTGAATAAATACACCAAAAATTTTATAAAAATGTATCAGATAATTGATAAAGATTGTATTTTCAAGCATTATAGCCTGAAATAACAAAGTTTTATATTTTCAAAATAATTGAATTTGTCTATGTAAAAAATATGTACATATTTCAGGGAACATCAGATACTTTTTACAAAGTATCTTTTTGTTC
>NC_051415.1:14329546-14329880 GCF_015228065.2 Penaeus monodon
AGCACTAGGTAACATGTCGGGTCACGTGTAAAAGTCACGTGAGGTGACACAGTCGACAAACGCAATATGCAATAAAAACACACATTCACAAACGTCTATATCATGCACACACACACTTGCAGACACAATTTACATCTTACACATACACACTCAAAGATTTCCCAACACATACGACTGAAAAACACACAAACACATGGATATCGCAGACCAACAAATATGCAATAAAAAAGACAAATTCTATCACAGACATACAGACAATTACCGATTTACACACTCACATGTACACATACACAATTCCGGGCACAGTTTTCCACAGGTTTCCACACATACACAA
>NC_051415.1:14330083-14330218 GCF_015228065.2 Penaeus monodon
CAAATGACGGATCCGGCACCGTCATGTGTATAGGCGTGATCCGGCAGTAAGGGGTTAACTTCTTATAGCTGAGTATATCTATAGCTGCTATGAAAATCCAAACTCATCATGACAAGTACAGTTATGGGCATCACA
>NC_051415.1:14330288-14330360 GCF_015228065.2 Penaeus monodon
ACTGACTATTGATAACTGGACCATACCAACAAAAATGGGTCTTAATTTAAGTGTTCTTATTTGATTCCTCAA
>NC_051415.1:14330530-14331014 GCF_015228065.2 Penaeus monodon
TGAATATACATCATTTGAACTTGCTCTAATTGAAACAGATTTCTGTATGAATGGTGTTTGCTATTTCCCAGTTATATGAAATAAATATGTGAAAATCCTTACACATTTTCCTTCTTCCATCATCTCCACTGACAGATAATCCACCATGCTCTTCCTGCCCACAAACACTATGGCTTTATCTTCTTCCCCTAATCTGTTAATGAAGTCAAGCAACTGGAAAGAAAATTAAGCACATTAACTTATAATCAAGAAAAACAATAAAGGCAGAGGAAAAATAAGACAAGTATCTAAATGGAGTGTAAATTTAGTCCAAAAAGCTGAGAGGTATCAATCAGTACAGAATCAAACTTTAGCATAATAACAGTGGCAGAGCAAGAGCTATGGAAAATGGACAAAAATTATTTCTGGTGCTTTGATAGGCTATCTGCATAAATTTAGTTAACATCTAGAATAACCAATGATCATTTGGCAAATAAAAATTATC
>NC_051415.1:14331056-14331950 GCF_015228065.2 Penaeus monodon
TTATCTGACTGGAGCAAGGTAGACATCACTCCATAGGGCAACTTTTTATAAATTCAAGTCCAAGATTTGAAGACTGTCTTTTGAAAGATTTTCCAACAGTCTGTTGAAAATGCTCCTTAAAATCAGCAATGCTAGTAAAATGCATCATCAGGAATTTAATCTGCAATGTGTCTCATAGACTTATGTATTTGATAGTTCAATCCAATATTAGTTGTCTGTCACTGCATGAGAGTATTTGTAAACATACCTTATCTCTCTTTTCTTCTTCTTTACAGATTATTACTTGCTGTGATACTGTACTTGCAGCCTGCAAGTCCAGGCTTCCCACGACAACATGTATAGGATTTTTCAAGAGTTTAGCAGCCAAGCTGCGAACACCTTCAGGCCAAGTTGCACTGAAAAATATATTGATATTACTCATATTACATGTACAAAATATAATAAAGTACAATCTAACTTTGTAGCAGGCACTCAAGCACAGCACATTCCTCACAGGTAGAATTCACATTATTTATTACCATCATTTTCATGACTATTACTACTACTTTATCATCAGTCACCTTGATAAGGTGACTGATATATCACATTTCATATGTAAGCAATATAATCTTAAGCCATCTATTTAACATCATGATGCAAGAATAACTTTAAATAAGAGCCCTGTTTTGAGGACTTATAGCATGGTAAATAAATGTCATCAAATTTTTTATGATAAGACTTGCTAACACATAAGCCAATATACAGCTGATAGTTTGGTTTCCTTACAGTTATTCTTAAGACCTGAATCTGAATTGATTTTGCTAATCTGCAATACATTGCTTTCAAGAGACAGAAGTTTTGTGAAGGAAATGCAAACATTGTTACAGTTGAACTTGCCAGCAGAATGAAATCTAG
>NC_051415.1:14331993-14332138 GCF_015228065.2 Penaeus monodon
TACCCTTCAAAATCAATCCCTACCCAGATAAACCTGTTTACACAGAATTACATGTACAACACAAAAAGATTGCATAACCTATCTCCCTAGAGAAATCCTTGAGAATATTATTGCACATAAAAAACAATAACTGGTACAGTGTCTT
>NC_051415.1:14332725-14332892 GCF_015228065.2 Penaeus monodon
ATGTCTAATATGATCTTCCTAATCTGCGGCTCGAAGCCCATATCTAGCATGCGATCAGCCTCATCTAAGACTAAGTATGAGACACCACTCAGGTTGATAATTTCTGAAAATCACATTAGTATTAAGGATTTCTTATACATACTTCAATAATTGGTTAAACACTCATT
>NC_051415.1:14333189-14334108 GCF_015228065.2 Penaeus monodon
TATTGTCTGATATGTATTTTTTTATGAATGAGATATCAATATTATGGTCAAATTATTATTAATAACATATTGCAACTGAAGAAAAAAAAGGCCTCTTCAAGCAACCCACTTTTTACACCCCTTTGACTCACCCTTCTCACTGAATTCATTAAGTCTCCCTGGGGTAGCAACAACAATCTCTGCTTTAGCATTGATTTGCCTGATTTGTTGCCTCTTGTCTCCTTGGCCATATACAACCACACTAAGAGAAATGGGGACAATCACTGCATATTTACCACACAGAATCAGGCTTATAGGTCTATCTAATACCTCCAAATCCTCATAATTACAAAAAGCTAGCTAGCTACAATAGAGAAACAAACTAGCAAGAAATCTACAGTACAGGATCTTACCATCTGATATTCTGATATTGATATTTTGTAACCTCTTTCTCAATTTGCTGAGCCAACTCTCTTGTGGGAGCTAAAACAAGGCACGTGGGTCCTAAACGCTCCCACCTTGGGACAGGTTGGTGAACTATATGTATCAAAGCTGGCAAGATAAAAGCCAAGGTCTTTCCTGAAGTAGAAAGGCAATACTTTGTTCTATAAAAATGGATTGGCAACTGCACTGGCTAGATACACTTATACTATACAAAAATATAACAAACAAGAAGAGAGAGAAGAAATTCAAATGAAAACTATTACATACCAGTCCCTGTCTGCGCAATGCCAATCATATCATGTCCTTTCATGAGGATGGGCCATGACTGGCATTGTATAGGTGTAGGATGTTCAAATCCTTGTTTCTCAATTTCTTTCAAAATTTCAGGATAATTGTGAAAAGCTTGATTGAAGGTGTGCACCGGATTTGGGATATCAATTTCACTCTCTGGATTGCAAAGGCTTACACTATTTGAGTTTCCCTGATGTCAATCAAT
>NC_051415.1:14334208-14334833 GCF_015228065.2 Penaeus monodon
TCATTCATTTATTCATATTCTTTATTTTCCTTCTTTCTTGTTGTTGACCTCTCTCCCTCTTTCTTCCATTCTTCACGTTCTCACCTTATTCCCCCCTTTTTTTTTTTGCCTCATTAATTCATTTATCCATACACTAACTTTCTCTCTTTGCCAGTCTGACAGACATCGACCTTGTTAGCTTCTCTGTCCACAACAGGATTCCACTCCAAACCTGCACTGCTACACCATTGCCTCTTCTGCAACATAACCTTTGTCATCCGGAAAACAAATATCATTTAAGGAAGAGCCCTGAGAAAAACAAATAGTAGCAGCATCACTTACTTGCATATTGTGATGTTTACAAGGGCTGACACATTTTTTTACATCTAGTCCCTTCGCTGAGCACATTTCAAGGGCAATTTTCATCAAAAGTATATATCAGGTTAAAGAAATTTGTTGATATATGTTGATATATCTGCATTACTTAAAAATACAGAAAGTACTTACTGCAATTACAAAATCTTATTAGAGGAAAATTATTAAATACAACTGAGCATTCTGGGAATACAAATATAATAAAAAAATAATCTAGTAATTAAAGCTATAAGAATGGTTCTTCACATGTTTGTCTTGCTGTTTATTTTAT
>NC_051415.1:14334941-14335401 GCF_015228065.2 Penaeus monodon
TGTTTCAGATAAGTGATGATTCTGATATTCTTAAATACATGGATACATGTGGAAGTTTGCTTATCTTGGTAAGTGTAAATATACAATGCAATGATGTGTAAATATATAGTGTCATGGCATATAATGTTTATTACAAACGTAGATAATTTTATGAACCTTTTCCAACAGTGCCATTCTCATATGTCTGTCATCTTGGGGTAAAGGTTAACACTTGGCCATCATTGTACTTCATGCATATACAGGGCACATCAAAATTAATACTGCAAACGTTTCAGAACATGTCTTACTTGATGTACTTTCTTAAAACTGAAAATAAAAGCCATATCATATAAATATGCCTTTTAATGAATTTTATAAAATATTTGGCTGTTATATTTCACTGACACACACATTATGTAAAGTGCATAACAATGTTGAAGCCAAAGTCAAACATAAAAGGATATATAATGAAGCAGAATTT
>NC_051415.1:14335425-14335924 GCF_015228065.2 Penaeus monodon
CTCCTTAATTCATGGCCTTTTACTTGACAATTAGTTTATTATATTATTATTAAGTTAAAATAATCTGCAAGTAAAGTTTCTTAGATTTAAGATCACACTCATTTTGTTGTTAACTTCATCACTGAACATACAAACTGGAAAAAAACACAATTTACAAGTATAATTTATTCTATTCCTTACAATTTTCTAAAAATAAGAATAACAAATGGGGAAATAAGAAAATCATAAATTTTTTAATTAACTTACATATAAATAAATATATACTCCTTGAATCTGAGATATAACAACCAATATCTAATGCAGTAAAAATTAATTTTTCCTCTGTAAGGCTATGTGGTATCATAAGATCCATGCAAGTGTATAAATTATAAATATACACGTAAAAAAATAATGTATAATTTCCACTTACATCTTCAATTACAAAAGAGAAAAACAATAATAACCACTGATAAATCCTAATTTAGCTTTTTATAACCACACACACACATGTGCGCGCGTG
>NC_051415.1:14335950-14336329 GCF_015228065.2 Penaeus monodon
AAAGCAATTATGTGACAAAAAATTATATTTAAGAAAAGAAATAAAAGAATGCTGAAGAAATAATTAAATGCAACAAAAAATGAATAACACAAACACAAAACTAAGTATTATTCCAATTGCTCCTCTACCATCTATGACCCCCTTCTCTCTGGGCCCGTGTGACTGTACCGTCCCCATCGATCCTGTAATCCTCGCTCCTCCTTGGTCTTCTCCCAACGTTCCTTCATGCGGTAAGTTACGATCACCCCTGTCATCGGAGGTAAAAAATAAAATAACTTTAAAAACCCTTTTCCCCTTTTCTTTCTCCCCTTTTAATGCTCCTTTTTCCCTCCTAAAGTTTTTTTCTTTAAAAAAAAAAAAAACCCTCCCTTTCCCGTAC
>NC_051415.1:14336353-14336811 GCF_015228065.2 Penaeus monodon
AAATTAAACCCTTTATCTCCTTCTTTCTTTTCAGTCACCCCCTTTTTTTTTTTCCTTCCCCTTTTCCTCCTTTTTCCCTTTACTATTTTTTCTTTCCTCCCCATTTTCCTTAGTAAAATTTTTCCCCTTTTTTTTTAACCCTTTTTTTTTCTTTCTAGTTAAACCCTTCTTCCTAATTATTTTTCTCTTTCCCTTTTTTCTCTTCCTCTTTTTTCTTCCTTTAGTTTTTCCCTTCTCTTCTTCCCCTTCCCTTATCCTTCTTCCTAACCCCTCCCCTCCGCTTCCCCCCAAACCCCCCAACACTTTTTTCCCATTTTCTTTCTCTTTTTCACTTTCCCCCCTAGTATTTCCTTTCTTCCTCTCCTCTTCCCCCTTCTCCTCCTTACTTCCCCCCATCATCCCTTTCCCCCTTTTCCCCCCTTTTTCTCCCCTTCCTTCTTTTCCTTCCCCCCTTTCAT
>NC_051415.1:14339918-14340034 GCF_015228065.2 Penaeus monodon
AATCATCTCCTACTGTGCTAGAAGAAATTATCATACTGTAAATATACTAATTGATGATAAACTGTGACTGTCATCCACACCTTACCAACAATTTCCTATGACAGGATATTCCCATC
>NC_051415.1:14340230-14340926 GCF_015228065.2 Penaeus monodon
GGGATTTTCACCTTTATTACTTAACTAGCATAAGTAAGAAATTAGCAGCAGCTTACCTCACCCGACTTCCCCAAAATTTCAATGACCCGGGCCCCCATTTTTTCCTCTTTCCAGGAAATGAATGTCGGGCATTTTTTGACGGCCAGCCCCTTCCTGTTCGTCCAATGCGATGCACATACTCCTCCATGTCACGTGGGCAGTCAAAATTCAGGATGTAGCTATTAATAATAAAAAACTTTAACCTCATAATTGATTCAACATGAAAATATTAACAAAAAATAGCTAGTCTATGAAATTAAAGTGCATGTTTCCCGGGAAAACCACCACCCCTGTTTTTCACTAACAGGGGAGCCCAAAATTCAAACTGATTAAACACCTGAAATTTAAAAAATATTTACCTTTTAAATTGTTAAAACACAAAATATTGTGAAACCTAGTCTAAAAAATTTGGAAATAATAGATTTTAAATAACGAAATTATCAAAAAAAATTCCCCCCACGACCCAAACATCTGTTGCAAGAGCCTTTACTCTGCCCACTCTTAAAATCACTTGGGGGCTTTCTCTTTTTCTTCTTGTTCTCTATCCCCATGCTGCTTGTACCTGAAATACAAGCCACATTCATTTTACATTATTTTCTCCCAAATTTGGAAATATCTGAAACTCGAACGGGCCAAATATATCAACCAGAATCAATT
>NC_051415.1:14341426-14342009 GCF_015228065.2 Penaeus monodon
TTAATAGAGCAAATGCTTGTAAATTTAATTTATATTCCCTGTTGTTTACATAAATAAAGGGCAAAATTGCACATTTTGCCCTTTAAAAAACGTTCTAATAAACAACTTTCAGGTAAAATTAAGCCTGCCAAAGCCCCAAAATTTTAAAACCAAAAAGCAGAACCCTTTACCCTTTACTGGGGCCCATAAGGTATTATGTCTAATACTAAGTTTTTAGACCATTTTTGTGAATCACCCTTTTAGTTTTAAAAAGTCATTTTTTTTGTCTTGGTGAGAATCGAAACAGTGTAAAAAAACAATTTATTTTTTCATTTTCTAATAAACCCCCCCAAAAAATTTTAAAAAAATGTATCGATAATTGATAAAGATTGTATTTTCGCTTATCCTAAAAAAAAGCAAGTTTTTTTTTTTCAAAATTGAATTTGTCTAGTAAAAATGTACATATTTCAGGGAACATCGATACTTTTTAAAAAGTAGTTTTTTTTTCAACAGGCATGTACAAATATTTACTTTTTACATATTTTAATACCACTCAGCTTCGGCATGAAAGCCGGGGAAGCATTGGGTGGGCCCCAAGTGGGGG
>NC_051415.1:14343994-14344289 GCF_015228065.2 Penaeus monodon
GGTCACTGTAAAAGTCCTAGGTTTACACAGTCGACAAAAAGAAAATGCAATAAAAAACACATTCACAAAATTCTATTCTGCACACACACTTTCAGACCAATTTACATTTACACTACAACTCAAAGTTTCCCCCCACAACGACTGAAAAACACACAAAAACACGGATTCGCGACCACCAAATATCTAAAAAAGACAAATTTTTTTCACGACTACGACAAATTAAAACCGATTTCACCTCACATGTACACTACAATAAACCGGGGGCAGTTTTCCCGGGTTTTTCCCCAATACGCAA
>NC_051415.1:14344493-14345346 GCF_015228065.2 Penaeus monodon
GACCCGTCATGTGTTAGGGGGATCCGGCAGTAAGGGGTTAACCTTAAGCTGGTAATCTATAGCTGCTATGAAAAACCAACTCATCATGCAAATACAGTTTGGGGTCCGCTTGGCAAGAAGTTCTGCTTACACAGTGAATTCCCCACCCAAAGGCTAGACAGTTGCCGAAGTCACACGACTATTGTAACTGGACCCTACCACAAAAATGGGTCTTATTTTGTGTTCTTATTTGATTCCCCCAAAGATGGTATCCATATCTCTGGGGGTCCTGATCCAGTGATTTCTGGGAAATGTCCGCCATTTGGGCCCGGAAATTCCTTTTTGCTTGCTTGCTCTGCTGACGCCCCCCATGATGAGTCGGTTATTACGACGCTATAGGCTGCCCTGCGAACGGTTAAAGAATTAAAATCATTTGAATTTCTAATTAAAAAATTTCTGTATAAAGGTGTTTGCTTTTCCCATTAATAAATAAAAATGTGAAAATCCTTACCATTTTCCCTTCTTCCATCTCTCCCGACAATAAACCCCATGCCTTCCTGCCCACAACCATGGCTTTTTTTTCTTCCCCTAAACTGTTAAGGAAATCAAGCAAATGAAAAAAAAATTAAACCATTAAACTTATAATTAAGAAAAACATAAAGGCAAAGAAAAATAAGAAATATCTAAAAGGAGTGTAAATTTTTCCCAAAAAACTGGAGTATCAAACATACGAATCAAACTTTTGCATAAAAACAGTGGCAGAGAAGAGTATGGGAAAAAGGACAAAATTTTTTGGGTGCTTTGATGGGTATCTGCATAACTTTTTAACATCTGAAAATCCAATGATATTTGCAAATAAAAATTTTTCAAAGGG
>NC_051415.1:14345374-14346442 GCF_015228065.2 Penaeus monodon
GTTATCTGACTGGGCAAGGTAAATCACTCCCTAGGGGAACTTTTTATAATCAGTCCAAAATTTAAGATTCTTTTTAAAAATTTTCCCAAAATCTTTGAAATGCTCCTTAAAATCACAATGCTAGTAAAATGCATCATCAGGTTTAATCTGCAAAGTGTCTCATAGACTTATGTATTTGATATTCAATCCAAAATTAGTTGTCTTACTGCATGAGAGTATTTTAAACATACCTTATCTCTCTTTCTTTTTCTTTCAGATTTTTACTTGCGCGATACGTACTTGCAGCCTGCAATCCGGCTTTCCCCCCCCCCAAAATGTAAAGGATTTTTCAAAAGTTTAGCAGCCAACTGCGAACCCCCTTCAGCCAAGTTGCACTGAAAAAAATTGATATTCCATATTTCATGTACAAAATATAAAAAGTAAATCTAACTTTGAGCAGGCACTCAAAAAGCAACCTTCCCCCCGGTGAATTCACATTATTTATTTCCATCATTTTCATGACTTTACACTATTTATCACATCCCTTGATAAAGGGGGTGAAAAAATCCTTTCTATTAACAAAATAATCTTTAAACCCTCTATTTAACATCATGATGCAAAATAACTTTAAATAAACCCCCGTTTTTTAGGATTTATAGCATGGTAAATAAAATTTATCAAAATTTTTTTTGATAGACTTGCTACACTAAACCAATAACGCTGATAGTTTGGTTTCCTTTAAACTTTCTTAAGACCTGAAACTGAATTGATTTTGCTAATCTTAATCATTGCTTTTTAAGGGACAAAATTTTGTGAGGAAAAACAAACTTTTACAGTTGAATTGCCGCAATGAAATCTAGAAAATTTTTATAATTTAAAATTTGAAATTAAATTAACTAGTTATACCCTTCAAAAACAAACCCCACCCAATAAACCTTTTACCAGAATTACATGTACACACAAAAAATTGCATAACCCCTCTCCCTAAAAAATCCTTGAGATATTTTTTACTAAACTAATTGGTACAGTGTCTTCTAGCCAGGTAAGAAGAAAAACCCTTTTACATTATATATATTTATAATTTTAAAA
>NC_051415.1:14346567-14346786 GCF_015228065.2 Penaeus monodon
TACATTAAAATATTTTACATATATTATAAATACATATTATTATTATACAAAATTTTTATCATTTTTCTTAAAACAATATTAAAAATACATTTATTATATCCTTTATTATATCACTTTTATATATTTTAAAATTATATAAATTATATTATAATAATATATTATATAAAATAATATATTAATATTTATAAACATATTTTATTTAACAAAAAAACCCCCTTT
>NC_051415.1:14347759-14349242 GCF_015228065.2 Penaeus monodon
CTTGTTAAAACACTCTGACGATCTGGTCGAATGTCTAATATGATCTTCCAATCTGCGGCTCGAAGCCATATCTAGCAGCGATCACCTCATCTAAGACTAAGTATGAGACACCACTCAGGTTGAAAATTTTTCGAAAATCACATTAGTATTAAGGATTTCTTATACATACTTCAAAAATTGGTTAAACACTCTTTAATGCCCACGACCCTATGTTTCCCCTTCCCAAGGGGCTCGGTACCAAAAAATGACAGGTCTTCCTCATCAGCCACCACACCCAAAATTTTTAAAAAATAACGGCCTTTCTATCACCCCAAACCCCATCCCCAAAATTTTTTTCCATTATAGCTTTTTTCCTGTCCCCTGGCCCTAAACCCCAAAAATTTTTTTAAATGATTTTACAGTAATTTCATCTGACTCAAATTTCGGCTAAACTAAAAGTTTTTCCCCTCTTTCCCTATTATATTCCCCCTTTGTTTCGATAGCTTAAAAAAAAAAAAAAATCAAATATTGTCTGATACTATTTTTTTATGAATGAGATATCAAATTATGGTCAAATTATTATTAATATCATATTGCAAAAGAAAAAAAAAGGCCTCTTCCCAAACAAACCCCTTTTACTCACCCTTTTTTCACTGAATTCCCCCAAGTCTCCCCCGGGGGGGCACAAAAAATCTCTGCTTTAGCATTGGGGGTTTCCTGAAATTTTTTTCCTCTTTCTCCTTGGCCAAAATACAAAACCCCACTAAGGGGAAAAGGGGAAAAATCACTGCATATTTAACCCCACAGAACAGGCTTTTTAGGTCTATCCCAATACCTCCAAAACTTCATAAATTTCAAAAAACTAGCTAGCTACAAAAAGGAAACAAACCCAAACAAGAAATCTACCAAAATCCAGGAAACTTACCATCTGATATTCTGATAAATTTATATTTTGGGAACCCCTTTCTCAAATTTTCTGAGGGCCCAAATCTCTTGTTGGGGGCTAAAAAAAAAGGGAAAGGGGGGGTCCTAAACCCCCCTTTCCCCCCTTGGGGAAAAGGTTTGGTGAACTATGTGAATCAAAACTGGCCCGGGTAAAAGCCAAGGCTTTCCCCGAAGTAGAAAGGGAAAACTTTTTTCTATAAAAAAAAGGATTGGGAACTGCAACCTTTGGGTAGATCACTTTTCTATACAAAAAATAACAAACAAGGAGAGAGGGAAAAAATTCAAAAGAAAACTATTACTTACCCGTCCCTGTCTGCGCATGGGCCCCTCATATCATGGGCCTTTCAGAGGATGGGCCAATGACTGGCATTGTTGGTTTAGGGTGTTCAAATTTCCCTTTTTTCCCCAAATTTTTTTTCAAATTTCAGGAAAATTGTGAAAACTTGATTAAAGGGTGTGGCCCGTTTGGGATTAATTTCATCTCTGGTTGAAAGGCTTACACTATATTGAAGTTTTTTTCCCGGGATGAAAAATATTATTCCGGGGGAACCCTCAAAAT
>NC_051415.1:14350980-14351644 GCF_015228065.2 Penaeus monodon
TAGGAAATTATTACCACCATTATCATCAAATAAAGGTAGCTGGTCTGTCTGTGCACAGATAGCCTAAAGAGCAAGCCACAAGGTGCTCCAGCATGCCAGCACAAAAGCAAGTTATGACAGCTAGAGCTATAGAGTAAAGTCCAAAATATCTCTGTAATGGCAAAAACCATACCCATGGGTATGGAGTCAGTGATAATGTTAGATTAATAAAACACTAAAAAGGAAGACAAAAGTAGCAACAACAAAACATGGTCAAACACAAAAATACCTTCATTTGGACCACACTTAAGGCAAGAGGAACGAGACCCAAAGTTGTAGAACTGACATGACCCACATGTCCAGCCATCTCCATAGCTTCTAGATGACCTGTCAAAATCAGTTCCACTGCTTCTGTTTCCTAGATGGGATGCATTACAAAAAACATTCATTTGATACAAAAAGGATTGACAGATGATGATAAACTTTAACATCTATGAAATATACACCAGAATTAACATTTCACATTATAACAAACTACTGAATAAGCTGTCACACAAAGAAGTAGCTGAATGCTGGTGATCATCTGGGCTGAAAAGAAAGCCAATGTAGTTACTTACTGAAGTCATGACTTGCCGTTGACTGAAAATACCGAGAATCCATATCTGCAACAATATGATTTTAAAAT
>NC_051415.1:14352578-14354511 GCF_015228065.2 Penaeus monodon
AAATTTTCAAATAAAATTCATAAGTAAAAGTAATATAATTATTTTATAGGGATTTTAAAATTTAAAATATACCTAATATATTTGTATATATGTTTTATATATATGTTTTAATAATATATAATTTTAATTTTATAATATGTGATATAATATATAAAGTATTTTTATTTTTATATATTTTATATATAAAATATATATGTAATTTTTTTAAATATTAAAATGTATCTTATACATATTATATTTATAAACAAAAAATTTAAAAATTTATATATAATATATATTTTAAATATGATTTTTACATATATTTTATAAATTTTATATAACATTTTATAAACATATATATTTTTAAATATATATATAAATTTTATATAATATATTACATATATTTTGAATATATACATAAAATAAAAAGAATATAAATATTATAATGTATATAAAAATATAATATAGGGTATTTTATACATATATATTTTATATTTTAAACACATATATGTATACTAAAAACACTTTTATTTTTGTTTTATTCCCAAATATATATTATATTTTAATAAAACCCTTATATATTTATATACAATATATGTTTTAATATAAAATATTTTTATAATTATATTTATATACATATAATGAAATATGTATAATAAAAAATGATTATAAAATTATATATAAATAAAATGTATAAAATTTTTAATAAATTTTGAAAATATATATTTTATACTATTATTATAAAATTAAAAAATTATATGTATATATATGATTTTAACATATATAGGGATTAAAATTTTATATTTTAAAAATATAAATATTATGTATATAAATAAAACATATATTTTGTAAATACATTTTATAATATAAAAGTATGATTTTAATAATATTTTGTATATAAAATAAATTTATATAATGTATATATAAATAATATATTTTAAAATTTATATAAAATAATATGTATATATATGTATATAAAAATTATATAATAGTATAATTATTTATATATAATATATATATGTTTTATGTATATATATAATTAAATTTTAAAATTATATAACAAAATTTTTAATATAAAATTAAATTTTTTATTTTACTATTTTAAAAAATATATTTTAATATTACAAATAATGTATATTTTAGGTTATAAATACATATTATATATTTATATACATATATATGATTTTAAACATATATATCCATAAAAATATTATATTTATTAATACCTTTATATATTTTAATTAAATTATATATATATGTATATAATAATTTAAATATATACTTTATTATATGTATATTTATTTTATAATATACTAAATTTTATTTTTCCAAATATATGTATATTTAAATTATATATAAGAAAAATTTTTGTAGTATGTATAATATATTATATACATAATAGGAAAAATTGATATAATTAAAATACATCTATAGGGAAATTTATTTTATATATATAAATAATATGTAAAATTTTTTATACATATAAAATACATATAAGGGATAAAAATTTTAAAATATATAGGTATATATTTTAACATATAATTATATAGTATAAAATTAATTATTTTATATATATGTATAAAAAATATATATATGAAATATTTTAATATTTTATGTAAAATATATTTTAATTTTAAAAATAAAAAATATGGTATATATATGGGAAAATAAAATATATATATATAAAAAATTCTTTTAAAAGGTTTTAAAATTATATTGTAATATAAAAGTATATATATGTTATATAAATAGGTATTTTTTTTTAAATAAATAAAATTATAAAAATGTATTTTAAAATTATATATCATTTGGGATTTTTATAAAAATTCTTATAATTTTTAAAACAATATTTATTATTTTTTATACATATTTTAACATAAAACATATTAATACATTTTAGTATACCCTTAAAACACAAAACCAAAACCCCTTTTTAAAGTAAATTCATAAACCC
>NC_051415.1:14354550-14355288 GCF_015228065.2 Penaeus monodon
GACATTTATATAAAATTATTTTTATAAATAATACATATTAAAGTAAAAGGATACATATAATCCCAATTATTATAAAGGAAAATTTTAATATACAATATTACAAAGATTAAATTATATAGTAAAAATTTTAATATATATAATAATTTTATATAATTTTATAATTAAAATGATACATATAAATACATATAGATATAATATAGAATTAGAAGAAAATATAATCTACATACATAAAATTTAAATGATAAATTTAAAAGATAGAAATAATATATAAATAAAATTATCAGGTTTTATATACAGAATTTAGGAAATAATAGAAATATTTTATATATTTATAAAATTTTATATATTTAATTAAACATAATACAATAGATTTAATATAAAACCCCAAAATAATTTTATAACATTTAAAATAATAATAATATACTATAAATAAAATTTAAAAATAAAATTAAAATATAACTATTTTTATACAAACAAAAAAATTACCTTAATATATAAAAATATACAATATATATATAATAATATACATAAAAACATAAAAAACATAAAAACATATTATTTTATAATAAAAAAATAATCTAACAAAAAAAATTTAAAAAATATATATAAATACATATACATATAAAATAAAAAAATATATAAAACCAAATATTACAAACAAACCCATAAATATAAAATTTTACATAAACATAAAAGGGGAAAAAACCACACTATATAACATTTTGTAATATAATATTC
>NC_051415.1:14355390-14355666 GCF_015228065.2 Penaeus monodon
CTGGGGAAAAAACAGTATATACAACAAAGGAAATATAAAAACATATTTGAGTTTTTTTCCCTTTTATAAAATTTTAAAATAGGACATAATAGAAGAATATGTTAATATTATAAATTATATAAAAAAAAATTATAAAAATAAAAAAATATTATGTAAAAGGAAAAATATGAAAATGTATAGGCTATATATAAAAAATAAAAATGAAGAAAAGGGGGGAAAAAAAATAAATTTTAAAAAATGCCCCATTTTAAAAATTTTAAAAATGTCGATGTGTTG
>NC_051415.1:14355839-14355915 GCF_015228065.2 Penaeus monodon
CCCGCCCTTGTGGGGGTGGTTTTGTGTGTTTTGGGTTTGTTTTCTTTGGTTTTGGGGTAAGTAAAATAAAATTTTA
>NC_051415.1:14356139-14356658 GCF_015228065.2 Penaeus monodon
TTGGGCCCCATATTTCCCCTGTTTTTATGATATATCTTATTTGGGGTTTAACTATGAATTTGGGGTTTTCCCAAAAAAAATTTTATTAAAAATGATAAATTTTAAGGGAATTTTAAAAGGGGGGTTTAAAAAAAAACCCAAAACTTAATTTGGGTTTTTTTGGTTGGTTTTGTCAACCCTTTGGCCCACCGGCGGGCCAATAGGAATATGTTTTTTGGGAAAATTAACTTTCCTTTGTTTTCCCATTTTATAAAGTACTATTTTAAAATTTAGGTTTGGGTGGTGTTGGGGGCTGGTTGGGGTGGTGGTTGGGGTGGTTCCTTCCCCAAGGGAAAAGGGGGTATAATCAATTAAAATTTTACAGTTTGGTCTAATGTTAAAATGGGGGTAATTTTTAAAATATATTATTGCATAAATTTATATATATATAGTTTTGGGTTTTTGTTGTTTTTTTGTTTTATTTGGTTTGGGGGTTTTTGTGGTGTTTTTTATTTTGATAGTGATTTTATATGAAAAAGG
>NC_051415.1:14356943-14357027 GCF_015228065.2 Penaeus monodon
CAATTTTTTTTTTCCCAGGATGATGAGTGGGGGAGGGAGGGTGGTATAAAAGATGGGAGTATGGGAAAAGAAACTGTTGGGAGG
>NC_051415.1:14357588-14360626 GCF_015228065.2 Penaeus monodon
GGGAGATACCCAAAGCCCAAAGCCACGTTGACTTAGAACAACAAACTCATTCTACTTTTCCGATTAAAATGCAAATTGATGGAAATTTTTGGGCCCTCGTAAAAACAAAAGCTTCATTTTTCCTTGGAAAAGGGCGTGGCAAAAATTTAAAACACTACCCAAACCAAAAAAATGTTTTTCGATGGGTTTTTGATATTTGTTGTTTTTTTCTCTGAACAGGGCCTTGGGCAACCTTTTAAATTTTTTAAGCCCAGCCTTTCATAGGGCAATTACTGTGGTTAATTCGTAAAAACAATTCACCCCCAAAAATTTTTTCTGATACATAAATCTTTTAGATAAAGAGCACCGACTAGAAGAAAAAAAGGTAAAAACCCCGAACTGGTCGGCCCAAGTCACACAGCCCAAAAGTCTGGACATCGGGGTTCCCACGCAAGGGGATTTTCTCATTACCAAAGCTTTAAAATTATTACCATACCAAAAATACAAAGTAGAATTTTGAGCGTATGAAAGTGGGGGAATTTGGCAAATATAAAATATACCCAAAATTTTTAAAACAGATGGAAAAAAATAAGGGGGGATACTTTTCCCGGGCCCTGAAAAATTTTTAAAATTTTTGCCCTTTTCAGTTTTAAAAGAGATTTTTTTTTTTATGCGAGCAAATAATTTTTTTTTAATAATGAAAAAAAGAAAAAGATGAATAAAAAAATCAGCAAACCCGGCCTTTTCATTCACAAAAAGGGGTGAAAATATGAAAAAAAACAGGTTTTTTTTTTTTGTAAAGATTCGAACTACCGTTGGGCGGATTTGAAACGGGCCCATTTGTATAAGGAAAGTTTTTTTTTTCTTTCTTATAATTTTATGTGGAGGGAATTTTGGGAACTAAGATGTTTTTACACTATTTTCATCTTGCCATTACCCCCCATGCAAAATCCAAAAAAATATTTTTGTATATTAAACTTTGGGGGTTTCCCAAAAGGGGTTTTTGGTTTTCCTAGAGATTTTATATTATTTTTTTACTATAATTTAAAATATTCATTGTTTTTTTTAAAAAATATTAAAATAATTAACCCCAAAAATTTTTATCAATTTTTTTTTTCTACTCTTCCCCCGTTTTTAAAGGGGGAATTTTTTTAACTGTTTTTTCAATCGATTGGAGCAGATTTCCATTGATTTCGTTTTTTAAAAAAATTAAAACGAGTACTGTAAAAATTTAAGAAAAGTCAGTCAAAATTTTGCATAATTTTAATGAAATGAAAAAGATTTTTCCCATCCCTTTCTGTTTATTTCTTTTGCAAATGACGGGGATAACTTTTATCCTTTCTTTTTGAGGAAGTATAATTTCAGTGATTTCTATATACAAAATAAGAGGAGCTGTTAAAAGTGAAAAGAAAGGGATAATATTTAGGTCTATGATAAAATGCCAAAAAAGCATCTGGTGGTTTCCCGGCGGCCCCATCCTTTTTTCCTTTCAGCACCCCTTTACAAAATTTTAGGAAGTGAAGACAAAAAGGGGAGAAGAAGGGGAAAAGAAAAGGAATGGGGAATTTTGAATTACATAAATTAAAAAGTTCAACAAAATATTTTTACTGACCCGACCCTCCGGTTTCTTAAAATTCCCCTGATCGGGCGAAAAACCCCCGGACTTTCAAAAGTTGGTATGACGGGGGCAAACAATTTTGGAAAAATTTTAAACCCCCATTTGTTTCTGCTTACAAATTTTTAAAAATTTATTTTAAATAAAAATGTTTTTTTTTTTTGCATTAAAATTCATTTTTTTAAGTTAGTTTTGAAGTACCGCCCCAAAAAAGCCCCCTAAGGTGAATTTCCCGACGAACGGTTCCCCTGATAAAAGTACATTTTACGAAACTGGAAATACTAAACCCCAAAATATAAAATCAGGAAGGGAAAAGTATATTTAATTAAATTTTCCCCCATCACCCTAATCTTTAGCGTATTTTGGTATTGTGTTTTCACTTTATTTTAAAAAGGGGGTGATTTAAAAAAATTTAAAGGCCAAATGAAGGGTAAGGAAATAAAAATTATTTAAAAAACAGTAATAGTGGTGAAAAAATTAAAAAATGATAATTTTAATAAAAAAAACAGTAAAAGTGTTGATAGGTTTTAATTTTGGGGGTTCCCCTTCCCTTAAAGGTAAAATTTTTGGTAAGTTAATAATTGAAAAATTAATGAGAGTGATCGGGGTAAAAAAAAACACAAAATAATTTTAATCGGGGACGTCTTATGATCGAAAAAAATTAAAAAAAAAACTAGAAGGATAGGAAGAAATGAGTAGATTAAAGGGTGGAATTTTATCAATTTTTTTAAATTTTCAAAATTTAAAAATTTAAAAAAATTTTAATATAAAAAATTTTTTAATAATTAAAAAGTTTTAACCCCCTAACCCAAATTTTTTCAAGAAAGCGGGGAAAAGTGTTTAAAGTTTGGGAAACAACAAGGGCTTTGGTTTTGGAAGTCCCCCTTAAAAAACTTCCCCCTTTTCCTTAATTTTTTACACGTTTAAAACCCAAAATTTCCCCAAGGATCTGAAATTATAGGGAAAGGCCCTTAAAAGGGTTTTAAAATTAAGAATGCCTTAAAAAGTTTTCCTTGTTTTTTTAAATTTAATTCCCCACCCCCTTTTTTTTTTTGGGTTTGTTTATCACAGGAACCACCCTAAGGGTTTTCAAATTATCCCCCGGGTCATTTTTAATTTTTATTGACTTTTTATCCCGGGGGGGAAAGAAACCCCCAAATCTGTGTTTCCCCGCAAGATTTATTCCTACCAAGCTTTGAAGTTATTACCATATCAAAAATTTACATAGTAGAATTATGAGCTGATATGAAAGTGGGTAATTTGGCAAATATCAAATATACATAATTTAATAAAACAGATGAAAATAAATAAGCTGGTGATACTTTTCCAGGCCAGTGAAAGTTTTACATTTTCGCATTTTCAGTTATAAAAGAGATATTTTTTTTTATGCGAGCAAATATTTTTATTCTAATATATGAAGAAAGATAAAGATGAATAAAGAATC
>NC_051415.1:14360723-14360922 GCF_015228065.2 Penaeus monodon
CGGCCTATTCGTAAAGAATTGTATTTTTTTCTTCTACTTATAATTTGCATGTGTAGGTAATTATGGGATGAACATAAGATGTTTTCACACTATTTTCACTCTTGCCATTACTCCCCCCATGCAAAATCCAAAATATATATTTTTGTATATTATCTTAGGGGATTTCCGAAAGGGATTATTGTGTTTTCCTAGAGATTGA
>NC_051415.1:14360986-14361382 GCF_015228065.2 Penaeus monodon
ACCCTAAAATAATTCTATCTTTTTTTTTTGTCTACTCTCTCCCCAGTTTCTGAAGGTGAATTTATTTTAACTGTTTTGCAATCGATTGGAGCATGATTTCCATTGATTTCGTTATACAAATATAAAACGAGCTACTGTAAACTCTTAAGAATGTCAGCCCAAATTTAGCATATATAATGAAATGCCAACAGATTTCCCTATCCGTTTTCTGTTTATCCTTCTTTCGCAAACTGACGGCGATAACTTTTATTCCATTTCTTGTTGATGGAAGTATAATTTCATTTGATTTCTATATACAAATATAAGAGGAGCTGTTAAAAGTGATAAAGAAAGGTATAACATATTTAGGTCATATGATAAAATGCCAACAGCATCTGGTGTTCCCAGGCGGTCACC
>NC_051415.1:14361463-14361832 GCF_015228065.2 Penaeus monodon
TGGGGATATTCTGAATTACATACATCAACAGCTTCAACAACTATGGTACTGACCAGACCCTACTACGTTTGCTTAACTTCGCTGATCGGACGAGAAGCGGTACTTTCAACGTGGTATGATCGTTGGCAAACAATTTTGGAACATTTAACCACATTTCTGTTGCTGCTTACAAATCTTTTACACTTATTTAAATAGAATGTTTTTTTTTCTGCATTAAACTTCATTTTTATTACATTCTAGTTGTGAAGATACACGCCCTAACTGCCCATGTAAGGTGAATTCCAGACGAACGGTTCACTGATAAATGTACATTGTACGAAACTGGAATATACTCAACCCATAGATATAAAATCAGTAAGGGCAACCAGT
>NC_051415.1:14362042-14363140 GCF_015228065.2 Penaeus monodon
TGCAATCCTTCCATTAAAGGTAATTTTTGGTAAGTTAATAATTAGATAAAATTAATGAGAGTGATCGTGGTAAGAAAAGACACAATAATCATTGTAATCGTGGACGTCTTATGATCGAAATAATAATTAAAACAAAACTGATTACGGATAGGAAGAAATAGTAGATTAAGGTCCGTTTTGGAAAAATTGTTATATATACATATTTTTTTATATTTGTTCAATCTAGCACGAAAATTCTCAAGAAATGCAGAACGTGTTTAGCATGTATAGTGAAACAACAGCATCTGGTGTTTAGGCAGTCACCCATTAAAACACTGATTAGACCCAACTATTCTTAATTTTGATAATCGTACGAGAAGCGGTGACTTCAACGTGATATGAACGTTAGGGAAAGGCATAGCAGTCTGTATGATTATGGCAATGTCCATCTACAATTCAGTTTTCCTTTAGTTTTTTACTTTACTGTTAATTCCTATTACCTGCCTTCATTTTGGATCTACATTCATCAGTCACAGAAGCCGACCATTAAGGAAAGTAAATTTCAAGTATATTGCTAAAACGTGATCATGTTTCTTAGACTGGTATCATTATTACGATGCTTTTATTTTTATTGATAGTTTTATCACTTTAGGTATACCCCTATGCGTTTTCTGTTTATCCTTTCTCGATCTGATTTTTACTCTTTCGTATTGACTGAAGTATAATTTCTGTTGATTTATTTATACAAATATACGAAGAGCTGTTCAAAGTGGTGAAAAATGCATAACATATTTAGTTTATATGATAAAATCCCAACAATATTTGATGTTCCCAGGCGATCACCCATACAAGTACTGATCAACCCAATGTTGCTTTATTTCGCTGATCGGACAATAAAATGTCAACAACACCTGGTGTTCCCAGGCGGTCGGTCACCCATCCAAGTACTGACCAGACGTTGCTGATCGGACGAAAAGCGGTGCTTTCAACGTGGTATGATCGTTGATGATACTTCAAGTGTCAGGTCTGGAGCAGACATCGACGCCCATGGTACGCCAGGATTCTCTGTCATCAGTCCTTATGAGCTCGGCATTAGTTATGGACTTGTTAGTAACATAG
>NC_051415.1:14363419-14363720 GCF_015228065.2 Penaeus monodon
ACATCCGTGATGGAAGTATAATTTCCAAAAATTTTCAATACAGATTATAAACTTTTAAAATTGTTTGAAAAGTGAAACATATTTAGTTTAAAACGAAAAAACCCAAACACATTTGGTGTTTCCAGGCGGTCCCCCACCCAAATTTACGCCCAAAACCCCTCCAGTTTAATTTCGCTGATGGGACGAGAACCGGGGTTTTTTCAACGGGGGTTAATGATCGGGGGTAATTTAAATATACCTTTAAACCCCGTATTTTACCCGTTTTTCACGCTTTTTTCATCATTTAAATAAAATTTGAAAA
>NC_051415.1:14367008-14368413 GCF_015228065.2 Penaeus monodon
TTTAGAACTTTGGTTTTTTAAATTAACTTCCCTTACCATTTGTTTTAATTATGACGCGTGTAAGAACAGAAACAAATATTACCCCCCCATATAAGAGGAATCCCAGACGAATGGTTCATCAACAAATGTTTTATTTTACAATGAAGGGATATAGTTAAAATAAGGGGAAGGGTTTCCCCCGTTAATTAAACCCCTTTTTTCGTCCGAAAACAAAATTTAAAATAGGTTGGGGCTTTGGGCCCAAACTTGGATTGGGGGACGCCTGGGAAAAACCCGATGCTTTATTTTACTTTTACACGTTAAAAGTAAATTCATATCTTGGAGGTTTTCCCCGCCCGAAAAAAGCAAACAAAACAAATTTTATTTTAAAACAAATTTAAAACAAAAAATTGCACAAAGGAAACTACAAAGAACACAAGTGACGATAGAAAGCTGGAAAACATGTCCCTGTCACTAATCTACTATTTCCCTTATCCAAAATTTGGTTTGTTATAATTATTATGATCATAAAATGGCAAACGATTTAATTAGTATTATGTCCTTTCTTACCATGATTGCTACATTATTATTTGATTAACTTACCTTCAAGGGTTAGGTTTACAATTACAATTATTATCAGCACTAACTGTTTTTTTTTTTTCAAATTACATCATTAATAATGTTACCACTATATAATGATCATTTCATGATTTTTATAATGGAATAAGAAAAATTATTTAAAATTTTAAAAAGAAAGGTATAACTATTCATATAAAATGCCAACAGCATCTGGTTCCCAGGCGGTCACCCCATCCAAGTACTGACCAGACCTACGCTGCTTACTTCGCTGATCGGACGAGAAGCGGTGCTTTCAACGTGGTATGATCGTTGGCAATTAAAAGATTCCCAATAACCTCATTTATCTCAGTGCTCACGATTCTTTCACCCTTTAAAAGAATGTAAATTTTGGGGTTTTTAACACCCTTCATTACCATTACATTTACTTATGACGCATGTAAGAACAGAAACACGCATACTACCGCCCTATAAGAGGAATTCTAGACAAATGGTTCATCAAAAATGTATATTTTACAATGAAAGATATAGTTTAGTAAGGTCAGAGTACCACGTTAAAACCCCTGTTTGCGATCGATTGGCGGAATTTAAATATTGGGTCTGGCAACCAATGTTTTACTTCCTGGAAAAATCTTCTTAATTTCCCACGTTAAAAAATATACAATTTTAGGTTCCCATTTTAAAACATAAACCTAATTGGAAAAAAATAAACAATGCACAATAGGGAAAAAAAAATGCCAAGTACAAGAATTTTCCAAACATTATTATTTTACTATCCTTTTGATATTAAATGAAATTATCATATAAAATTTGGCCTTCTTAATTGTTGCCCTTTTTTTATGATTCTAAC
>NC_051415.1:14368466-14368641 GCF_015228065.2 Penaeus monodon
CAAAATTTTTCATCTTAATAATGTTACCACTATAAAAAATCATTCATGATTTTTATAATGGAAAAGAAAAATCAGTTAAAAGTTTAAAAGAAAGGTATAACATATTCATATAAAGCCCCTCCTTTTTTTTGGGTTTGGCGGTACCCACCCCGGGTTTTACGACCCCCGGAAATTT
>NC_051415.1:14368659-14369269 GCF_015228065.2 Penaeus monodon
TTTTTTTTTTGTGGCCCTAAAAGATCCTTTCCCCTTTTTCAGGCTTAATTTTTATTTTAAATGTGAAATGGGGTTTTTTAAAAACCCCTTTTTTAATTTATTTTTAAACCCTAAAAAACAAAAATTTTCCCCTAAAAAAATTCTTGTTTTACCAAAAAAATTTTTTTTTTTGAAAGGGGTTTAATTTTTAAAACCCCCCGGGCCACTTAAAGTGGGTTTGCCAACCCGCGAAATTTAAAAAAATTGGGTTTTTGGTTTAGGGTACCGGGGCACCAGATTTTTTTTTATTTAAAAAAATTTTTAAAGTTTGGGAAAAAAAACAAAATTAAAACATTTAAAAATCGCCACAAAAAACACAAATGAAAAAGGAAATAGGTAAAAAAACCTTTATAATTTTTTCCCCCTCCATTTTTTGGAAATTTTTCCCCTAAAATAAGAAATTAGATTTTTTTTTACCCTTTTAATTTTTTTTTATTAATTAATAGTGGGGGGGTTTTTCAAAATTTTTAAAAAAAATTTCCCCCCCACTTTTTTTTTAAATTTATACTTTTTAAAAAAAAAAATTTTAAAATTTTCAATTTAATAAAAAAAAAGGGAAAAAAAAAACCCC
>NC_051415.1:14369369-14371699 GCF_015228065.2 Penaeus monodon
TTTTGCAAATTTATAAAAATAAAATTTGGGGGGAAAAAATTATGACAGGACATGTTTTCGAGCTTTCTATCTGTCACTGTGTTCATTTGTAGTTTCCTTTTGTGCAGGTTTATGTTTTAATGTTTCACATAAAATTTGTATGTTGCTTTATCTGGCGCGGAAACTCTCAAGATATGAATAATATATTTAACGTGTATAGTAAAATAAGAGCATCTGTTGTTCCAGGCAGTCCCCCATCAATTATTGGCCAGACCCAACTATTCTTAATTTCGCTGAATGGACGAGAAGCGGTGACTTTAACGTGGTACCCTGACTCTTACATAACTATATCCTTTCATTGTAAAATATACATTTGTTGATGAACCATTTGTCTAGAATCCCTCTTATATGGGCGAGTAGTATGCGTGTTTCTGTTCTTACATGCGTCATAAGTAGAATGTAATGGTAATGAAGGGTGATTCAAAAACCAAAGTTACATTCTATTTAAATGATGAAAGAATCGTGAGCACTGAGATAAATGAGGTTAATGGTACTCTTTTAATTGCCAAACGATCATACCACGTTGAAAGCACCGCTTCTCGTCCGATCAGCGAAGTTAAGCAGCGTAGGGTCTGGTCAGTACTTGGATGGGTGACCGCCTGGGAACACCAGATGCTGTTGGCATTTTATATGAATATGTTATACCTTTCTTTATAACTTTTAACTGATTTTTCTTATTCCATTATAAAAATCATGAATGATCATTATAGTGGTAACATTATTAATGATGATAATTTGAAAAAAAAAAAAACTACTTGTGATGATAATAATTGTAATTGTAAACCTACCACTGAAGGTAAGTTAATCAAATAACAATGATAGCAATCATGGTAAGAAAGGACATAATACTAATTGAAATTGTTGCCATTTTATGATCATAATAATTATAACAAATCAATTATGGATAGGGAGAAATAGTAGATTAGTGACATGGACATATTTTCGAGCTTTCTATCTGTCACAATGTGTTCATTTGTAGTTTCCTATTGTGCAGGTTTATGTTTTAAATGTTTCACATAAAATTGTATATTTGCTTTATCTGGCGCGGAAACTCTCAAGATATGAATAATATATTCAACGTGTATAGTAAAATAAAAGCATCTGGTGTTCCCAGGCAGTCACACATCCAAGTATTGACCAGACCCAACTATTCTTAATTTCGCTGAATGGACGAGAAGCGGTGACTTTAACGTGGTACTCTGACTCTTACTTAACTATATCCTTTCATTGTAAAATATACATTTGTTGATGAACCATTTGTCTAGAATTCCTCTTATATGGGCGGGTAGTATGCGTGTTTCTGTTCTTACATGCGTCATAAGTAGAATGTAATGGTAATGAAGGGTGATTAAAAAACCCAATTTACATTCTATTTAAATGGTGAAAGAATCGTGAGCACTGAGATAAATGAGGTTAATGGTACTCTTTTAATTGCCAACGATCATACCACGTTGAAAGCACCGCTTCTCGTCCGATCAGCGAAGTTAAGCAGCGTAGGGTCTGGTCAGTACTTGGATGGGTGACCGCCTGGGAACACAGATGCTGTTGCATTTTATATGAATATGTTATACCTTTCTTTATAACTTTTAAGTAATTTTTCTTATTCCATTATAAAAATCATGAATGATCATTATAATAGTGGTAACATTATTAATGATGATAATTTGAAAAAAACAAAACAGTAGTGCTGATAATAATTGTAATTGTAAACCTACCATTGAAGGTAAGTTAATCAAATAAAATTAATGATAGCAATCATGGTAAGAAAGGACATAATACTAATTAAAATCGTTGCCATTTTATGATCATAATAATTATAACAAACCAATTATGGATAAGGTGAAATAGTAGATTAGTGACATGGACATGTTTTCCAGCTTTCTATCTGTCACTTGTGTTCATTTGTAGTTTCCTATTGTGCAAGTTTATGTTTGAATGTTTTCAAATAAAATTTGTATGTTTGTTTTATCTGGCGCGGAAACTCTCAAGATATGAATTATACATTAACGTGTATAGTAAAAAAAGGGCATCGGGTGTTCCCAGGCAGTCACCCATCCAAGTATTGCCCAGACCCAACTATTCTTAATTTCGTTGTCGGACGAGAAGCGGTTACTTAACGCGGTACCCTTCCCCTTATTTAAAATTATATCCCTTCATTGTAAAATATACATTTGTTGATGAACCATTCGTCTAGGATTCCTCTTATATGGGCGGGTAATATGTGTTTCTGTTCTTACACGCGTCATAATTATAACATAATGGTAATGAAGAGTAATTAAAAAACCAAAGTT
>NC_051415.1:14374862-14375162 GCF_015228065.2 Penaeus monodon
ATAGTTACATTCTATTAAATGATGAAAGAAGCGTGAGAAACTGATATAAATACGGTAATGGTACTATTTAAATTACCAACGATCATACCCCGTTGAAAGCACCGCTTCTCGTCCGATCAGCGAAGTTAAGCATCGTAGGGTTTGGTCAGTACTTGGCTGGGTGACCGCCTTTGGGAAACACCAGATGCTGTTGGCATTTTATCGTATAAACTAAATATGTTACACTTTTCTTTATCAATTTTAACAGCTCTTATATCTGTATATAGAAATTAATTGAAGTTATACTTCCATCACGGATGT
>NC_051415.1:14375442-14376327 GCF_015228065.2 Penaeus monodon
CTATGTTTCTAAAAAAGTCCATAATAATGCCGAGCTCATAAGGACTGATGACAGAGAATCCTGGCGTTACCATGGGCGTCGATGTCTGCTCCAGACCTGACACTTGAAGTATCATCAACGATCATACCACGTTGAAGCACCGCTTTTCGTCCGATCAGCAACGTCTGGTCAGTACTTGGATGGGGACCGACCGCCTGGGAACACCAGGTGTTGTTGACATTTTATTGTCCCATCAAACGAAATAAAGCAACATTGGGTGATCAGTACTTGTATGGGTGATCGCCTGGGAACATCAAATATTGTTTGGGGTTTTATCATATAAACTAAATATGTTATGCATTTTTTACCACTTGAACAGCTCTTCGTATATTGTATAAATAAAACAACAGAAATTATACTTCAGTCAATACGAAAGAGTAAAATCAGATCGAGAAAGGATAAACAGAAAACGCATAGGGTATACCTAAAGTGATAAAACTATCAATAAAAATAAAAAGCATCGTAATAATGATACCAGTTAAGAAACATGATCACGTTTAGCAATATACTTGAAATTTACTTTCCTTAATGGTCGCTTCTGTGACTGATGAAGTAGATCCAAAATGAAGCAGGTAATAGGAATTAACAGTAAAGTAAAAAACTAAAGGAAAACTGAATTGTAGATGGACATTGCCATAATCATACAGACTGCTATCCCTTTTCCCTAACGTTCATATCACGTTGAAGTCACCGCTTCTCGTACGATTATCAAAATTAAGAATAGTGGGTCTAATCAGTGTTTAATGGGTGACTGCCTAAACACCAGATGCTTTTGTTTCACTATGCATGCTAAACACGTTCTGCATTTCTTGAGAAGTTTCGTGCTAGATTGAACAAATATAAAAA
>NC_051415.1:14376389-14377170 GCF_015228065.2 Penaeus monodon
GAAAAATTAATGTAAAAATCTCGATAAACATGTCCACGACCTTAATCTACTATTTCTTCCTATCCGTAATCAGTTTGTTTTAATTATTATTTCGATCATAAGACGTCCACGATTACAATGATTATTGTGTCTTTCTTACCACGATCACTCTCATTAATTTTATCTAATTATTAACTTACCAAAAAATTACCTTTAATGGAAGGATTGCAATTACAACTATCAACACTATTACTGTTGATTTTTATTCAAATTATCATTGTTAAATTTTCACCACTATTACTGATTTGATCATTTATGATTTACATTAGTCATTACAGTGCATCATTATTATCTTTATCATAACAATAATGATAAAGCTGATAACAGCAATAGCCATACGCTAAAGAGTTATAGTGATGGTGATAATAATATAAATATACTGTGTGCCCTTACTGATTTATATCTATGGGTTGAGTATATTCCAGTTTCGTACAATGTACATTTATCAGTGAACCGTTCGTCTGGAATTCACCCTTTCATGGGCAGTTAGGGCGTGTATCTTCACAACTAGAATGTAATAAAAATGAAGTTTAATGCAGAAAAAAAAAACATTCTATTTAAATAATGTGTAAAAGATTTTTAAGCAGCAACAGAAATGTGGTTAAATGTTCCAAAATTGTTTGCAACGATCATACCACGTTGAAAGTACCGCTTCTCGTCCGATCAGCGAAGTTAAGCAACGTAGGTAGGGTCTGGTCAGTAACATAGTTTTTGAAGCTGTTGATGTATGTAATTCAGAATA
>NC_051415.1:14377255-14377652 GCF_015228065.2 Penaeus monodon
GGTGACCGCCTGGGAACACCAGATGCTGTTGGCATTTTATCATATGACCTAAATATGTTATACCTTTCTTTATCACTTTTAACAGCTCCTCTTATATTTGTATATAGAAAATCAACTGAAATTATACTTCCATCAACAAGAAATGGAATAAAGTTATCGCCGTCAGTTTGCGAAAGAAGGATAAACAGAAAAAACGGATAGGGAAATCTGTTGGCATTTCATTATATATGCTAAATTTGACTGACATTTCTTAAGAGTTTACAGTAGCTCGTTTTATATTTGTATAACGAAATCAATGGAAATCATGCTCCAATCGATTGCAAAACAGTTAAAATAAATTCACCTTCAGAAACTGGGGAGAGAGTAGACAAAAAAAATGATAGAATTATTTTAGGGT
>NC_051415.1:14377717-14377915 GCF_015228065.2 Penaeus monodon
TCAATCTCTAGGAAAACACAATAATCCCTTTCGGAAATCCCTAAGATAATATACAAAAATATATATTTGGATTTTGCATGGGGGGGAGTAATGGCAAGAGTGAAAATAGTGTGAAAAACATCTTATGTTCATCCCATAATTACCTACACATGCAAATTATAAGTAGAAGAAAAAATACAATCTTATACGAATAGGCCG
>NC_051415.1:14378012-14378689 GCF_015228065.2 Penaeus monodon
GATTCTTTATTCATCTTTTATCTTTCTTCATATATTAGAATAAAAATATTTGCTCGCATAAAAAAATATCTCTTTTATAACTGCAAATGCGAAAATGTAAAACTTTCACTGGCCTGGAAAAGTATCACAGCTTATTATTTCATCTGTTTATTAAATTATGTATATTTGATATTTGCCAAATTACCCACTTTCATATCAGCTCATAATTCTACTATGTAATTATTGATATGGTAATAACTTCAAAGCTTTGGTGATGAGAATAAATCTCTGCGTGGGAACACCGATGTCCAGACGTTTGGCTGCTGTGACTTCGGCCGACCAGTTCGAGGTATTACCTTTGTTTCTTCTAGTCGGTGCTCATTATCTCAAAGATGTATGTATCAGAATAATTCTTGGGGGAATTGTCTTACGAATTAAGCCACAGTAATTGACTATGTAGGCTAGGCTTAACAAAAATGAAAGGTTGACCAAGACCTGTCAGAGATAAAGAAAACGAATATCATAAACAATGGCAAAACATATCGTTTCGTAGTGTATATATTTTGCCACGACCTTCCAAGAAGATAGAAGCGTTTGTATTTACGAGGGTCAGTAAATTTCCATCAATTTGCATTTTATATCGAGAAAAGTATGAAGTGAGATTGTTGTTCTATCAACGTGGCTTTAGCTTTCGGTAT
>NC_051415.1:14383582-14384267 GCF_015228065.2 Penaeus monodon
ATACCGAAAGCTAAAGCCACGTTGATAGAACAACAATCTCACTTCATACTTTTCTCGATATAAAATGCAAATTGATGGAAATTTACTGACCCTCGTAAATACAAACGCTTCTATCTTCCTTGGAAGGTCGTGGCAAAATATAATACACTACGAAACGATATGTTTTGCCGATTGTTTATGATATTCGTTGCTTTATCTCTGACAGGTCCTTGGTCAACCTTTCAATTTTGTTAAGCCTAGCCTACATAGTCAATTACTGTGGCTTAATTCGTAAGACAATTCACCCCAAGAATTATTCTGATACATACATCTTTGAGATAATGAGCACCGACTAGAAGAAACAAAGGTAATACCTCGAACTGGTCGGCCGAAGTCACAGCAGCCAAACGTCTGGACATCGGTGTTCCCACGCAGAGATTTATTCTCATCACCAAAGCTTTGAAGTTATTACCATATCAATAATTACATAGTAGAATTATGAGCTGATATGAAAGTGGGTAATTTGGCAAATATCAAATATACATAATTTAATAAAACAGATGAAAATAAATAAGCTGGTGATACTTTTCCAGGCCAGTGAAAGTTTTACATTTTCGCATTTGCAGTTATAAAAGAGATATTTTTTTATGCGAGCAAATATTTTTATTCTAATATATGAAGAAAGATAAAAGATGAATAAAGAATC
>NC_051415.1:14384364-14384560 GCF_015228065.2 Penaeus monodon
CGGCCTATTCGTATAAGATTGTATTTTTTCTTCTACTTATAATTTGCATGTGTAGGTAATTATGGGATGAACATAAGATGTTTTCACACTATTTTCACTCTTGCCATTACTCCCCCCATGCAAAATCCAAAATATATATTTTGTATATTATCTTAGGGGATTTCCGAAAGGGATTATTGTGTTTCCTAGAGATTGA
>NC_051415.1:14384625-14385020 GCF_015228065.2 Penaeus monodon
ACCCTAAAATAATTCTATCATTTTTTTTGTCTACTCTCTCCCCAGTTTCTGAAGGTGAATTTATTTTAACTGTTTTGCAATCGATTGGAGCATGATTTCCATTGATTTCGTTATACAAATATAAAACGAGCTACTGTAAACTCTTAAGAAATGTCAGTCAAATTTAGCATATATAATGAAATGCCAACAGATTTCCCTATCCGTTTTCTGTTTATCCTTCTTTCGCAAACTGACGGCGATAACTTTTATTCCATTTCTTGTTGATGGAAGTATAATTTCAGTTGATTTCTATATACAAATATAAGAGGAGCTGTTAAAAGTGATAAAGAAAGGGATAACATATTTAGGTCATATGATAAAATGCCAACAGCATCTGGTGTTCCCAGGCGGTCACC
>NC_051415.1:14385100-14385890 GCF_015228065.2 Penaeus monodon
TGGGGATATTCTGAATTACATACATCAACAGCTTCAACAACTATGTTACTGACCAGACCCTACCTACGTTGCTTAACTTCGCTGATCGGACGAGAAGCGGTACTTTCAACGTGGTATGATCGTTGGCAAACAATTTTGGAACATTTAACCACATTTCTGTTGCTGCTTACAAATCTTTTACACATTATTTAAATAGAATGTTTTTTTTCTGCATTAAACTTCATTTTTATTACATTCTAGTTGTGAAGATACACGCCCTAACTGCCCATGTAAGGTGAATTCCAGACGAACGGTTCACTGATAAATGTACATTGTACGAAACTGGAATATACTCAACCCATAGATATAAAATCAGTAAGGGCACACAGTATATTTATATTATTATCACCATCACTATAACTCTTTAGCGTATGGCTATTGCTGTTATCAGCTTTATCATTATTGTTATGATGAAGATAATAATGATGCCACTGTAATGACTAATGTAAATCATAAATTATCAAATCAGTAATAGTGGTGAAAATATTAACAATGATAATTTGAATAAAAATCAAACAGTAATAGTGTTGATAGTTGTAATTGCAATCCTTCCATTAAAGGTAATTTTTGGTAAGTTAATAATTAGATAAAATTAATGAGAGTGATCGTGGTAAGAAAAGACACAATAATCATTGTAATCGTGGACGTCTTATGATCGAAATAATAATTAAAACAAAACTGATTACGGATAGGAAGAAATAGTAGATTAAGGTCGTGGACATGTTATCGAGATTTTTACATTAAATTTTTC
>NC_051415.1:14385952-14386865 GCF_015228065.2 Penaeus monodon
TTTTTATATTTGTTCATCTAGCACGAAACTTCTCAAGAAATGCAGAACGTGTTTAGCATGTATAGTGAAACAACAGCATCTGGTGTTTAGGCAGTCACCCATTAAAACACTGATTAGACCCAACTATTCTTAATTTTGATAATCGTACGAGAAGCGGTGACTTCAACGTGATATGAACGTTAGGGAAAGGCATAGCAGTCTGTATGATTATGGCAATGTCCATCTACAATTCAGTTTTTCTTTAGTTTTTTCTTTACTTTTAATTCCTATTCCCGCCTTCTTTTTTGGACTAATTCATCAGTCAAAAGGCCGACTTTAAAGGGAAAATTTAAATTCAAGTATATTGCAAAAAACGGTCATGTTTTTAGACGGGATCATTTTTACATGCTTTTATTTTTATTGTATTTTTTATCATTTTAGGTATCCCCCTATGCGTTTTCTGTTTTCCTTTCTCGACATTTTACCTTTCGATTGACTAAAGTAAAAATTTCTGTTGATTTTTTTATACAAATTACGAAGAGCTGTTCAAAGTGGTGAAAAATGATAAATATTTAGTTTATATGATAAAATCCCAACAAATTTGATGTTCCCGGGGACCCCTAAAGTATGACAACCCAATGTTGCTTTTTTCGCGATGGGGACTAAAATTCAAAAAACACCTGGTTTTCCCCAGGGGCGGTCCCCCACCAATACTGACCAGACGTTGTGATGGGACGAAAAGCGTGCTTTTAAAGTGGTATGATCGTTGAGTACTTCAAGTTCGGTCTGGAGCAGACATGACGCCCTGGTACCCAGATTTCCCGTCATCAGCTTATGATCGGATTGTTATGGGTGTTTAACATAGTTGTGAGGCGTTGATGTATTTAATTTTGTCTTCTTGTTTTTTTCGCCCCCCTATTTACCAAAAGCTTTT
>NC_051415.1:14387050-14387342 GCF_015228065.2 Penaeus monodon
TCCAACATTCACATCCGTGAGGGAAGTAAAACTAAATTAATTTCTATAACAGATATAAGAGCTGTTAAAATTGATAAAGAAAAGTGTAAAATTTAGTTTATACGATAAAATCCCAAACAGCATCTGTTTTTCCCAGGGGGTCCCCACCAAAATACTGCCCAAACCCACGGAAAACTTCGCTGATGGGACGAAAGCGGTCTTTCAACGTGGTAATCTTTGGGAAATTTTTAAATAGTCCCAAAACCCGTATTTTTTCAGTCTCACGTTTTTTTTCTCATTTAAAAAATGTAAC
>NC_051415.1:14390344-14393377 GCF_015228065.2 Penaeus monodon
AACTTTGGTTTTTAATTTCTCTTCATTACATTATGTTATAATTATGACGCTGAGAAAAAGAAAAAACATATACCCGCCCCTATAAAGGAAAACCTAGACGAAAGGGCATCAACAAAAGATATTTTACAAGAAAGGGATATAGTTAAAATAAGGGGAAGGGGACCCGTTTAAATAACCGCTTTCCTCCGACAAAGAAATAAGAATATTGGGTCTGGTCAAAATTTGGGTGGGTGCTGCCTGGAAAAACCCAAAGCTCTTATTTTATATACACTTAAATTTAATTCATATCTTGAGAGTTCCGCGCCAGATAAAGCAACTACAAAATTTTTTTGAAAACATTCAAACTAACTTGCACAATAGGAAATACAATGAAAAAACAAGTGACAGATAGAAAGCTGGAAAACATGCAGTCAAATCTACTATTTCCCTTTTCCAAATTGGGGTTTTAATTTTTATATCATAAAAAAGGGAACGATTTTAAAAGTATTATGTCCTTTTTTCCCGATTGACTTTAATTTTTTTTGATTAACTTACTTCAAAGGTAGGTTTCAAATTTCAAATTATTTCAGCCTACTGTTTTGTTTTTTTTCAAATTATCATCATTAATAATGTTACCACTATTATAATGATCATTCATGATTTTTATAATGGAATAAGAAAAATTACTTAAAAGTTATAAAGAAAGGTATAACATATTCATATAAAATGCCAACAGCATCTGGTGTTCCCAGGCGGTCACCCATCCAAGTACTGACCAGACCCTACGCTGCTTAACTTCGCTGATCGGACGAGAAGCGGTGCTTTCAACGTGGTATGATCGTTGGCAATTAAAAGAGTACCATTAACCTCATTTATCTCAGTGCTCACGATTCTTTCACCATTTAAATAGAATGTAAATTGGGTTTTTTAATCACCCTTCATTACCATTACATTCTACTTATGACGCATGTAAGAACAGAAACACGCATACTACCCGCCCATATAAGAGGAATTCTAGACAAATGGTTCATCAACAAATGTATATTTTACAATGAAAGGATATAGTTAAGTAAGAGTCAGAGTACCACGTTAAAGTCACCGCTTCTCGTCCATTCAGCGAAATTAAGAATAGTTGGGTCTGGTCAATACTTGGATGTGTGACTGCCTGGGAACACCAGATGCTTTTATTTTACTATACACGTTGAATATATTATTCATATCTTGAGAGTTTCCGCGCCAGATAAAGCAAATATACAAATTTTATGTGAAAACATTTAAAACATAAACCTGCACAATAGGAAACTACAAATGAACACATTGTGACAGATAGAAAGCTCGAAAATATGTCCATGTCACTAATCTACTATTTCTCCCTATCCATAATTGATTTGTTATAATTATTATGATCATAAAATGGCAACAATTTCAATTAGTATTATGTCCTTTCTTACCATGATTGCTATCATTGTTATTTGATTAACTTACCTTCAGTGGTAGGTTTACAATTACAATTATTATCATCACAAGTAGTTTTTTTTTTTTTTCAAATTATCATCATTAATAATGTTACCACTATAATGATCATTCATGATTTTTATAATGGAATAAGAAAAATCAGTTAAAAGTTATAAAGAAAGGTATAACATATTCATATAAAATGCCAACAGCATCTGGTGTTCCCAGGCGGTCACCCATCCAAGTACTGACCAGACCCTACGTTGCTTAACTTCGCTGATCGGACGAGAAGCGGTGCTTTCAACGTGGTATGATCGTTGGCAATTAAAAGAGTACCATTAACCTCATTTATCTCAGTGCTCACGATTCTTTCATCATTTAAATAGAATGTAACTTTGGTTTTTGAATCACCCTTCATTACCATTACATTCTACTTATGACGCATGTAAGAACAGAAACACGCATACTACTCGCCCATATAAGAGGAATTCTAGACAAATGGTTCATCAACAAATGTATATTTTACAATGAAAGGATATAGTTAAGTAAGAGTCAGGGTACCACGTTAAAGTCACCGCTTCTCGTCCATTCAGCGAAATTAAGAATAGTTGGGTCTGGTCAATACTTGGATGGGTGACTGCCTGGGAACACCAGATGCTCTTATTTTACTATACACGTTAAATATATTATTCATATCTTGAGAGTTTCCGCGCCAGATAAAGCAAACATACAAATTTTATGTGAAAACATTTAAAACATAAACCTGCACAATAGGAAACTACAAATGAACACAAGTGACAGATAGAAAGCTCGAAAACATGTCCATGTCACTAATCTATTTCTCCCTATCCATATTTGATTTGTTATAATTATTATGATCATAAAATGGCAACGATTTTAATTAGTATTATGTCCTTTCTTACCATGATTGCTATCATTAATTTTATTTTATTAACTTACCTTCAGTAGTAGGTTTACAATTACAATTATTTTCAGCACAACTACTTTTTTTTCAAATTATCATCATTAATAATGTTACCACTATTATAATGATCATTCATGATTTTTATAATGGAATAAGAAAAATCAGTTAAAAGTTATAAAGAAAGGTATAACATATTCATATAAAATGCCAACAGCATCTGGTGTTCCCAGGCGGTCACCCATCCAAGTACTGACCAGACCCTACGTTGCTTAACTTCGCTGATCGGACGAGAAGCGGTGCTTTCAACGTGGTATGATCGTTGGCAATTAAAAGAGTACCATTAACCTCATTTATCTCAGTGCTCACGATTCTTTCATCATTTAAATAGAATGTAACTGGTTTTTGAATCACCCTTCATTACCATTACATTCTACTTATGACGCATGTAAGAACAGAAACACGCATACTACCCGCCCATATAAGAGGAATTCTAGACAAACGGTTCATCAACAAATGTATATTTTACAATGAAAGGATATAGTTAAGTAAGGGTAAGGATACCACGTTAAAGTCACCGCTTCTCGTCCGATCAGCGAAATTTAAAAATAGTTGGGTCTGGCCAATAATTGGATGGGTGACTGCCTGGAACACCAGATGCTCTTATTTTACTATAC
>NC_051415.1:14393477-14393877 GCF_015228065.2 Penaeus monodon
AAAATAAAAGCATCGTAATAATGATACCAGTCTAAGAAACATGATCACGTTTAGCAATATACTTGAAATTTACTTCCTTAATGGTCGGCTTCTGTGACTGATGAATGTAGATCCAAAATGAAGGCAGGTAATAGGAATTAACAGTAAAGTAAAAAACTAAAGGAAAACTGAATTGTAGATGGACATTGCCATAATCATACAGACTGCTATGCCTTTCCCTAACGTTCATATCACGTTGAAGTCACCGCTTCTCGTACGATTATCAAAATTAAGAATAGTTGGGTCTAATCAGTGTTTTAATGGGTGACTGCCTAAACACAGATGCTGTTGTTTCACTATGCATGCTAAACACGTCTGCATTTCTTGAGAAGTTTCGTGCTAGATGAACAAATATAAAAAA
>NC_051415.1:14393937-14394147 GCF_015228065.2 Penaeus monodon
GAAAAATTTAATGTAAAAATCTCGATAACATGTCCACGACCTTAATCTACTATTTCTTCCTATCCGTAATCAGTTTTGTTTTAATTATTATTTCGATCATAAGACGTCCACGATTACAATGATTATTGTGTCTTTTCTTACCACGATCACTCTCATTAATTTTATCTAATTATTAACTTACCAAAAATTACCTTTAATGGAAGGATTGCA
>NC_051415.1:14394358-14394729 GCF_015228065.2 Penaeus monodon
ACTGTGTGCCCTTACTGATTTTATATCTATGGGTTGAGTATATTCCAGTTTCGTACAATGTACATTTATCAGTGAACCGTTCGTCTGGAATTCACCTTACATGGGCAGTTAGGGCGTGTATCTTCACAACTAGAATGTAATAAAAATGAAGTTTAATGCAGAAAAAAAAAACATTCTATTTAAATAATGTGTAAAAGATTTGTAAGCAGCAACAGAAATGTGGTTAAATGTTCCAAAATTGTTTGCCAACGATCATACCACGTTGAAAGTACCGCTTCTCGTCCGATCAGCGAAGTTAAGCAACGTAGGTAGGGTCTGGTCAGTAACATAGTTGTTGAAGCTGTTGATGTATGTAATTCAGAATATCCCCA
>NC_051415.1:14394810-14395205 GCF_015228065.2 Penaeus monodon
GGTGACCGCCTGGGAACACCAGATGCTGTTGGCATTTTATCATATGACCTAAATATGTTATACCTTTCTTTATCACTTTTAACAGCTCCTCTTATATTTGTATATAGAAATCAACTGAAATTATACTTCCATCAACAAGAAATGGAATAAAAGTTATCGCCGTCAGTTTGCGAAAGAAGGATAAACAGAAAACGGATAGGGAAATCTGTTGGCATTTCATTATATATGCTAAATTTGACTGACATTTCTTAAGAGTTTACAGTAGCTCGTTTTATATTTGTATAACGAAATCAATGGAAATCATGCTCCAATCGATTGCAAAACAGTTAAAATAAATTCACCTTCAGAAACTGGGGAGAGAGTAGACAAAAAAAATGATAGAATTATTTTAGGGT
>NC_051415.1:14395269-14395465 GCF_015228065.2 Penaeus monodon
TCAATCTCTAGGAAAAACACAATAATCCCTTTCGGAAATCCCCTAAGATAATATACAAAAATATATATTTGGATTTTGCATGGGGGAGTAATGGCAAGAGTGAAAATAGTGTGAAAACATCTTATGTTCATCCATAATTACCTACACATGCAAATTATAAGTAGAAGAAAAAATACAATCTTATACGAATAGGCCG
>NC_051415.1:14395562-14396243 GCF_015228065.2 Penaeus monodon
GATTCTTTATTCATCTTTTATCTTTCTTCATATATTAGAATAAAAATATTTGCTCGCATAAAAAAATATCTCTTTTATAACTGCAAATGCGAAAATGTAAAACTTTCACTGGCCTGGAAAAGTATCACCAGCTTATTTATTTTCATCTGTTTTATTAAATTATGTATATTTGATATTTGCCAAATTACCCACTTTCATATCAGCTCATAATTCTACTATGTAATTATTGATATGGTAATAACTTCAAAGCTTTGGTGATGAGAATAAATCTCTGCGTGGGAACACCGATGTCCAGACGTTTGGCTGCTGTGACTTCGGCCGACCAGTTCGAGGTATTACCTTTGTTTCTTCTAGTCGGTGCTCATTATCTCAAAGATGTATGTATCAGAATAATTCTTGGGGTGAATTGTCTTACGAATTAAGCCACAGTAATTGACTATGTAGGCTAGGCTTAACAAAATTGAAAGGTTGACCAAGGACCTGTCAGAGATAAAGCAACGAATATCATAAACAATCGGCAAAACATATCGTTTCGTAGTGTATTATATTTTGCCACGACCTTCCAAGGAAGATAGAAGCGTTTTTTTTTACGAGGGTCAGTAAATTTCCATCAATTTGCTTTTTATACGAGAAAAGTATAAAGTGAGATTGTTGTTCTATCAACGGGGCTTTGTTTTCGGA
>NC_051415.1:14397713-14398398 GCF_015228065.2 Penaeus monodon
ATACCGAAAGCTAAAGCCACGTTGATAGAACAACAATCTCACTTCATACTTTTCTCGATATAAAATGCAAATTGATGGAAATTTACTGACCCTCGTAAATACAAACGCTTCTATCTTCCTTGGAAGGTCGTGGCAAAATATAATACACTACGAAACGATATGTTTTGCCGATTGTTTATGATATTCGTTGCTTTATCTCTGACAGGTCCTTGGTCAACCTTTCAATTTTGTTAAGCCTAGCCTACATAGTCAATTACTGTGGCTTAATTCGTAAGACAATTCACCCCAAGAATTATTCTGATACATACATCTTTGAGATAATGAGCACCGACTAGAAGAAACAAAGGTAATACCTCGAACTGGTCGGCCGAAGTCACAGCAGCCAAACGTCTGGACATCGGTGTTCCCACGCAGAGATTTATTCTCATCACCAAAGCTTTGAAGTTATTACCATATCAATAATTACATAGTAGAATTATGAGCTGATATGAAAGTGGGTAATTTGGCAAATATCAAATATACATAATTTAATAAAACAGATGAAAATAAATAAGCTGGTGATACTTTTCCAGGCCAGTGAAAGTTTTACATTTTCGCATTTGCAGTTATAAAAGAGATATTTTTTTATGCGAGCAAATATTTTTATTCTAATATATGAAGAAAGATAAAAGATGAATAAAGAATC
>NC_051415.1:14398495-14398693 GCF_015228065.2 Penaeus monodon
CGGCCTATTCGTATAAGATTGTATTTTTTCTTCTACTTATAATTTGCATGTGTAGGTAATTATGGGATGAACATAAGATGTTTTCACACTATTTTCACTCTTGCCATTACTCCCCCCATGCAAAATCCAAAATATATATTTTTGTATATTATCTTAGGGGATTTCCGAAAGGGATTATTGTGTTTTCCTAGAGATTGA
>NC_051415.1:14398758-14399153 GCF_015228065.2 Penaeus monodon
ACCCTAAAATAATTCTATCATTTTTTTTGTCTACTCTCTCCCCAGTTTCTGAAGGTGAATTTATTTTAACTGTTTTGCAATCGATTGGAGCATGATTTCCATTGATTTCGTTATACAAATATAAAACGAGCTACTGTAAACTCTTAAGAAATGTCAGTCAAATTTAGCATATATAATGAAATGCCAACAGATTTCCCTATCCGTTTTCTGTTTATCCTTCTTTCGCAAACTGACGGCGATAACTTTTATTCCATTTCTTGTTGATGGAAGTATAATTTCAGTTGATTTCTATATACAAATATAAGAGGAGCTGTTAAAAGTGATAAAGAAAGGTATAACATATTTAGGTCATATGATAAAATGCCAACAGCATCTGGTGTTCCCAGGCGGTCACC
>NC_051415.1:14399234-14399605 GCF_015228065.2 Penaeus monodon
TGGGGATATTCTGAATTACATACATCAACAGCTTCAACAACTATGTTACTGACCAGACCCTACCTACGTTGCTTAACTTCGCTGATCGGACGAGAAGCGGTACTTTCAACGTGGTATGATCGTTGGCAAACAATTTTGGAACATTTAACCACATTTCTGTTGCTGCTTACAAATCTTTTACACATTATTTAAATAGAATGTTTTTTTTTTCTGCATTAAACTTCATTTTTATTACATTCTAGTTGTGAAGATACACGCCCTAACTGCCCATGTAAGGTGAATTCCAGACGAACGGTTCACTGATAAATGTACATTGTACGAAACTGGAATATACTCAACCCATAGATATAAAATCAGTAAGGGCACACAGT
>NC_051415.1:14399816-14400024 GCF_015228065.2 Penaeus monodon
TGCAATCCTTCCATTAAAGGTAATTTTTGGTAAGTTAATAATTAGATAAAATTAATGAGAGTGATCGTGGTAAGAAAAGACACAATAATCATTGTAATCGTGGACGTCTTATGATCGAAATAATAATTAAAACAAAATGATTAGGATAGGAAGAAATAGTAGATTAAGGTCGTGGACATGTTATCGAGATTTTTACATTAAATTTTTC
>NC_051415.1:14400086-14400977 GCF_015228065.2 Penaeus monodon
TTTTTTATATTTGTTCAATCTAGCACGAAACTTCTCAAGAAATGCAGAACGTGTTTAGCATGCATAGTGAAACAACAGCATCTGGTGTTTAGGCAGTCACCCATTAAAACACTGATTAGACCCAACTATTCTTAATTTTGATAATCGTACGAGAAGCGGTGACTTCAACGTGATATGAACGTTAGGGAAAGGCATAGCAGTCTGTATGATTATGGCAATGTCCATCTACAATTCAGTTTTCCTTTAGTTTTTTACTTTACTGTTAATTCCTATTACCTGCCTTCATTTTGGATCTACATTCATCAGTCACAGAAGCCGACCATTAAGGAAAGTAAATTTCAAGTATATTGCTAAAACGTGATCATGTTTCTTAGACTGGTATCATTATTACGATGCTTTATTTTTATGATAGTTTTATCACTTAGGTATACCCCTATGCGTTTTCTGTTTATCCTTTCTCGATCTGATTTTTACTCTTTCGTATTGACTGAAGTATAATTTCTGTTGATTTATTTATACATATATACGAAGAGCTGTTCAAAGTGGTGAAAAATGCATAACATATTTAGTTATATGATAAAATCCCAACAATATTTGATGTTCCCAGGCGATCACCCATACAAGTACTGATCAACCCAATGTTGCTTTATTTCGCTGATCGGACAATAAAATGTCAACAACACCTGGTGTTCCCAGGCGGTCGGTCACCCATCCAAGTACTGACCAGACGTTGCTGATCGGACGAAAAGCGGTGCTTTCAACGTGGTATGATCGTTGATGATACTTCAAGTGTCAGGTCTGGAGCAGACATCGACGCCCATGGTACGCCAGGATTCTCTGTCATCAGTCCTTATGAGCTCGGCATTAGTTATGGACTTGTTAGTAACATAG
>NC_051415.1:14401256-14401551 GCF_015228065.2 Penaeus monodon
ACATCCGTGATGGAAGTATAACTTCAATTAATTTCTATATACAGATATAAGAGCTGTTAAAATTGATAAAGAAAAGTGTAACATATTTAGTTTATACGATAAAATGCCAACAGCATCTGGTGTTTCCAGGCGGTCACCCAGCCAAGTACTGACCAAACCCTACGATGCTTAACTTCGCTGATCGGACGAGAAGCGGTGCTTTCAACGTGGTATGATCGTTGGTAATTTAAATAGTACCATTAACCGTATTTATATCAGTCCTCACGCTTCTTTCATCATTTAAATAGAATGTAAC
>NC_051415.1:14404726-14405571 GCF_015228065.2 Penaeus monodon
AACTTTGGTTTTTGAATTACTCTTCATTACCATTATGTTATAATTATGACGCGTGTAAGAACAGAAACACATATTACCCGCCCATATAAGAGGAATCCTAGACGAATGGTTCATCAACAAATGTATATTTTACAATGAAGGGATATAGTTAAGTAAGGGTAAGGGTACCGCGTTAAGTAACCGCTTCTCGTCCGACAACGAAATTAAGAATAGTTGGGTCTGGTCAATACTTGGATGGGTGACTGCCTGGGAACACCAGATGCTCTTATTTTACTATACACGTTAAATATATAATTCATATCTTGAGAGTTTCCGCGCCAGATAAAGCAAACATACAAATTTTATTTGAAAACATTCAAAACATAAACTTGCACAATAGGAAACTACAAATGAACACAAGTGACAGATAGAAAGCTGGAAAACATGTCCATGTCACTAATCTACTATTTCACCCTATCCATAATTGGTTTGTTATAATTATTATGATCATAAAATGGCAACGATTTTAATTAGTATTATGTCCTTTCTTACCATGATTGCTATCATTAATTTTATTTGATTAACTTACCTTCAATGGTAGGTTTACAATTACAATTATTATCAGCACTACTGTTTTGTTTTTTTCAAATTATCATCATTAATAATGTTACCACTATTATAATGATCATTCATGATTTTTATAATGGAATAAGAAAAATTACTTAAAAGTTATAAAGAAAGGTATAACATATTCATATAAAATGCCAACAGCATCTGGTGTTCCCAGGCGGTCACCCATCCAAGTACTGACCAGACCCTACGCTGCTTAACTTCGCTGATCGGACGAGAAGCGGGCTTTCAACGTG
>NC_051415.1:14405671-14406222 GCF_015228065.2 Penaeus monodon
GTTTATTTATTTTTTAATAAAAATTGTGTGCTGCTTATTGGGCGAAATCTAAAGATATGAATAATATTTAAACGTGTATAATAAATAAGAGCATTGGTGTTCCAAGGCAGTCACCCATCCAAGTTTTGACCAGACCCAATTATCTTAATTTCGCTGAATGGACGAGAAGCGGTGACTTTAACGTGGTACCTGACCCTTATTTAAAACTATATCCTTCATTGTAAAATATAAAATTTGTTGATGAACCATTTGTCTAGAATTCCTCTTATATGGGGGGGTAGTATACGTGTTTCGGTCATACATGCGTCATAAGTAGAAGGTAATGGTAATGAAGGGGGGATTAAAAAACCCAAAATTTTACATTCTTTTTAAAATGATAAAAGAATCGTGAGCACTGAGATAAAAGAGGTTAAGGGTTTACACTTTAAATTGCAAACGATCATACCACTTTGAAAGCACGGGCTTTTCGTCCGATCAGCGAAGTTAAGCAACGTAGGGTCTGGTCAGTACTGGAGGGTGACCGCCTGGGAACCCCAGATGTGTTAGCATTT
>NC_051415.1:14406697-14408315 GCF_015228065.2 Penaeus monodon
TAACCTTTCTTTAAAAACTTTAACTGATTTTTTTTTATTCCATTATAAAAATCATGAATGATCATTATAATAGTGGGGAACATTATTAATGATGATAATTTGAAAAACAAAAAACAATTGTAATAATTGTAATTGTTTAAAACCCACCACTGAAGGTAAGTTAATCAAAAAAATTAATGTTGCATCATGGTAAAGAAAGGGACATAATACTAATTAAAATCGTTGCCATTTTATGATCATAATAATTATACAAACCAATAAGGGAAGGAGAAATAGAGATTAGTGACATGGACTGTTTCGAGCTTTCTATCTGTCAATTGTGTTCATTTGTAGTTCCTATTGTGCAAGTTTATGTTTTGAATGTTTCAAATAAAATTTGTATGTTTGCTTTACCTGGCGCGGAAACTTCAATATAGAATAATTATTTAAGGATAGTAAAAATAAGAGCATCTGTTCCCAAGCAGTCACCCATGTAAGTATTTACCAGACCCAACTATTCTTTAAATTTTGCTAAATGGACGAGAAGCGGTGACTTAACGTGGTACCCTAACCTTACTTAACTATATCCTTTTATTGTAAAATATACATTTGTTGATGAACCATTTTTCTAGAATTCCTCTTATATGGGCCGTAGTAGCGTGTTTCTGGTTCTTACATGCGTCAAAAGTAGAATGTAATGGTAAGAAGGGTGATTCAAAAACCAATTTACATTCTATTAAATGATGAAGAAATCGTGAGCACTGAGATAAATGAGGTTAATGGTACCATTGTAATTGCCAACGATCATTACCACGTTGAAAGCAAACCCCTTCTCGTCCGATCAGCGAAGTTAAGCAATGTAGGTCTGGTCAGTACTTGGATGGGTGACCCCCTGGGAACACAGATGCGTTGGGATTTTTTAATGTTTACCTTCTTTTTAACTTTTAACTGATTTTTCTTATTTCCCTTATAAAAATCTGAAGATCATTTAAAAGTGGTAACATTATTAATGATGATAATTTGAAAAACAAAAAAAACAAAACATGTGCTGATAATAATTGAATTGTAAACTACCATTGAAGGTAAGTTAATCAAATAAAATTAAGATAGCAGTCATGGTAAGAAAGGACATAATACTAATTAAATCGTTGCCATTTATGATCATAATAATTATAACAAACAATTATGGATAGGGGAATAGTAGATTAGTGACATGGACATGTTTCGAGCTTTCTATCGGGCACCTTGTTCAATTTGTAGTTTCCTATTGTGCAAGTTTATCTTTTGAATGTTTTCACAGAAAATGTGTATTTTTTGTTTTATCTGGCGGGGAAAAACTTCAAGATATGAATTATATATTTAACGTGTATAGTAAAATAAGAGCATCTGGTGTTCCCAGGCAGTCACCCACCCAAGTATTGACCAGACCCAACTATTTTAATTTCTTTGACGGACGAGAAGCGGTTATTAACGCGGTCCCCTACCCTTTACTTAAACTATATCCCTTCTTGAAAAATATCATTTGTGATGAACCATTCGTCTAGGATTCCTCTTATATGGGCGGGTAATATGTGTTTCTGTTCTTACAGCGTCATAATTATAAATAATGGTAATAAAGAGTAATTCAAAAACCAAAGTT
>NC_051415.1:14411465-14411899 GCF_015228065.2 Penaeus monodon
CTATAGTTACATTCTATTTAAATGATGAAAGAAGCGTGAGGACTGATATAAATACGGTTAATGGTACTTTTTCAATTGCCAACGATCATACCACGTTGAAAGCACCGCTTCTCGTCCGATCAGCGAAGTTAAGCAGCGTAGGGTCTGGTCAGTACTTGGCTGGGTGACCGCCTGGGAACACCAGATGCTGTTGGCATTTTATCGTATAAACTAAATATGTTACACTTTTCTTTATCACTTTTAACAGCTCTTATAAGTATATAGAAATTGATTGAAAATTATACTTTCCCTAAACAAGAAATAAAAAAAAAAATTATCGCCGTCAGATTGAAAAAGAAGGATAAACAGAAACGGATAGGGATATAACTAAAGTAAAGTACAGTAAAGTGATAATGATAGTGTTATTAATGATCAAATTAGTAAACGAGATTTAC
>NC_051415.1:14411923-14412319 GCF_015228065.2 Penaeus monodon
GCTTAAATATTTCGCCATTTACTAAACATCTCCTTGAAAGGTCACTTCGATGGTTTCAAATAAGATATAAGCATATAATTGAAAGGCATATTTTTCAAACTATGTTATGAGGAATCAACAATTTTTTTTCTAATTTAGGCCATTAGTTTTAATTAGTATATGAAAAGTGGTAAAATGGGATTGGGGAGCGGGGAAATCTAATTCCAGAACAAATAATTTCGTCTCAAATTATTCGTAAAGTTAACTTTTAACCCAAAATCAGATTGCAGTAGCTGTATATTTGACACTCAATATATCATAAAAAAGGGGATAAAAGTTATTTACTGATAAAAGTCTATTTGGATAAGACAGAATGGGGTATAACTATATAACTGAATAAAGAAAATAATTAAGCAA
>NC_051415.1:14412362-14413492 GCF_015228065.2 Penaeus monodon
ATTTGTCGAGAAATAGTAATGAGAAGGATTACCCTAAAAGTACCTATAACCAATATCGTTGTATATAGCTTGGAAGAATGATAGATTTTTTTATCGCATTATAAAAAAACATGAATGATCATTATAATAATGGTAACATAATGATGATAATTTGAACAAAAAATAACAGTAGTTGTGCTGATAATTGTAATTGTATCTTTCCACTGAAGGTGATAATTGGTAAGTTAATAATCAGATAAAATTTAAAGATAGCAATCATGGTAAGAAAGGACATAATACTAAATTTAAATCGTTGTCATTTTATGATCATAATAATTACAAGTAGCCAATTAGGGGTAGGGAAAATAGATTAGTGACGAGGACATGTTTTCGAGCTTCTATCGTCACTTTTGTTCATTTGTAGTTTCCTATTGGCAAGTTATGTTTTGAATGTTTCAAATAAAAATTTGTATGTCTGCTTATCTGGCGCGGAAAGTTCAAGATATGAATAAAATTTAACGTGTATAGTAAAATAAAAGCATCTGTTTTTCGCAGGCATCACCCATGCAAGTATTGACCAGACCCAACTATTCTTTAAATTTTGCTGATCAGACGAGAAGCGGTGACCCTTTAAAGTGGTACCCTTACCCTTACTTAACTATATCCCTTCATTGTAAAATATACATTTGCTGATGAACCATTCGTCTAGAATTCCTCTTATATGGACGGGTAATATGGTGTTTTCTGTTCTTACACGCGTCATAATTATAATGTAATGGTAATGAAAGGGTAATTCAAAAACCAAAGTTACATTATATTTAAATGATGAAAGAATCGTGAGCACTGAGATAAATAAGGTTTAAAGTACTTTTAAAATTTTCAACGATCATACCACGTTGAAAGCACCGCTTCTCGTCCGATCAGCGAAGTTAAGCAAAGTAGGGTCTGGTCAGTACTTGGATGGGTGACCGCTGGGAACACCAGATGCTGTTTGGGATTTATCAATATGAACTAATATGTTACACTTTTTTTTTATCACTTTTAACAGCTCTTCTTATACTTGCAAATAGAAAGTAAAGTGATAATGATTCGCATTACTAAAAATTTCCTTGAAAAGGAACAAAGTGTCCTAATTATTCTTTAGTCCACTT
>NC_051415.1:14415130-14415806 GCF_015228065.2 Penaeus monodon
TTACAAAGAAAATATATAGTTTAAATAAGGGTAAAATACCACGTTAAAGTCACCGCTTCTGTCCCATCACGAAAATTTGAAAATTGGGGCGGTCAATATTTGGTGGGTGACTGCCTGGGAACAAAATGCTCTTATTTTTTTATACCGTTAAATTATTAAATTTTATATCTTGAAGTTTTTTTGCCCCCGATAAAACCGACTCAAATTTATGTGAAAAAATTTAATTAAAAAAAAACTGCAAAATGGAAAAATACAAATGAACACAAGTGACAGATAGAAAAGCCGAAAACATTTTCCACGTCCCCTAATTATTTCCCTATCCATAATTGGGCCTTTTTTTAATTATTTATGTCTAAGATGGCAACGATTTCAATTTGTATTTTCGCCTTTCTTTATCTGATTTGCTATCATTATTTTAAACTGATTATTAACTTACCAAACATCCCTTTAGGGAGGATTAAATTAAATTATTATCAGCACAACTACGTTTTTTTTTTTTGTTCCCAAAATTATCTTCATAAAATTACCACATTTTTAAGGTCATGATTTTTTTTTGAGATAAAAAAAAAAGCTTTCTTTCCCAAACTACAACAACGAATAGTTATAGGTCTTGGGGGATAACCCCCTTTTATTAAAATTTTTTTCTCGACAAATTTGATAGAAAAGTAAATTTTTA
>NC_051415.1:14416910-14418827 GCF_015228065.2 Penaeus monodon
GTGAATCGGACTTTTAATGAGAAATAATAAATAGTTCATGTAAACGGAAATGAGATAATGCAACTATACTCATTTTTTGTGCTAAAGCTCATCTTATTTGCTTAATTTTCTTCATTATTCATTTATAGCCCTACATCCATTGTCTTATCCAAATAGACTTTTATCAGTAAATGAACTTTTAATCGCTTTTTTATGATATATTAGTGTCAAATATATACAGCTACTGCAATTTGATGTTGGATTAAAAGTATAACATGACGATTAAATTTTAGACGAAATTAATTGTCCTGGAATTAGATTTCCCCGCTCACCAATGCCATTTAACCACTTTTCATATACTAATTGAAACTAATGGCCTAAAAATTTAAAAAAGAAAAAAAAATGGTTGATTCCTCATAATATGTATTGAAAAGTATGTCTTTCAAATTTTATGCTTTATATCTTATTTGAAACTATCGAAGTGATTTAAAGAATAATTAAGGGCACTTTGTTCTCTTTCAAGGAAATTTTTGTAAATGGCGAAATATTTATGCGTTTTGATTTTTTCTGTAAACATCGTTTACTAATTTGATTATCAATAACTCAATCATTATCACTTTCCTGTACTTTATTTTTAGTTATCCCCCTATTCTTTTAACTGTTTATCCTTTTTTCTAAATCTGAGGGCGAGAACTTTTTTTCCTTTTTTTTTGTTATGGAAGTATAAATTTTTCAGTTGATTCTTATACAAAAAAGAGGAGCTTTTAAAATCTGTTTAAAGAAAGGTAAACATTTTTTGGTTAATTTTATAAATGCCAACAGCATCTGGGGGTTCCCCAAGGGGGTCACCCACCCAAAGTTTTGCCCCAACCCTACTTTTTTGCTTAACTTCGCTGATCGGACCGAGAAGGGGGTGCTTTCAACGGGGTATAATCGTTGCCCAAACAAAAGAACTTAAAAAACCTGTTTTCTCTCGTTTCCCTTACAAATTTTTTACAATTTTTTAAAAATAAAAATGTATTTTTTATTTCGGGCTTTAAAACTTCTTAAATTACTTCTAGTTGTGAAAAATACACCCCCTAACTGCCCATGTAAGGTAAATTCCCCAACGAAAGGGTTTTTCCTGTTAATGTACATTGAAACGAAACTGGAATTACTAAACCCATAGATATAAAATCAAAAGGGCCCCCCTTATTTATATTATTATCACCCATCCCTTACTCTAAAAACCGTATGACTATTGCTGCTATCAGCTTTATCATTATTGGGTTTTGATAAAAATAAAATATGCCCCTGTAATGACTAATGTAATCATAAATTATTAAATCAGTATAGTGGTTTATAATTTAAAATGGGTAATTTGAATAAAAATCAAACTGTAATAAAAGCTGAAGCTTTTTGTATTTTTTAATCCACCCTTAAAAAGGGAATTTTTGGGAATTAATAAATTTGATAAATTAATTAAAGGGTCATGGTAGAAAAAAACATATCAACAAATTTTAAACGTGGGCCCTCTTTTAAATTTTTAAATAAATTTAAAAAAAAACTGATTACGGATAGAAAAATATAAAATCCAGGCGTTGGGCCTTTTTTCGGGAAAATTTTTTATGGAAAATTTTCCTATAAAAATTTTATCTTTCTTTTTCTAGCACGAAAATTCTCAAAAAATGCATAACTTATTTAGCATTTTGTGAAACAAAAACAAATGGTTTTTTCCGAGTCACCCCTTAAAAAAAACTGTTGACCCCCAAAAAATTCTTAAATTTTTATAAACGTACAGAACGGTGACCAAAAGGAAAATGACTTTTGGGAAAAGGGAAAGCAATCGTATGATTATGGGAAAGTCCACACATTTCGTTTTTTCCCTTTTGTTTTTTTACTTTAAAATGTTTTTTCCTTTTTACTTGCCTTCATTTTTTACCATCACTATAACTCTTT
>NC_051415.1:14418895-14419806 GCF_015228065.2 Penaeus monodon
TGGTTATACTTGTGTCTATATATTGGTTTGTTTTGTTTTTTTTTCATAAAGATACTATAAAGTTGTATAGGGTATTACCCAAAGTTTAAAATACATGTAAAAGGGACTATTTAAACTTTTTTTTCTAGTCGGCTTTTTTCATGTATCTTCTGCATACGGAATCCCGTTTATTAAAATACATTGATAAATTTTAATTATTTTGCTAGGGAAAAAAAACATTCTCTTTGAAGTTTGCAACAATAGCAACAGAATCCTTAAGTAATTTTTCCCTGTAATGATTTTGAAATATAATCTTCAGTGGCGTTCACCCGCAGTGTCTAAGCAAAAGTGTGACTGGATATTTGTATAAGAAATATTTCAAAACGCGGGGGCTTTTCAGCGTGAGTGCTCACCATTGCACTGCGGTGGCGCTGACTCCTGCTATTAACCCATATGTGGCTAACTCGAGTGCCCATTCTCGTTTCTCGCTTCGCCCTTATAACATTCGTTTTTACAGAAAATCGTTCTAGATCCATCTGTCCACTTAGGCAATTCCTTAATGTTTTACTTGCATATATTTCATTAGGTTAGTTTGTCAAACCAGCCCACTGGAGGAAAATTTCCTTTCGACGACACCGATATATTATTCCAAAACCACAAATTTTACAGATCACTCGTTCGAGGATACTGATGTACTTTGTAAATGTTGAATTACAGAAATCTCAGTTCATACAACAGCAAAGTAATTTTTATCAGTTCATGCAAAAGCAGGTAATTTTTATCAGTTCATACAATAGCAAGGTAATTTTTATCAGTTCATACAATAGCAAGGTAATTTTTATCGGTTCATACAATAGCAAGGTAATTTTTATCAGTTCATACAATAGCAAGGTAATTTTTACAGTGTTCAAGTAGATGCTTGTATCTTATTT
>NC_051415.1:14421867-14422713 GCF_015228065.2 Penaeus monodon
GAAGTGGACTAAGAATAATTAGGACACTTTGTTCCTTTTCAAGGAAATCTTTAGTAAATGGCGAATCATTATCACTTTACTTTCTATTTGCAAGTATAAGAAGAGCTGTTAAAAGTGATAAAGAAAAGTGTAACATATTAGTTCATATGATAAATGCCAACAGCATCTGTGTTCCCAGGCGGTCACCCATCCAAGTACTGACCAGACCCTACATTGCTTAACTTCGCTGATCGGACGAGAAGCGGTGCTTTCAACGTGGTATGATCGTTGACAATTTAAAAAGTACTATTAACCTTATTTATCTCAGTGCTCACGATTCTTTCATCATTTAAATATAATGTAACTTTGGTTTTGAATTACCTTCATTACCATTACATTATAATTATGACGCGTGTAAGAACAGAAACACACATAGTACCCGTCCATATAAGGAGATTCTGAGACGAATGGTTCATCAGCAAATGTTATTTTACAATGAAGGGATATAGTTAAGTAAGGGTAGGGTACCACGTTAAGTCACCGCTTCTCGTCTGATCAGCGAAATTAAGAATAGTTGGGTCTGGTCAATACTTGCATGGGTGACTGCCTGCAAACAACAGATGCTCTTATTTTACTATACACGTTAAATATTTTATTCATATCTTGAGACTTTCCGCGCCAGATAAAGCAGACATCCCAAATTTTATTTGAAAACATTAAAAACATAAACTTGCACAATAGGAAACTACAAATGAACACAAGTGACAGATAGAAAGCTCGAAACATGTCCTCGTCACTAATCTATTTCTCCCTATCCATAATTGGCTACTTGTAATTATTATGATCATAAAATGACAACGATTTCCA
>NC_051415.1:14422896-14423008 GCF_015228065.2 Penaeus monodon
AATGCGATAAAAAAAAATCTATCATTCTTCCAAGCTATATACAACGATATTGGTTATAGGTACTTTTAGGGGTAATCCTTCTCATTACTATTTCTCGACAAATTAGATGAGA
>NC_051415.1:14423082-14423444 GCF_015228065.2 Penaeus monodon
CCATTCTGTCTTATCCAAATAGACTTTTATCAGTAAATGAACTTTTATCGCTTTTTTATGATATATTGAGTGTCAAATATATACAGCTACTGCAATCTGATATTGGATTAAAAGTATAACATTACGAATAATTTGAGACGAAATTATTTGTTCTGGAATTAGATTTCCCCGCTCACCAATGCCATTTTACCACTTTTCATATACTAATTGAAACTAATGGCCTAAATTGAAGAAAGAAAATTGTTGATTCCTCATAACATAGTATTGAAAAATTTATGCCTTTCAATTATATGCTTATATCTTATTTGAAACCATCGAAGTGACCTTTCAAGGAATGTTTATAAATGGCAAAATATTTAAGC
>NC_051415.1:14423604-14423873 GCF_015228065.2 Penaeus monodon
GAATAAAAGTTAAATCAATTTCTATTCTGATAAAAAGAGCTGTTAAAATGTAAAAAAAAAAGTGAAATATTTATTTAACGAAAAAAATGCCAACAGCATCGGGTGTTCCCAGGCGGTCACCCACCAAAGTACTACCCCCCCCACGCTGCTTACTTCGTGACGTAGAGGAAGGTGCTTTCACGGGAGATCGTTGGCAATTGAAAAATCCCCTTAACCGTTTTAATCAGTCCTCCGCTTTTTCATCATTTAAATAGAATTAATTAGGGTTT
>NC_051415.1:14426860-14428511 GCF_015228065.2 Penaeus monodon
AACTTTGGTTTTTGAATACTTTTCATACCATTAATGTTAAAATTTAAATGCCCCCCGCTGTAAGAACAGAAACACATATACCCCCCCCCATATAAGAGGAATCCTAGACAATGGTTCATCAACAAATGTATATTTTACAATGAAGGGGTATGTTAAGTAAGGGTAAGGGTACCGCGTTAAGTAACCGCTTCTCGTCCGATCAAACGAAATTAAGAATAGTTGGGTCTGGTCAATACTGGATGGGTGACTGCCTGGGAACACCAGATGCTCTTATTTTACTATACACCGTTAAAAATATAATTCATATCTTGAGAGTTTTCCGCGCCAGATAAAGCAAACATACACATTTTTCTGTGAAAACATTTAAAAGATAACTTGCACAATAGGAAACTACAAATGAACCACAAATGACCATAGAAAACTCGAAACATGTCCATGTCCCCTAATCTACTATTTCTCCCTATCCATAATTGGTTTGTTATAATTATTATGATCATAAATGGCAACGATTTTAATTAGTATTATTTTCCTTTTTTTACCATGAATGCTATCATTAATTTTATTTGATTAACTTACCTTCAATGGTGGTTTACAATTACAATTATTATTCAGCACTACTGTTTTGTTTTTTTTGTTTTTTCAAATTTTCATCATTTAAAAATGTTACCACTATTATAATGGGTCATTCATATTTTTATAATGGAATAAGAAAAAATCAGTTAAAAGTTATAAAGAAAGGTATAACATTAAAATGCCAACAGCATCTGGGGTTCCCAGGCGGTCACCCATCCAAATACTGACCAGACCCTACATTGTCTTAACTTCGCTGATCGGACGAGAAGCGGTGCTTTCAACGTGGTATGACGTTGGCAATTACAATTGTACCATTAACCTCATTTATCTCAGTGCTCACGATTCTTTAAATCATTTAAATAGAATGTAAAATTGGGTTTTGATCACCCTTCATTACCATTACATTTACTTATGACGCATGTAAGAACAAAAAACACGCATACTACCCGGCCCAATAAGAGGAATTCTAGACAAATGGTTCATCAAAAAATGTATTTTTAAAATGAAAGGATAAGTTATAAGGGTTAGGGTCCACGTTACGTCACCGCTTCTCGTCCATTTAGCGAAATTAAGAATAGTTGGGTCTGGTCAATACTTACATGGGTGACTGCCTGGGAACAACAGATGCTCTTATTTTACTATACACGTTAAATATATTATTCATATCTTGAGAGTTTCCGCGCCAGGTAAAGCAAACATACAAATTTTATTTGAAAACATTCAAAACATAAACTTGCACAATAGGAAACTACAAATGAACACAAGTGACAGATAGAAAGCTCGAAAACATGTCCATGTCACTAATCTACTATTTCTCCCTATCCATAATTGGTTTGTTATAATTATTATGATCATAAAATGGCAACGATTTTAATTAGTATTATGTCCTTTCTTACCATGATTGCAATCATTAATTTTTTGATTAACTTACCTTCAGTGGTAGGTTTACAATTACAATTATTACAATTGTTTTTTGTTTTTCAAATTATCATCATTAATAATGTTACCACTATTATAATGATCATTCATGATTTTTATAATGGAATAAGAAAAATCAGTTAAAAGTTATAAAGAAAGG
>NC_051415.1:14428998-14429993 GCF_015228065.2 Penaeus monodon
AAATGCTAACAGCATCTGGTGTTCCCAGGCGGTCACCCATCCAAGTACTGACCAGACCCTACGTTGCTTAACTTCGCTGATCGGACGAAAAGCGGTGCTTTCAAAGTGGTATGATCGTTGGCAATTTAAAGTGTACCATTAACCTCTTTTATCTCAGTGCTCACGATTCTTTCATCATTTAAATAGAATGTAAATTTGGTTTTTGAATCACCCTTCATTACCATTACATTCTACTTATGACGCATGTATGAACAGAAACACGTATACTACCCGCCCATATAAGAGGAATTCTAGACAAATGGTTCATCAACAAATGTATATTTTACAATGAAAGGATATAGTTAAGTAAGGGTCAGGGTACCACGTTAAAGTCACCGCTTCTCGTCCATTCAGCGAAATTAAGAATAATTGGGTCTGGTCAATACTTGGATGGGTGACTGCCTTGGAACACCAGATGCTCTTATTTTATTATACACGTTAAATATATTATTCATATCTTGAGAGTTTCCGCCCCAGATAAAGCAGACACACAAATTTTATGTGATAACATTTAAAACATAAACCTGGACAATAGGAAACTACAAATGAACACAAGTGACAGAAAGCTCGAAAACATGTCCACGTCACTATCTACTATTTCTCCCTATCCATAATTGGCTTCTTGTAATGATTATGATCATAAGATGGCAACGATTTCAATCAGTATTACGTCCTTTCTTATCATGATTGCTATCATTAATTTTATCTGATTATTAACTTACCAATCATCACCTTTAGTGGTAGGATTACAATTATAATTATTATCAGCACAACTAGCGTTTATTTTTTGTTCAAATTATCATTAATAATGTTACCACTATTATAAGGATCATGATTTTTATAATGAGATTAAAAAAAATAGCTTTCTTCCAAGCTACATACAACGATATTAGTTATAGGTACTTGAAGGGGTAATCCCTTTCATTACTATTTCTCGACAAATTAGATCAGAATAG
>NC_051415.1:14430199-14431913 GCF_015228065.2 Penaeus monodon
TGTCTGTAGACATATATATCGTAGTGAATCGGACTTTTAATGAGAAAAATGAATAGTTGATGAAAACGGAAATGAGATAAGTGCAACTTAACTCAATTTTGTGCTAAAGCTCATTTATTGCTTAATTTTCTTCATTATTCATTTATTTCTACACCCCATTGTCTTACCCAAAATAGACTTTTATCAGTAAATGAACTTTTATCCTTTTTTATGATATATTGAGTATCAAATTAAACAGCTACTACAATTTGATGTTGGATTAAGTATAACATGACGAATGATTTGAGACGAAATTAATTGTCCGGGGAATAGTTTTCCCCCCCGCTCACCAATTGCCATTTTACCACTTTTCATATACTAATTGAAACTAATGGCCTAAATTGAAGAAAGAAAAAGAATGGTTGATTCCTCAAAAATTTTAGTATGAAAAAGTAGTCTTTCAATTATATGCTTATATCTTATTTGAAACAATCGAAGTGACCTAAAGAATAATTAATACACTTTGTTCTTTCAAGGAAATATTTAGTAAAGGGCGAAATATTTAGGGCGATTTTATTTTTTTCTGTAAACATCGTTTACTAATTTGATTATTAATAACTCAATCATTATCACTACTGTATTTTACTTTCGTATATCCCTATTCGTTTTCTGTTTATCCTTCTTTTTCAATCTACGGCGAGAACTTTTATTCTCTTTCTTGTTTATGGAAGTATAATTTCAGTTGATTTCTATATACAAATTAAGAGGAGCTGTTAAATCTGAAAAGAAAGGTTTAAACATATTTAGTTAATATGATAAAATGCCAACAGCATCTGGTGTTTTTCCCCGGCGGTCACCCAATCCAAGGTACTGCCAGACCCTACGTTGCTTAACTTCGCTGATCGGACGAAAGCGGTGCTTTCACGTGGTATGATCGTGCCAAAACAATTATCTAACATTTTAAACCAAAATTTCTCTCGCTCCTTACAAAACTTTTACACATTATTTAAATAGAATTATTTTTTTATTTCTGCATTAAACTTCATTACTATTACATTCTAGTTGTGAAGATACACGCCATAACTGCCCATGTAAGGTGAAATTCCCGACGAAAGGTTCACTGATAAATGTACATTGTACGAAACTGGAATATTACTCAACCCATACAGATAAAATCGTAAGGGCACACAGTATATTTTTTATTATCACCATCACTATAACTCTATACCGTATGGCTTTTTGCTGCTATCAGCTTGATCTTATTGTTATGATAAAGATAATAATGATGCCACTGTAATGACTAATGTAAATCACAAATGATTAACAGTAATAGTGGTGATAAATTTAACAATGATAATTTAATAAAAATAAAAACTGTAATAATGTGATAGCTATTGTATTTGTTATCCTACCATTAAAGGAAATTTTTTGGGTAAGTTAATATTGGATAAAATTTTTGGGAGGTTTGATCATGGAAAGAAAGACATTTCAATCATTGTAATCGTGGCCGTCTTATAATTGTTATTAAATTAAAATAAAACTGATTACGGATAGGAAGAAAATAGTAGATTCAGGTTGTGGACATGTTTATCGAGATTTTTATATGAAATATTTTCATATAAAATCTCTATATCTGCTTTATCTACCACGAAAATTCTCAAGAACTGTTTAGCATGTATAGTGAAAAAACAGCAACTGGTTTTCCAGCAGGGCACCTATTAAAGCATTGACTAAA
>NC_051415.1:14434227-14434901 GCF_015228065.2 Penaeus monodon
TACAATGAAAGTATATAGTTAAGTAAGGGTAAGGATACCACGTTAAAGTCACCGCTTCTCGTCCGATCAGCGAAATTAAGAATAATTGGGTCTGGTCAATATTTGGATGGGTGACTGCCTGGGAACAACAGATGCTCTTATTTTATTATACACGTTAAATATATTATTCATATCTTGAGAGTTTCCGCCCCAGATAAAGCAGACATACAAATTTTATGTGAAAACATTTAATTAAAACAAACCTGCACAATAGGAAACTACAAATGAACACAAGTGACAGATAGAAAGCTCGAAAACATGTCCACGTCACTAATCTATTTCTCCCTATCCAAAATTGGCTTCTTGTGATTATTATGATCATAAGATGGCAACGATTTCAATTAGTATTACGTCCTTTCTTATCATGATTGCTATCATTAATTTTATCTGATTATTAACTTACCAATCATCACCTTTAGTGGTAGGATTACAATTATAATTATTATCAGCACAACTAGCGTTTATTTTTTGTTCAAATTATCATTAATAATGTTATCACTATTATAAGGATCATGATTTTTATGAGATAAAAAAAATAGCTTTCTTCCAAGCTACATACAACGATATTAGTTATAGGTACTTGGAGGGATAATCCCTTTCATTACTATTTCTCGACAAATTAGATCAGAATAGTA
>NC_051415.1:14435990-14436586 GCF_015228065.2 Penaeus monodon
CATAGTGAATCGGACTTTTAATGAGAAATAATGAATAGTTCATGTAAACGGAAATGAGATAAGTGCAACTATACTCATTTTTTGTGCTAAAGCTCATCTTATTTGCTTAATTTTCTTCATTATTCATTTATAGTCTACATCCATTGTCTTATCCAAATAGACTTTTATCAGTAAATGAACTTTTATCGCTTTTTTATGATATATTGAGTGTCAAATATATACAGCTACTGCAATTTGATGTTGGATTAAAAGTATAACATGACGAATTATTTGAGACGAAATTAATTGTCCTGGAATTAGATTTCCCCGCTCACCAATGCCATTTTACCACTTTTCATATACTAATTGAAACTAATGGCCTAAATTGAAAAAAGAAAAAAAAATGGTTGATTCCTCATAATATAGTATTGAAAAAGTATGTCTTTCAATTATATGCTTATATCTTATTTGAAACTATCGAAGTGATTTAAAGAATAATTAAGACACTTTGTTCTCTTTCAAGGAAATATTTTGTAAATGGCGAAATATTTATGCGTTTTGATTTTTTTCTGTAAACATCGTTTACTAATTTGATTATCAATAACTCAATCATTATC
>NC_051415.1:14436614-14437221 GCF_015228065.2 Penaeus monodon
CCCTATTCGTTTACTGTTTATCCTTCTTTCTCAATCTGACGGCGAGAACTTTTATTCTATTTCTTGTTTATGGAAGTATAATTTCAGTTGATTTCTATATACAAATATAAGAGGAGCTGTTAAATCTGATAAAGAAAGGTATAACATATTTAGTTAATATGATAAAATGCCAACAGCATCTGGTGTTCCCAGGCGGTCACCCATCCAAGTACTGACCAGACCCTACGTTGCTTAACTTCGCTGATCGGACGAGAAGCGGTGCTTTCAACGTGGTATGATCGTTGACAAACAAAAAGAACATTTAACCTGATTTCTCTCGCTCCTTACAAATCTTTTACACATTATTTAAATAGAATGTATTGTTTATTTCTGCATTAAACTTCATTACTATTACATTCTAGTTGTGAAGATACACGCCATAACTGCCCATGTAAGGTGAATTCCAGACGAACGGTTCACTGATAAATGTACATTGTACGAAACTGGAATATACTCAACCCATAGATATAAAATCAGTAAGGGCACACACTATATTTATATTATTATCACCATCACTATAACTCTATACCGTATGACTATTGCTGCTATCAGCTTTATCATTATTGTT
>NC_051415.1:14437347-14437890 GCF_015228065.2 Penaeus monodon
GCTATTGTATTTGTAATCCTACCATTAAAGGTAATTTTTGGTAAGTTAATAATTGGATAAAATTATTGAGAGTGATCATGGTAAGAAAAGACATTTCAATCATTGTAATCGTGGCCGTCTTATAATTGTTATAATAATTAAAATAAAACTGATTACGGATAGGAAGAAATAGTAGATCCAGGTCGTGGACATGTTATCGAGATTTTTATATGAAATATTTTCATATAAAATTTCTATATCTGCTTTATCTAGCACGAAAATTCTCAAGAAATGCATAACTTATTTAGCATGTATAGTGAAACAACAACAACTGGTGTTTCCAGGCAGTCACCCATTAAAACACTGATTAGACCCAACTATTCTTAATTTTGATAATCGTACGAGAAGCGGTGACTTCAACGTGATATGAACGTTAGGGAAAGGAATAGCAATCTGTATGATTATGGCAATGTCCATCTACATTTCAGTTTTCCTTTAGTTTTTGACTTTACTGTTAATTCCTATTACTTGCCTTCATTTTCACCATCACTATAACTCTTTTTA
>NC_051415.1:14438054-14438905 GCF_015228065.2 Penaeus monodon
AAAGGCACTATTATCAAGCTTTTTTTTCTAGTCAGGCTTTTTACATGTATCTTCTGCATACGGAATCCCTTTGATATATATACATTGATAATTGTAATTATTTTGCTAGGTAAAGAAAGAACATTCTCCTTTGAAGTTTGCAACAATAGCAACAGAATCCTTAAGTAATTTTTCCCTGTATATGATTTTGAAATATAATCTTCAGTGGCGTTCACCCGCAGTGTCTAAGCAAAAGTGTGACTGGATATTTGTATAAGAAATATTTCAAAACGCGGGGGCTTTTCAGCGTGAGTGCTCACCATTGCACTGCGGTGGCGCTGACTCCTGCTATTAACCCATATGTGGCTAACTCGAGTGCCCAATTCTCGTTTCTCGCTTCGCCCTTATAACATTTCGTTTTTACAGAAAATCGTTCTAGATCCATCTGTCCACTTAGGCAATTCCTTAATGTTTTACTTGCATATATTTCATTAGGTTAGTTTGTCAAACCAGCCCACTGGAGGAAAATTTCCTTTCGACGACACCGATATATTATTCCAAAACCACAAATTTTACAGATCACTCGTTCGAGGATACTGATGTACTTTGTAAATGTTGAATTACAGAAATCTCAGTTCATACAACAGCAAGGTAATTTTTATCAGTTCATGCAATAGCAAGGTAATTTTTATCAGTTCATATAGTAGCAAGGTAATTTTTATCGGTTCATACAATAGCAAGGTAATTTTTATCAGTTCATACAATAGCAAGGTAATTTTTATCGGTTCATACAATAGCAAGGTAATTTTTATCAGTTCATACAATAGCAAGGTAATTTTTACAGTGTTCAAGTAGATGCTTGTATCTTATTT
>NC_051415.1:14440969-14442102 GCF_015228065.2 Penaeus monodon
GAAGTGGACTAAAGAATAATTAGGACACTTTGTTCCTTTTCAAGGAAATCTTTAGTAAATGGCGAATCATTATCACTTTACTTTCTATTTGCAAGTATAAGAAGAGCTGTTAAAAGTGATAAAGAAAAGTGTAACATATTAGTTCATATGATAAAATGCCAACAGCATCTGGTGTTCCCAGGCGGTCACCCATCCAAGTACTGACCAGACCCTACATTGCTTAACTTCGCTGATCGGACGAGAAGCGGTGCTTTCAACGTGGTATGATCGTTGACAATTTAAAAAGTACTATTAACCTTATTTATCTCAGTGCTCACGATTCTTTCATCATTTAAATATAATGTAACTTTGGTTTTTGAATTACCCTTCATTACCATTACATTATAATTAGGACACGTTTAAGAACAGAAACACACATATTACCCGTCCATATAAGAGGAATTCTAGACGAATGGTTCATCAGCAAATGTATATTTTACAATGAAGGGATATAGTTAAGTAAGGGTAAGGGTACCACGTTAAGTCACCGCTTCTCGTCTGATCAGCGAAATTAAGAATAGTTGGGTCTGGTCAATACTTGCATGGGTGACTGCCTGCGAACAACAGATGCTCTTATTTTACTATACACGTTAAATATTTTATTCATATCTTGAGACTTTCCGCGCCAGATAAAGCAGACATACAAATTTTATTTGAAAACATTCAAAACATAAACTTGCACAATAGGAAACTACAAATGAACACAAGTGACAGATAGAAAGCTCGAAAACATGTCCTCGTCACTAATCTATTTCTCCCTATCCATAATTGGCTACTTGTAATTATTATGATCATAAAATGACAACGATTTCAATTAGTATTATGTCCTTTCTTACCATGATTGCTATCATTAAATTTTATCTGATTATTAACTTACCAATTATCACCTTCAGTGGTAAGATTACAATTACAATTATCAGCACAACTACTGTTAATTTTTTGTTCAAATTATCATCATTATGTTACCATTATTATAATGATCATTCATGATTTTTATAATGCGATAAAAAAAAATCTATCATTCTTCCAAGCTATATACAACGATATTGGTTATAGCTACTTTTAGGGGTAATCCTTCTCATTACTATTTCTCG
>NC_051415.1:14442150-14442556 GCF_015228065.2 Penaeus monodon
TTGCTTAATTATTTTCATTATTCAGTTATATAGTTTATATCCATTCTGTCTTATCCAAATAGACTTTTATCAGTAAATGAACTTTTATCGCCTTTTTATGATATATTGAGTGTCAAATATATACAGCTACTGCAATCTGATATTGGATTAAAAGTATAACATTACGAATAATTTGAGACGAAATTATTTGTTCTGGAATTAGATTTCCCCGCTCACCAATGCCATTTTACCACTTTTTCATATACTAATTGAAACAAAGGGCCCTAAATTGAAGAAAGAAAATTTTTGATTCCTCAAAAACATAGTATTGAAAAATTATGCCTTTCAATTATATGCTTATATCTTATTTGAAACCATCGAAGTGACCTTTCAAGGAGATGTTTAGTAAATGGCGAAATATTTAAGC
>NC_051415.1:14442580-14443002 GCF_015228065.2 Penaeus monodon
GTAAATCTCGTTTACTAATTTGATCATTAATAACACTATCATTATCACTTTACTGTACTTTACTTTAGTTATATCCCTATCCGTTTCTGTTTATCCTTCTTTTTCAATCTGACGGCGATAATTTTTATTTTATTTCTTGTTTATGGAAGTATAAGTTCAATCAATTTCTATATACTGATATAAGAGCTGTTAAAAGTGATAAAGAAAAGTGTAACATATTTAGTTTATACGATAAAATGCCAACAGCATCTGGTGTTCCCAGGCGGTCACCAGCAAGTACTGCCCAAAACCCTACGCTGCTTACTTTGGGTGATCGGAGAGAAGCGGTGGCTTTCAACGTGGTATGACGTTGGCAATTGAAAAGTACCATTAACCGTATTTATATCAGTCCTCACGCTTTTCATCATTTAAATAGAAGTAAC
>NC_051415.1:14446175-14447816 GCF_015228065.2 Penaeus monodon
AACTTTGGTTTTGAATACTCTTTATTACCATTATGTTATAATTTGACGCGTGTAAGAACAGAAACACATATTACCCGCCCATATAAGAGGAATCCTAGACGAATGGTTCATCAACAAATGTATATTTTACAATGAAGGGATATAGTTAAGTAAGGGTAAGGGTACCGCGTTAAGTAACCGCTTCTCGTCCGATCAACGAAATTAAGAATAGTTGGGTCTGGTCAATACTTGGATGGGTGACTGCCTGGGAACACCAGATGCTCTTATTTTACTATACACGTTAAATATATAATTCATATCTTGAGAGTTTCCGCGCCAGATAAAGCAAACATACACATTTTCTGTGAAAACATTCAAAAGATAAACTTGCACAATAGGAAACTACAAATGAACACAAGTGACCGATAGAAAGCTCGAAAACATGTCCATGTCACTAATCTTCTATTTCTCCCTATCCATAATTTGGGTTTTTATAATTATTATGATCATAAAATGGCAACGATTTTTAAATTAGTATTATGTCCTTTCTTACCATGACTGCTATCATTAATTTTATTTGATTAACTTACCTTCAATGGTAGGTTTACAATTACAATTATTATCAGCACTACTGTTTTGTTTTTTTTGTTTTTTCAAATTATCATCATTAATAATGTTACCACTATTATAATGATCATTCATGATTTTTATAATGGAATAAGAAAAATCAGTTAAAAGTTATAAAGAAAGGTATAACAATTTAAAAAAAGCCAACAGCATCTGGTGTTCCCAGGCGGTCAACCCCTCCAAGTAATGACCAGACCCTACATTGCTTAACTTCGCTGATCGGACGAGAAGCGGTTTCTTTCAACGTGGTATGACGTTGGCAATTTCAATTGTACCATTAACTCATTTATCTCAGTGCTCCGATTTTCATCATTTAAATAGAATGTAAATTGGGTTTTGAATCACCCTTCATTACCATTACATTTACTTATGGGCGCATGTAAGAACAGAAACACGCATACTACCGGCCCATATAAGAGGAATTCTAGACAAATGGTTCATCAACAAATGTATATTTTACAATGAAAGGATATAGTTAAGTAAGGGTTAGGGTACCACGTTAAAGTCACCGCTTCTCGTCCATTTAGCGAAATTAAGAATAGTTGGGTCTGGTCAATACTACATGGGTGACTGCTGGGAACAACAGATGCTCTTATTTTACTTTTACACGTTAAATATATTTTTTCATATCTTGAGAGTTTCCGCGCCAGGTAAAGCAAACATACAAATTTTATTTGAAAACATTAAAAACATAAATTGCAAAATAGGAAACTACAAATGAACACAAGTGACAGATAGAAAGCTCGAAAACATGTCCATGTCATAATCTACTATTTCTCCCTATCCTAATTGGTTTTTTATAATTATTATGATCATAAAATGGCAACGATTTTAATTAGTATTATGTCCTTCTTCCATGATTGCAATCATTAATTTTTTGATTAATTTACCTCAGTGGTAGGTTTACAATTACAATTATTACAATTGTTTTTTGTTTTTCAAATTATCATCATTAATAATGTTACCACTATTATAATGATCATTAAATGATTTTATAATGGAATAAGAAAAATCAGTTAAAGTTATAAAGAAAGG
>NC_051415.1:14448295-14449231 GCF_015228065.2 Penaeus monodon
AAATGCTAACAGCATCTGGTGTTCCCAGGCGGTCACCCTCCAGTACTGCCAGACCCTACGTTGCTTAACTTCGCTGATCGGACGAAAAGCGGGCTTTCAAAGTGGTATGATCGTTGGCAATTTAAAGTGTACCATTAACCTTTTTATCTCAGTGCTCACGATTCTTCATCATTAAATAGAATGTAAATTTGGTTTTTGAATCACCCCTTTATTACCATTACATTCTACTTAGGGCGCATGTATGAACAGAAACAGTATACTACCGCCCATATAAAGGATTCTAGACAATGGTTCACAACAAATGTAAATTTACAATGAAAGGATATAGTTAAGTAAGGGTCAGGGTACCACGTTAAAGTCACCGCTTCTCGTCCATTCAGCGAAATTTAAAAATAATTGGGTCTGGTCAAAACTGGATGGGTGACTGCCTTGGAACACCAGATGCTCTTATTTATTATACACGTTAAAATATTTATTCATATCTTTAGAGTTTTCCCCCCCAGATAAAGCAGACACACAAATTTTAGTGTAACATTTAAAACATAAACTGGACAATAGGAAACAAAATGACACAAGTGACAAAAAGCTCGAAAACATTCCACGTCCACCCCAAATTTTCCATCCATAATTGCTTCTTTAAGATTATGCAAAGATGGAACGTTTTAAATCAGATTGGCCTTTTTATATTGCTATTTTTTAATTTTATCTGATTATAACTTACCAAACATACCTTAGTGGTAGGTTAAAAATTTTAATTTATTATCACACAAAGCGTTTATTTTGTTAAAATTTACATTAAAATTTTCCCAACTATTATAAAGGACATAAATTTTTTATAATGAGTTAAAAAAATAGCTTTTTTCCAAGAATAAACGATATAGTTTAGGTACTTAAGGGGAAACCCTTTTCATTACTTTTTCCGACAAATTAATCAGA
>NC_051415.1:14449424-14451058 GCF_015228065.2 Penaeus monodon
ATTGTTTTTTAACTTATATCGTAGTGAATCGGATTTTAAATGAAAATAATAAATTTGTGAAAACAAATGAATAAGGAACTATACTCATTTTTTGTGTAAAGCTCATTTTTTGCTTAATTTTCTTCATATTCTTTTTATAGTCTACATCCATTGTCTTACCAAAAGATTTTTATCAGTAAATGAACTTTTATGTTTTTTTTATGAAAATTTTGAGTACCCAAATATAACAGCTACTACAATTTGTGTTGGTTAAGGTAAAACATACAAGTTTGAGACAAAATTAATTGTCCTGGAATTAATTTCCCGCTCCCAAGCCATTTTCCCCATTTTCATATACTAATTGAAACAAAGGGGCCTAAATTGAAGAAAGAAAAAGAATGTTGATTTCCCCATAATAGTACTGAAAAAGTATTCTTTCAATTATATGCTATATCTTATTTGAAACATCGAATGACCTAAAGAAAATTAAACCTTTGTTTCTTTCAAGGAAATATTTGTAAAGGGCAAAAATTTTATGCGTTTTTTTTTTTTCTGTAAACATCGTTTATAATTTGTTATTAAAAAACTCAATCATTATCATTTTACTGTACTTTATTTGTTATCCCCCCTATTCTTTTCTTTTTATCCTTCTTTCTAAATCTACGGCGGAACTTTTTCTTTTTCTTGTTTAGGGAAAGTAAAATTCATTGGGTTCTATATACAAATATAAGGGAGCTGTTAAATCTGATAAGAAGGTAAAAATTTAGTTAATAGATAAAATGCCAACAGATTGGTGTTCAAAGGCGGTCACCCCCCAATATGACCAACCCTAGTTGCTTAACTTCGTGCGGACGAGAAGGGGTGTTTTAAACGGGGATGATTTTGCCAAAAAATAATTAACATTAACCAGATTTCTCTCGCTCCTTTTAAAAATTTTTACACATTATTTAAATAGAATTTTTTTTTATTTCGCATTAAATTCATTACTTTACATTCTAGTTGTGAAGAACCCGCCATAACTCCCCCATGTAAGGTAAATTTCCCAGACGAAGGTTCACTAAAAATGTACATTGTACGAAACTGGAATATACTCAACCCATCAGAAAAAATCAGTAAGGGACACAGAATTTTTTTTTATTATCCCATATATAACTCTATACCGTTGGCTATTGCTGCTACAGCTTTATCATTATTGTTAGATAAAGTTTAAAAATGATCCACTGTAATGACAAAGTAAAACACAAATGTTTTAAACAGTAATAGTGGTATAATATTAACAAAGAAATTTAATAAAAAAAACTGTAATATGTGATAGCTTTTATTTGTAATCCTACCATTAAAGGTAATTTTTGGTAAGTTAATAATTGGATAAAATTATTGAGAGTGATCATGGTAAGAAAAGACATTTCAATCATTGTAATCGTGGCCGTCTTATAATTGTTATAATAATTAAAATAAAACTGATTACGGATAGGAAGAAATAGTAGATTCAGGTTGTGGACATGTTATCGAGATTTTTATATGAAATATTTTCATATAAAATCTCTATATCTGCTTTATCTACCACGAAAATTCTCAAGAACTTGTTTAGCATGTATAGTGAAACAACAGCAACTGGTGTTTCCAGGCAGTCACCTATTAAAGCATTGACTAAA
>NC_051415.1:14457327-14460159 GCF_015228065.2 Penaeus monodon
ATTGTAATTATTTTGCTTGGTAAAGAAAGAACATTCTCCTTTGAAGTTTGCATCAATAGCAACAGAATCCTTAAGTGATTTTTCCCTGTATATGATTTTGAAATATGATCTTCAGTGGCGTTCACCCGCAGTGTCTAAGCAAAAGTGTGACTGAATATTTGTATAATAAATATTTCAAAGCGCGGGGGCTGTTCAGGGTGAGTGCTCACCATTGCACTGCGGTGGCGCTGACTCCTGCTATTAACCCATATGTGGCTAACTCGAGTGCCCAATTCTCGTTTCTCGCTTCGCCCTTATAACATTTCGTTTTTACAGAAAATCGTTCTAGATCCATCTGTCCACTTAGGCAATTCCTTAATGTTTTACTTGCATATATTTCATTAGGTTAGTTTGTCAATCCAGCCCACTGGAGGAAAATTTCCTTTCGACAACACCGATATATTATTCCAAAACCACAAATTTTACAGATCACTCGTTCGAGGATACTGATGTACTTTGTAAATGTTGAATTACAGAAATATCAGTTCATGCAATAGCAAGGTAATTTTTATCAGTTCATACAATAGCAAGGTAATTTTTATCGGTTCATACAATAGCAAGGTAATTTTTATCAGTTCATACAATAGCAAGGTAATTTTTATCGGTTCATACAATAGCAAGGTAATTTTTATCAGTTCATACAATAGCAAGGTAATTTCTACAGTGTTCAAGTATATGTTTGTATCCTATTTGAAACCATCGAAGTGGACTAAAGAATAATTAGGACACTTTGTTCCTTTTCAAGGAAATCTTTAGTAAATGGCGAATCATTATCACTTTACTTTCTATTTGCAAGTATAAGAAGAGCTGTTAAAAGTGATAAAGAAAAGTGTAACATATTAGTTCATATGATAAAATGCCAACAGCATCTGGTGTTCCCAGGCGGTCACCCATCCAAGTACTGACCAGACCCTACATTGCTTAACTTCGCTGATCGGACGAGAAGCGGTGCTTTCAACGTGGTATGATCGTTGGCAATTATAATTGTACCATTAACCTCATTTATCTCAGTGCTCACGATTCTTTCATCATTTAAATAGAATGTAAATTGGGTTTTTGAATCACCCTTCATTACCATTACATTCTACTTATGACGCATGTAAGAACAGAAACACGCATACTACCGGCCCATATAAGAGGAATTCTAGACAAATGGTTCATCAACAAATGTATATTTTACAATGAAAGGATATAGTTAAGTAAGGGTAAGGGTACCACGTTAAAGTCACCGCTTCTCGTCCATTCAGCGAAATTAAGAATAGTTGGGTCTGGTCAATACTTGCATGGGTGACTGCCTGGGAACAACAGATGCTCTTATTTTACTATACACGTTAAATATATTATTCATATCTTGAGAGTTTCCGCGCCAGGTAAAGCAAACATACAAATTTTATTTGAAAACATTCAAAACATAAACTTGCACAATAGGAAACTACAAATGAACACAAGTGACAGATAGAAAGCTCGAAAACATGTCCATGTCACTAATCTACTATTTCTCCCTATCCATAATTGGTTTGTTATAATTATTATGATCATAAAATGGCAACGATTTTAATTAGTATTATGTCCTTTCTTACCATGATTGCTATCATTAATTTTATTTGATTAACTTACCTTCAGTGGTAGGTTTACAATTACAATTATTATCACAACTGTTTTGTTTTTTGTTTTTTCAAATTATCATCATTAATAATGTTACCACTATTATAATGATCATTCATGATTTTTATAATGGAATAAGAAAAATCAGTTAAAAGTTATAAAGAAAGGTATAACATATTCATATAAAATGCCAACAGCATCTGGTGTTCCCAGGCGGTCACCCATCCAAGTACTGACCAGACCCTACGTTGCTTAACTTCGCTGATCGGACGAGAAGCGGTGCTTTCAACGTGGTATGATCGTTGGCAATTAAAAGAGTACCATTAACCTCATTTATCTCAGTGCTCACGATTCTTTCATCATTTAAATAGAATGTAACTTTGGTTTTTGAATCACCCTTCATTACCATTACATTCTACTTATGACGCATGTAAGAACAGAAACACGCATACTACCCGCCCATATAAGAGGAATTCTAGACAAATGGTTCATCAACAAATGTATATTTTACAATGAAAGGATATAGTTAAGTAAGGGTAAGGATACCACGTTAAAGTCACCGCTTCTCGTCCGATCAGCGAAATTAAGAATAGTTGGGTCTGGCCAATAATTGGATGGGTGACTGCCTGGGAACACCAGATGCTCTTATTTTACTATACACGTTAAATATATTATTCATATCTTGAGAGTTTCCGCCCCAGATAAAGCAGACATACAAATTTTATGTGAAAACATTTAAAACATAAACCTGCACAATAGGAAACTACAAATGAACACAAGTGACAGAAAGCTCGAAAACATGTCCACGTCACTATCTACTATTTCTCCCTATCCATAATTGGCTTCTTGTAATTATTATGATCATAAGATGGCAACGATTTCAATTAGTATTACGTCCTTTCTTATCATGATTGCTATCATTAATTTTATCTGATTATTAACTTACCAATCATCACCTTTAGTGGTAGGATTACAATTATAATTATTATCAGCACAACTAGCGTTTATTTTTTGTTCAAATTATCATTAATAATGTTACCACTATTATAAGGATCATGATTTTTATAATGAGATTAAAAAAAAATAGCTTTCTTCCAAGCTACATACAACGATATTAGTTATAGGTACTTGAAGGGGTAATCCCTTTCATTACTATTTCTCAACAAATTAGATCAGAATAGTATAATG
>NC_051415.1:14460679-14461578 GCF_015228065.2 Penaeus monodon
TTTTTGGAAGTTGCATACATAATGTTTTCCGGTCAAAGTATTTTGGGAACAAACTGCTATACAGAAAGCGTTTAAACTGCGCAAACATTTCGACATTTTAAGATGGAGGTTATCAGAAGGAACGAATGTGCCTAAAGATGACACTTTCAAGGAATCCTTCCATCATTATCTTTCTGGTAGTGATAAAAACTACATCAGAAACGTGTGAGTGCAATATAGAATTAGAAAATGTCATCTTAATTTATTTCTTCGTCAATGGTAGGGAATATGATTATGATGAGAAAGTAATGACACTGAAAATATTTTATGAACTACAGAGAACTAATAAAGTAGGTATAGTATTAATAAAGTGTGAGATGACAGACACATTGAGTCCTTTAGGGTAAAAGAAAAGGCAATATAATTATTGGAAATATGGAAACTGTCTCATTGGGAAGCAGTTGAGTTTATCAAAGGAGTTGAAACAATTATTTTGGAAATGTGGTACAGATTAGATCAGCATTTCCCAACCCTGGGATCCTCAAGTGTTTTTCTTACCAAGACCTCAAAATATTAGAAACTGACTCCAACCTGAACATGATTTGAGGGTAAGACTTTCATGAATGAACCACGAATAGTGAAAATTGGCAGCATGATCCAGGCCCCAGGCTCCCATTAAATTACATTTTTAGTTTTTCTTTGTGAAACAAGACAATATTATTTCAGAAAGGGATGTTTTGAGTGATGTACCTTTCAGTTTTCAAATGTAATAATGCTATTTTTAAATATTCCAATCTTCCATTATCTTTCTAACACGGATACCCGATTAAGTTTTTCCTTACTTTTACAGCCAACTATTACTAATATATAATATTATAATACCCCGGCCTTGACATTGTAGAACAGGCTGGGGTCATGTA
>NC_051415.1:14461805-14461967 GCF_015228065.2 Penaeus monodon
TGGTGCTGGTGAGTTCTATTGCTATAGGCAACTGATATTAGTATATACCTTTCCAATTTTACCTTTGAGATACTTCTCCGACTTGAGGCTCGAAATAGCAACTATTGATTAAATTGAATTTAAAGTTCGAGATAAACAACTGGTGATTGTATTTATATGCCG
>NC_051415.1:14462197-14462414 GCF_015228065.2 Penaeus monodon
GAAAGAACTAATAATATTATTAACAAACCAAATCATTACGTATTTACTATTTACATGTCTCAGTATTTGTAACTGTAATTCACCGAACAAAGGTATACTATGATACTAGAATAATCATACATTCATTTAATGTTATTTTAGTCACAATATCATGTCAAAGAATATATTTTAAACTCTTATCCACCTAAGGGGAGACGTGGACGGGAGACGTGGAGAC
>NC_051415.1:14462497-14462694 GCF_015228065.2 Penaeus monodon
CAGGCACCGAACATAAGGTTCGCTGGCCATTTAGTGAATATAAGACTCACAAAATAAGGAACCAGCAGAAGGGCTCCGAACCATAATTCGGCGAGTTGAAATAAGTACCCTATGATTTGATGTAATACTAAAATTCTTTATATTAAGTGTTATGTATTTATTAGTTATGGACATGTGTAATATTTCTATGTATAAAT
>NC_051415.1:14462818-14463053 GCF_015228065.2 Penaeus monodon
GAAACTTTCCAACCCAGTAATCTACGTTCCACACCATTACGAAAATTATGATTTCCGAGCCCTCCTTTCCAGCCCAGTAATCCTACGTTTCACAACATTACGAAAATTATGTAAAACATTACGAAAATTATGCTGTAACATTTCGAAAAATCACGAAAGTTGTGCAACTTGCCCGTGAAACCCGCTTCATTTGCTTCTGATCTGTACATTTTGAGACTGACTAAGAAGATGAACG
>NC_051415.1:14466263-14469888 GCF_015228065.2 Penaeus monodon
TGAAGAAGATGAACAAGGAAGAAGTCCCCCCAAAATGGTCGCCAAGAGGCAGGGGAAAATGGCCGACCCCGGAGAAAAAGGGAGCGCGTGTGGGAAAGCAACAAAGAGCACCTGGTCTTCAAAAGTGCGAAAGTGAACCTGCCGTGAGACGAATAATATCTCCGCTAACGAGGGAAACCTTAATTTCGTATTTGCAAAGGTATGAAAAGACTTTTAGCAAGAAACTTAGTAAAATTAAAGTGATTGATGGGAAAAATTAATAATAGGTGCTTCTGATGAAGAAATCAAACCAGAACACCATGTATTCTTGTCCCAAAGTAGATCAGTTTTATCTGTCAAAGAAACGAAAGAGAAAGAGCAGGAATCTTCAGTAGAAAACGGAGATTATGAGGAACAACCCCGAATTTCTTAAATGATATGGAAGAAATATATTGCATGTCCTTGAATATAAGGTAAAGTTTGAAAGGTGGTTACGACCCAAGAAGAAAATGTCAAAGCCAATTGTAAGAAGTAATCATAGGTAAAGGATTATTAAAAGCATTGTTTGCTGAAAGTGTAATACATGCGAAATATGACCAACAACTGAAAATGACAGAGCTCGAAGCTAAGGCAAGAACATTAGAAATAAAACAAGGGATAGGAATGGGAGCGTACACAGAAAGAGGGGAAAAGGAAGCACTAGAGTATGAGAAGGAGATGCAGTTAATTAAAATTGAAAGGGATGTAGTTCAGGGTAGGTTTAAGAGAGCAGAAAGGGGATTGATCAAAGGAAATTAAAGTCAAAAAAGGGTGAAAGGTTCAGTAATTTTTATGATCCAACACATGAGAAAAAGAACGCCATGGTGTAAAGTCCTATAAAAATGTGGAAACTTTTCAAAGATGTCAAATTCAAAAAGGGTACGTTCAAAGAACTACGAAAGCCCAATAGGATATTAAGCCATTTGATGTAACCCTCTTGAAATCAATAGATTTCGAGTACAGTTTCGTTCAAGGTACTAAATACTGCATCCTGTGAGGACGTCAAACTACAAGAACAGTTTACCTCAGGGAAGCAAAAAAAGAATACAATAATTATGAGCATGAATCAGAACAAGGGTATAAGCAGCTTTGCAAAGAAACTTGAGGCTTGTTATGGGAATGATGCCTGTAGCCCCAGGCTGTAGATTGGCCAGTAATAAAGGGAAATGATGTAAATGCTTTGGCAAATTTTCCAATGTATCTCATAAGATGTAAATATGATATATTCAGTACTGGATTCATTAAAAGTTAGAAAAACCCAGATAACATGAAGAACAACTTGTCATGAAAATGCCCTACAACATGCAGAAAGGTGGCCGGCACCAATATCTGTGAGAAAGTGTGATATATTTAAACCCATAATATTTGCCAGACCTGGCAGATTTTGTTAAAAGGAAGCCAAGAAAGCCAAGCATTCAATCTATGGTTAATAGCTAAGTAAACTGATAAGCCTAAGACTAAGGCAAGTATTTGCACACCAAGTCCAAGAAAGGAAATTAAAAAACGTAATGATAAAGGGACATGAATATAAATGTAATCAATGGGGGGTAAGGGAAAATCATAGGCTACGAAATTGCAGAAGTTTAAAGAAAAACTTGAATATAAAGAGAAAGTTCGATCAATAAGGGAAAAACAAATATGGTCTCATGCTAAGAGCGGGGTCATAATAGGGGGCTCGTAATGTTTCAAGAAGGAAATGTCTCAACTGCAACGTATAAAGAACATCCACATTAATGTATATGGAGGGAAGTTTGATAAGGTTAGAAGATGCCATTACTACAGGAACTGAAATTAAAAAATCTAAGGGCTGGAATTAGAAGGAACAAAAATGAGAATAGGCGATACAAAAAGAAGTGTGAACAAGAAGTTCACAAAATCCAAACAAAACAAGAAAGTCGATTAAAATGTAAACTGTCAGAAGCTTGCCAATATACAAAAGAAGATCAAAATGGCCACCACCTAGCAATCATACCAGTAAAAGTTTTAAAAGGAAATATGTAGTAACCAAATCCATACAGACACTAGCATTCTTAGATCAGGTTAAGCTACTACTATCTTGTTCAGAGAAAACTAGAATGAGCTAGAATGTAATACGAAAACGGGTAATAACAACTTAGAGACCCTTACTGGGGAAAAAAGAAGCGTAAGTTCGACGGCGTACTTGAAGGATTTACAAATACGTTCCTTACAGGAATGATTGGTAGATTTAGCAGATGTGCATTCTCAGGAAATTATAAACATTTGCAAAGGGTTACCTTCTAAGGAAGATTTTTAAAAATGGCCACATTTAGAGATGTAGAGATGTCACAATTTTGGAATGGAGAAGGAAGTCTAGTAATAGGAAAACAATAATCTAGAAGCCATGAAAGACCATTGGCAAAAGTATAACAAAACAAAACAAAGAATAGGTTTTGGTAAAGGTGTCTACTGAAATGACAGGGAGCGGATCTTGTAGCATTCCTTAAAACTAGTATGACAAGAATTAATAGGTACTGAAGAAACAAAAGAACTGACCATTTAGTAAGAGAATCTCTATTATCGCGTCATACGTAGAATGTAATGCAATGAAGGTGATCAAAAACCAAAGTTAAACATTCTAGTTAAATGATGAAAGAGTCGTGAGCACTGAGATTAAAATTAGGTTAATGGTAATCTTTTAAATGCCAACGATCCATTACCACGTTGAAAGCACCGCTTCTGTCGTCGATTCAGCGAAGTAAGCAACGTAGGGTCTGGTCAGTACCTGGATGGGTGGGACGCGCCTAGGGAACACCAGATGCTGTTGGCATTTATCATATTAACTCAATTGTTATACTTTCTTTATCAGATTTAACAGCTCCACCTTATATCTTGTATATAGAAATCAACTGAAATTATAACTTCCATAAACAAGAAAATAGAATAAAAGTTCCCGCCGTCAAGATTGAGAAATAAGGATAACCACCGAAAACGAATAGGGGTAGAACTTAAAGGAAAGTACAGTCAAAGTGATAATGATTGAGTATTAAAGTCTAATCAAATTAGTAACGATGTTTACAAGAAAAAATCAAATTCGCTAAATATTTCGCCATTTACTAAATATTCCTTGAAAGAGCAAAGAGTATTATATTATTCTTTAGGTCACTTCGATTGTTTCAAATAAGATATAAGCATAAATGAAAGACATACTTTTCGCAGTAATAGATTATGAGGACATCAAACTTCTTTTTTCTTTTCTTCAATTTAGCCATAGTTTCAATTAGTATATGAAAAGTGGTTTAACAATGCAAATGGTGAGGGCGTGAAATCTAATTCCAGGGACAATGTTACCTAAATTTCGCATCGTCGCAAATTCATTCGTCATGTGATCTCTTAATCAACATACAAAATGTAGTAGCGATATTATTGATACCCAATATATCATAAACAAAGCGATACAAGTTCATTTACTGATAAAAATCATTGGATAAGACATATGGAACATGATAGACTATAAATGAATAATGAAGAAAATTAAGCAAAATAAGATGAGCTTTAGGCACAAAAAATTGAGTTATAGTTGCACTTACTCTCATTTCCGTTTACATAAACTATACATTATTCTCATTAAAAGTTCCGATTCACTACG
>NC_051415.1:14470209-14473838 GCF_015228065.2 Penaeus monodon
GAGTAGTGAATCGGACTTAAGTGAGAAATTAATGAATAGTTGATGTAAAGGAAATGGAATTAAGTGCAACCTATACTCAATTTTTTTTGTGCCTAAAGCTCATCTTATTTGCTTAATTTTCGTCATTATCATTTATGATCTACATACATTGTCTTTATCCAAATAGACTTTTACTCAGTAAATGAACTTTTATCGCTTTTTTACTGATATCCATGAGTATCAAAAAATAATACACGCTACGACAAGTTGATGTTGGATAAGAGGATAACATGACGATGATTGAGACGAAATTAAATTGTCCTGGAATGATAGATTTCCCCGCTCACCAATGCCATTTTACCACTTTTCATATACTAATTGAAAATAATGGCCTAATTGAAGCAAAAGAAAAAGATCCATGGCTTTGATGTCCTCATAAGATAGTACGAAAAAAGGATGTCCTTTCAATTATTGGCTTATATCTATTTGAAACAATCGAAGTGACTAAAGAATACTAATACACACTTTTTTCTTTCAAGGAGAATATTTAGTTAAATGGCGAAAAATAACTATTTTGCGATTGGATTTTTCTGTAACACATCAGTTTACTAATTTGATTATTAATAACTCAATCATTATCACTTTACTGTACTTTACTTTAGGTTATACCCCTATTCGTTGTTCTGTTTACTCCTTCTTTCTCAAATCTGACAGGCGCGAGAACCTTTATTGATATTTCTTGTTTATCGGCAAGTATAATTTCAGCTGATTTCTATATACAAATATAAGTGGAGCTGTTAAGGATCTGATAAAGAAAGGTATAAATATTAGTTAATATGATAAAATGCCAACAGCATCTGGTGTTCCCCACTATCTTACGGTCACCACCAGGTACTGAACGCAGACCCTACGTTGCAACTTCGCTCTGATCGGACGAGAGAAAAGGACGGTTGCCTTTCAACGTGCGTATGATCGTTTGGCATTTAAAAGATTACCATTGAACCTAATTATCTCAGTGCCACGACTCTTTCATCATTTAAAATAGAATGTTAAACTTTGGTGTTTGAAATCACCCTTCATTGCCACTTACATTTACTTATGACGCGTATAAGAGTTCTCTTACCAAATGGTCAAGTATCTTGTGTTTTCATAAATATACGTGCTGTCATACTAGTTTTATTAGGATGCTACAAGTATCGCTCCTGTCATCTTCAGGTAGACCAAATGATATTACCAAAACCTATTTTGTTTGTTTGTTTACTTTCCAATTGTGGCTAATGCTTCTAGATATTGTTTCCAATTAATAGACTTCCTTCTCCACAAAATTGTGGAATCTCTACATCTCTTAAATGTGGCCATTTTTAAAAATCTTCCTATGAAGGCAAAACATTTGCAAATGTTATATTATCCTGAGAATGAAACATCGAAAAATCTACAAATCATTTTCCTGAAAGGAAACTAATTTGTAAAATCCTTCATTACACGTATCGAAACTTACCTTCTTTTTCCCCCAGTAAGGGTCTCTAAGTTAGTATATGACCCTTTTTTCGTTACATTTCTAGCTCATTCATTAGTTTCTCTGAAACAAATAGTAGTAGCTGAACCTGGATCTAAGAATGCTAGTGTTCTGTATGGATTTGTGGACTAATATTCCTTTTAATTTTACTGAATGATTTGCTAGTTGTGGCCATTTTGTCCTTTCATTTTGATATGTGGCACGCTTCTACATATTACATTTATCAACTTCTTGGTGATTTGAATCTTGTTCACACTTCTTTTGTATCAGCCTTTATTCTCATTTTTTAGTTCCTTTAATTCAGCCCTTTAGATTTTTATTTATCCTGATAGTAATGCATCTCTAAACCTTATCAAAACATTCCCACATATACATATGTGGATGTCTTTATTCGTTGAGACAATTTTCATTCTTGACCATTAAGAGCTATTATGACAGCTTTAGCATGAGAAGCATAATGTGTTTTCCCGTATCTGATTAAACTTTCCTTTTATTATTCAAGTTCTTTAAAACTCCCATGCAATTCAGTAGCCTATTGATTTCCTTACATTGATGGACTTTACTAATTCACATAGTCTTTATCATTACGTTTTTTTTAATTTCCCTTTCTTGGACTTGTGTAAGCAAAACTTGCCTTGTCTTAGGGCTTAACAGTTTACTTATCTATACCATAGATGGGATGCTTGGCTTTCTTGGCTTCCCTTTTAACAAAATATGCAAGGTCTGCAAACTAGGGTTTAAATATACTCACCCTTCTCACAGATAATTGTGCGCACCTTTCATGCCAGGTTGTATGCTTTTTAATGACAAGTTTTCTCATGTTATTATGAGGTTTTCTAAACTTTTAATTGAATCCATACTTAAATATTCAATTTACATCTTATGAGCTACATGGCAAATTTGCCAAAAGCATTTACATCATTTCCTTTATACTGGCCAATCTACAGCCTGGGCCTACAGCCCATCATTCCATACACAATCCTCAAGTTCTTTTTCAAAAGGCCTTATACACTTGTTCTGAGTTCATGCTCATAATTCTGTATCTTTCTTTGCTTCCCCTGACGGTAAAACGGTTCTGTAGTTTGGACGGTCCATCACAGGAAGTGCAGCTAATTTAGTACCTTGAAACGGAACTGGCTCTGAAATCTATTGAATTCAAAGAGGGTTACCATCAAATGGCGGAAATATCCCTATTGCTGGCTTTCGTAGTTCTTGTACGTACCTTTGAAAATTTGAAAATCTTTGACAAGTTTCCACACTTATAGGACTTTACCCATGGCGTTCTGTTCTCATGTAGTGGATCATACAAAATTTACTGAACCACTTTCAGCCTTTTGAACTTTTAAATTTCCTTTGAACAATTCCTCTGAGCTTCTCTTAAAACCTTTAGCAATGAACTACATCCCTTTCAATTTTAATTAACTGCATCTCCTTCTCCATACTATAGTGCACTTCCATTTCCTCTTTCTGTGCGTACGTCCCATTATCACCTTGTTATTTCTAATGTTCTTGCCTTAGCTTCGAGCGCCACAGTTTTCATGATTGTCGGTCATATTTTGCTTGGATGATACTTTCAGCCAACCATGCTTTTAAAATCTTACCTTATGATTACTTCTTACATTTGGCTTTGACATTCTTTCTCTGGGTCTGTAAACCAACCTTTCAAAACTGACCTTATGGATTCAAGGACATGCAATTTATTTCTCCATATTCATTACGCAATCTGGTGTTCCTATAATCTCCGTTTTCTACTGAAGATCTTGCTCTTTCTCTTTCGTTTCTTTGACAGTATAAATGATTCTCATATGACAAGAATACATGGTGTTATGGTTTGATTTTCTTCATCAGAAAGCACCTATTATTAATTTTTCATCAACACTTTAACTACTAAGTTTCTTTTGCTAATTTCTTTCATACCTTTGCAAATACGAAATAAGGTATTCCACTCGTTAGCGGAGATATTATTCGTCTCACGGCAGGTGCACATTGTCGCACCTTTCCGAAGACCAGGTGCTTCTTTGTTGCTTGTTCCCACTACGCGCCTCCTTCTTCTCCCGGATGTCCCTCTGGCCATTTCGCTGGGTGCCTCTTGGCGACCATTGTTGGGAACTTTTCCTTGTTCCATCTTCTTCCC
>NC_051415.1:14477167-14477479 GCF_015228065.2 Penaeus monodon
TCGTTCACATTCTTTTAGTCAGTCTCAAAATTACAGATTCAGAAGCAAATGAAGCGGGCTTTCAGGCAAGGCACAACCTTCGTGATTTTGCGAAATGGTACAGCATAATTTTGTAATGTTTACATAATTTTCGTAATGTTGTTGACAACGTAGGATTACTGGGGCTCGGAAAGGAGGGCTTCGGGAAATATCATAATTTTCGTAATGGGTGGAAAAACGTAGATTACTGGTTGGAAAGTTTCGGATTAAAATAAACACTTTTGTTTGCCCACAGTCTTGTAAGTTAATTAATGAAATCAGAAAGAAACAACT
>NC_051415.1:14477597-14477746 GCF_015228065.2 Penaeus monodon
GAATTTTAGTATTACATCAAATCATAGGGTACTTATTTCAACTCGCCGAAAAATTATGGTTTACGGAAGCCCCTTCTGCTGGTTCCTTATTTTTGAGTCTTATATTCACGAACCTAAATGGCCAGCGAAACCGTATTGTTCGGTGACTG
>NC_051415.1:14477860-14478075 GCF_015228065.2 Penaeus monodon
AGGTGGATAAGAGTTTAAAATATATTTTTTGGGACATGATATTGTGACTAAAATAAACATTAAAGAATGTATGTTTATTCAGTATCATAGTATACCTTTGTTCGGTGAATTACAGTTACAAATACTGAGAGACATGTAAATAGTAAATACGTAATGATTTGGTTGTGTTCTACAAAACCCTAAAGAATATAAAATGAAAATTTATTACGTCTTTC
>NC_051415.1:14478307-14478443 GCF_015228065.2 Penaeus monodon
CGGCATATAAATACAATCACCAGTTGTTTATCTCGAACTTTAAATTCAATTTAATCAATTGTTGCTATTTCGAGCCTCAAGTCGGAGAAGTATCTCAAAGGTAAAATTGGAAAGGTATATACTAATATCAGTTGCC
>NC_051415.1:14478712-14479612 GCF_015228065.2 Penaeus monodon
TACATGACCCCAGCCTGTTCTACAATGTCAAGGCCGGGGTATTATAATATTATATATTAGTAATAGTTGGCTGTAAAAGTAAGGAAAAACTTAATCGGGTATCCGTGTTAGAAAGATAATGTAAGATTGGAATATTTAAAAATAGCATTATTACATTTGAAACTGAAAGGTACATCACTCAAAACATCCCTTTCTGAAATAATATTGTCTTGTTTCACAAAGAAAAACTAAAAATGTAATTTAATGGGAGCCTGGGGCCTGGATCATGCTGCCAATTTTCACTATTCGTGGTTCATTCATGAAAGTCTTACCCTCAAATCATGTTCAGGTTGGAGTCAGTTTCTAATATTTTGAGGTCTTGGTAAGAAAAACACTTGAGGATCCCAGGGTTGGGAAATGCTGATCTAATCTGTACCACATTTCCAAATAATTGTTTTCAACTCCTTTGATAAACTCAACTGCTTCCCAATGAGAAGTTTCCCATATTTCCATAATCTATATTGCCTTTTCTTTTACCCTAAAGGACTCAATGTTGTCTGTCATCTCACACTTATAAATTATATACCATACTTTATTAGTTCTCTGTAGTTCCATAAAATATTTTTCAGTGTCATTTACTTTCTCATCATAATCATATTCCCTACCATTTGACGAAGAAATAAATTTAAGATGACATTTTTCTAATTCTATATTGCACTCACACGTTTCTTGATGTAGTTTTTATCACTACCAGAAAGATAATGATGGAATGGATTCCTTGAACAGTGTCATCTTTTAGGCACATTCGTTCTTCTGATAACCTCCATCTTAAAATGTCGAAATGTTTGCGCAGTTTAAATGCTTTCTGTATAGCAGTTTGTTCCCAAAATACTTTTGACCTGGAAAACATTATGTATGCAA
>NC_051415.1:14482370-14482466 GCF_015228065.2 Penaeus monodon
CAAAAGTCGCATAGCAGTTCATAATAGTAAGACAAAAGAGGGGTGAGGGTAGAGTGGGTGAGTATATGGGCTACTAAGGTAAGGATTAACAAGCGT
>NC_051415.1:14482545-14482713 GCF_015228065.2 Penaeus monodon
GATAAAGGGGTTTTGGGGTGATCCGATCTTTTTCCCAGGAGAATTGTCAGGAGGGAAAGAATCCAGGGAGGTGTCGTGACAATGAGTACATGCGTAACCAGGAGGGAAGCGGAAGGGATAATGGAGGAGGCAGCTTGTAGAAGTAAGGGTATGGCAGGGGCGTGTGCA
>NC_051415.1:14487514-14487782 GCF_015228065.2 Penaeus monodon
CATTTTCTAGCTAGTAGTTTGTTTCTTTGCCTTTGGTTCATGTTCATTTTGATGCTTTTTGCTCTAGCCACTTTGTTCACTGCTGTCTACTCTTTCACAATATTTGGTTATTATATTTCACAGCTTTAAAAGCTATCAAACTGCTCCTTTCCTGTTATTCTGATAGTCACAAGGAACTGACTGAAGTAACATTGGGTAAAGCTTACTTCACCTCTATAGAACCATTAATATGGCTATATTTGAAGGTCATTTTATGCAGACCCTAGAA
>NC_051415.1:14488304-14488958 GCF_015228065.2 Penaeus monodon
TCTAAAAAGTTGACATACTGAATGTGAACACATTATATTGGTGGGGGTCACAACAGGAAAGGTTAGGAACCACTACACCCTGTCCCACTTTCTCGGATAGTAAAAGTTGTGCTAAACTGTATTTGCTTGAGTGGAAAGAAAACAGAAGGGAAAGAGACAAAGGAGGAAAAACAGGCAAAGAAGAAAAGACAGGGGAGAGGATGAAAGGATCTACTTGTCAAAAATAAAGATAATGAAAATATATTTAATTCAGATATCTTAAAATACCAAAGGGAAGCTAAAATCAATGACCATTTCCTGTTTATTGTACAAGTTTACTTCTTCTTGCCAGGCAATATGATGCCCTCATATTTGGTTTGGAACCACTTGATTGCATCCTCCTTGTGCAAGCAGTGCTGGGGACCAATCCTGCCTGGTGAATGGCGGCGCTTGGCTACACGATAACCTGAAAGTTTCAGATGCTTTGTCACCAAGAGTAGGTTTTCTAAATTCATTTCGAGTACATACATCCACAATACTACTCGACATCAACCGTCAACTTCTGGCAAGTTTTAAAAAATTCAAATTGAAAGATCACACTGGATGCTTAGATTTTATTGAACATATAACATCCACATGACAAAATTAAATTCAAAAGTACATAATTATTTCTCT
>NC_051415.1:14489000-14489289 GCF_015228065.2 Penaeus monodon
TTCAGAGTATCTTAGACAATCTAGAATGACAATACAAAAATTACCTGGGCGCTGGAGCACAACGTAGAAATCCAAACCAAAGATACCAATGGATGGGTCATACTTGATACCCAGGTCAATGTGCTCTTGAATTCCAAAACCGAAATTTCCATTCGCAGAGAAGTTGTCACGTCGCAACTCGTATTCACGAACCTGATAGGAGGAATGAATGCACTCTTAGTTCTTAATTCTTCCAAGCCACTTTTCTGCTAATACACATTAGCAATTTCTTCTCTTTATATTATGGTTG
>NC_051415.1:14489592-14490043 GCF_015228065.2 Penaeus monodon
ATTGCTTCCTGGACTAGGGTATAATATATATTTTATACAGTTTTGTATTATGCTTATAGCCATGATTTGAAAATACTAATAATAAGTATTACTAATATCGTTTTACACATTTCCAGTAATGACAAGATTACCAAAAAACTATACAACCCAAAGTAAATAAGCTGTAAAAAATAAAAAAAATAAAAATTACTTTATACACCATGGTTAAATCATTAGGTATACAACAAGCAAATTGTTTTGTATCTTCCTGTACAGTTCAAAACATTCTAAATTGGGCAAATTACCTTTAATCCCTTCTCTAAGATCTCCCAGCCTTGGGTCCTCGCACAGTGCAATGGACTGCAATCTTTTCATTTCTTCTGATGCCAAAGGAGCGCACAGTTTTACCGGGCCTTTGAGGAAAATGGGTTTTGACCAGTCAGAGACTCCAACACCTACAATGAAACAATTG
>NC_051415.1:14490085-14490450 GCF_015228065.2 Penaeus monodon
ACCCAAATCTTAATTGAAAGCCAATAATCTTGTCTATACACCAACTCTATAAAACAAATGACCATTGAAACAACTGAAAATGACAGTTGGAAAAATATTCCAACTATCAAGATTCCCTTCCATACTACAGTAATGCAAAACTGATTTATCTAAGGTCAAATGTTCCTTGGCAAATGTTTCCTATAAAATGAATTTCTAGACTGATTTTAAGTAGCCAAGCTCTACAATCCATTCCAAAATTCAAATCCAATTTTAAAGTATAAGAAGTGAAATCCTCGTGGTAAATATTTTTCACTCAACTCGTCTCACTCACTACTTATTAGAGCCAGAAGGTATTTCTAAAATTAAAAACAAGTGCATAAATT
>NC_051415.1:14490550-14490925 GCF_015228065.2 Penaeus monodon
AACACGATTTCAATCTCCTATTTTCGTCCTATCTACATCATGTTCTATTCAAATTTTGAATTATGATCATAAGATGGCAACGATTTCAATTAGTATTACGTCCTTTCTTATCATGATGCTATCATTAATTTATCTGATTATAATTACCAATCATCACCTTTAGTGGTAGGATTACAATTATAATTATTATCAGCACAACTAGCGTTTATTTTTTGTTCAAATTATCATTAATAATGTTATCACTATTATAAGGATCATGATTTTTATGAGATAAAAAAAAGCTTTCTTCCAAGCTACATACAACGATATTAGTTATAGGTACTTGGAGGGGTAATCCCTTTCATTACTATTTCTCGACAAATTAGATCAGAATTG
>NC_051415.1:14491022-14491639 GCF_015228065.2 Penaeus monodon
TACTGTATGTACACATATATATCGTAGTGAATCGGACTTTTAATGAGAAATAAATGAATAGTGATGTAAACGGAAATGAGATAAGTGCAACTATACTCATTTTTTGTGCTAAAGCTCATCTTATTTGCTTAATTTTCTTCATTATTTCATTATAGTCTACATCCATTGTCTTATCCAAATAGACTTTTATCAGTAAATGAACTTTTATCGCTTTTTTATGATATATTGAGTATCAAATATATACAGCTACTACAATTTGATGTTGGATTAAGAGTATAACATGACGAATGATTTGAGACGAAATTAATTGTCCTGGAATTAGATTTCCCCGCTCACCAATGCCATTTTACCACTTTTCATATACTAATTGAAACTAATGGCCTAAATTGAAGAAAGAAAAAGAATGGTTGATTCCTCATAATATAGTACTGAAAAAGTATGTCTTTCAATTATATGCTCATATCTTATTTGAAACTATCGAAGTGACCTAAAGAATAATTAAGACACTTTGTTCTCTTTCAAGGAAATATTTTGTAAATGGCGAAATATTTATGCGTTTTGATTTTTTTCTGTAAACATCGTTTACTAATTTGATTATTAATAACTCAATCATTATC
>NC_051415.1:14491667-14492199 GCF_015228065.2 Penaeus monodon
CCCTATTCGTTTTCTGTTTATCCTTCTTTCTCAATCTGACGGCGAGAACTTTTATTCTATTTCTTGTTTATGGAAGTAAAATTTCAGTTGGTTCTATATACAAATATAAGAGGAGCTGTTAAATCTGATAAGAAAGGTATAACATATTTAGTTAATATGATAAAATGCCAACAGCATCTGGTGTTCCCAGGCGGTCACCCATCCAAGTACTGACCAGACCCTACGTTGCTTAACTTCGCTGATCGGACGAGAAGCGGTGCTTTCAACGTGGTATGATCGTTGCCAAACAATAATGTAACATTTAACCAGATTTCTCTCGCTCCTTACAAATCTTTTACACATTATTTAAATAGAATGTATTTTTTATTTCTGCATTAAACTTCATTACTATTACATTCTAGTTGTGAAGATACACGCCATAACTGCCCATGTAAGGTGAATTCCAGACGAACGGTTCACTGATAAATGTACATTGTACGAAACTGGAATATACTCAACCCATACAGATATAAAATCAGTAAGGGCACACAGT
>NC_051415.1:14492396-14492731 GCF_015228065.2 Penaeus monodon
GCGATAGCTTTTGTTTTTGTAATCCTACCATTAAAGGTAATTTTGGTAATTTAAAATTGGTAAAATTTTTGAGGGGGATAGGGTAAAAAAAAACATTTAAATCTTTGTAACGGGCCGTTTAAAATTTGTTAAACTAATTAAAATAAAACTGATTACGGATAGGAAGAAATAGTAGATTCGGGTTGTGGACATTTTATCGAGATTTTTATTAAAATATTTTCAATAAAATCTCTAATTGCTTTATTCCCACGAAAATTTTTCAAGAAAGCTAAGTTTAGCAGTATGTGAAACAACAGAACGGTTTTTCCAGGATCCCCCTATTAAAGATTGACTAA
>NC_051415.1:14498514-14500041 GCF_015228065.2 Penaeus monodon
ATTTAATTTTTGCTTGGTAAAAAAAGAACATTCTCCTTTGAAAATTTGCACAATAGCAACAGAATCCTTAAAATGATTTTCCCCCGAAAATTTTTATAAAAAATTTTCAAAGCGCGGGGCTGTTTTAGGGGGAGTGTCACCATTTCATGCGGTGGCGCTGATCTGCTATTAACCATTGTGGCTAACTCGAGTCCCCAATTTTCGTTTCTCGCTTGCCCTTATAACATTTTGTTTTTAAAAAAATCGTTCGATCCATCTGCCACTTAGGCAATTTTTAATTTTTCTTGCAATTTTTTCATTAGGTTTTGTTTTTCAATCCAGCCCACTGGGGGAAATTTCCTTTGACAACACCAATATTATTTCCAAAAACCACAAATTTTACAGATCACTCGTTGAGGATACTGAGTCTTTTTAAATGTTGAATTACAGAAACTCAGTTATAAATAGCAAGGTAATTTTTTTCGGTTTTTTTAACAATAGCAAGGTAAAATTTTATCAGTTATACAATAGAAGGTAATTTTTCGGTTAACAATAGCAAGGTAATTTTTATATTTTACAATACAAGGGGAATTTCTCGTGTTCAAGTATATTTGATCCTATTGAAAACCCTCGAAATGGACAAAGAAAATTGGACACTTTTTTCCTTTTCAAGGAAATCTTTTAAAGGCGAACATTTTCACTTACTTTTATTTGCAAATATAAGAAGAGGTTAAAAGTGTAAAAAAAAAGTGTAACTATTAGTTCATATGATAAAAAAGCCAAAAAAGCACTGGTGTTCCCAGGGGGGTCACCATCCAAGTATGACCAGACCTACGTTTTTTAACTTCGTGACGGCCCCAAAAGGGGCTTTTAAATGGTATGACGTTTGGGAAAAATAAAGTACCATTTAAAATTTACTCAGTGCTCACGTTTTTCATCTTAAAAAGAAAGTAAATTTGGGTTTTTTAATCACCCTTTATTTCCATTCATTTATTATGACCCTGTAAAAACAGAAACACGATACTCCGGGCCCTATAAAAGGAATTTTAGACAAATGGTCATCAAAAAGTATTTTTACAATGAAAGGATATAGTTAAGTAAGGGTAAAGGTACCCCGTTTTTAAATCACGCTTTTTGTCCATTAGCGAAATTAAGAATAGTTGGGTTGGCAAACTGCATGGGTGACTGCCTGGGAACACCAGATGCTCTTTTTTTACTATAACGTTTAAAAATTTTTTCAATTTGAGAGTTTCCCCGGGCCCGGTAAAGCAAACATACAAATTTTTTTTGAAAACATTAAAAAATAAAATTTCACAATAGGAAACTACAAAGAACAAAGTGACAGAAGAAAGTCGAAAAAAGTCCATGTCACTAATCTACTATTTCTCCTATCCCTAATTTGGGTTTTTTATAATTTTTTATGACATAAAAAAGGCAACGATTTTTAAATTTGTATTATGTCCTTTCTTACCCCTGATTTTATCATTTAATTTTGATTAACTTACCTTTAGTGGTGGTTTTCAATTACAATTTTTATCAGCACAACTG
>NC_051415.1:14500060-14501130 GCF_015228065.2 Penaeus monodon
CAAAAAATTTTACATTAATAAAGTTCCCCCTATTATAATGATATTCATGATTTTTATAATGGAATAAGAAAAATCAGTTAAAAGTTTTAAAGAAAGGTATAAATTTTCATATAAAATGCCAACAGCATTGGTGTTCCAGGCGGTACCATCCCAAATATGACCGACCCTACGTTGGTTTAAATTTGCTGATCGGAGAGAAGCGGTGCTTTTTTAAAAAGTGGTATGATCGTTGGGAATTTCAAGTGTACCATTAACCCCGTTTTTATTCAGTGCTCACGATTCTTTCATCATTTAAAAAAGAATTTTAAATTTTGGGTTTTTTAATCACCCCCATTAATTACATTCTATTATGACCCGTATGAAAAGGGAAAAAGTAAAACCGCCCAATAGAGGATTCAGACAAAGGGGGCATCAACAAAGTATATTTACAATGAAAGGATAAGTTAAGAAAGGGGCAGGGGTACCCGGTTAAAGTCACCGTTTCGTCCATTCAGCGAAATTAAGAATAATTGGGTTTTGGTCAATACTTTGGGGGGTGAGCCTGGGAACACCAGATGCTCTTATTTTATTTTAAACGGGGAAAATATTAATCTTGAGAGTTTTTCCCCCCCAGATAAAGCAGACAAAACAAATTTAGTGAAAACATTTTTAAAAAATAAACCCGCACAATAGGAAACAAAAGAACACAAGTGACAGAAAGCCCAAAAAAAAGTCACTTTACATCTACTATTTTCCCTTCCATAATTGGTTTTGAATTTTTATGATATAAGATGGGAACGATTTCAATTAGATTTTGTTTTTTTATCAGATTGCCACATTAATTTTTTCTGATATTAACTTACCAATCACACCTTTTTGGTGGAACCCAATTTTTAAAATTTTATCAGCACAACTAGCGTTTTTTTTTTGTTCAAATTATCATTTAAAAAGTTCCATTATTATAAGGTCAGATTTTTTTAAGGGGATTAAAAAAAAAAGTTTCCCCAAGCTAATACAAAGATATTAGTTAAGGTATTAAGGGGGAATCCCTTTATTTTCTATTTCTCAACAAATTAATAGAATAGATAATG
>NC_051415.1:14504731-14505324 GCF_015228065.2 Penaeus monodon
CGTAGTGAATCGGACTTTTAATGAGAAATAATGAATAGTTGATGTAAACGGAAATGAGATAAGTGCAACTATACTCAATTTTTGTGCTAAAGCTCATCTTATTTGCTTAATTTTCTTCATTATTCATTTATAGTCTACATCCATTGTCTTATCCAAATAGACTTTTATCAGTAAATGAACTTTTATCGCTTTTTTATGATATATTGAGTATCAAATATATACAGCTACTACAATTTGATGTTGGATTAAGAGTATAACATGACGAATGATTTGAGACGAAATTAATTGTCCTGGAATTAGATTTCCCCGCTCACCAATGCCATTTTACCACTTTTCATATACTAATTGAAACTAATGGCCTAAATTGAAGAAAGAAAAAGAATGGTTGATTCCTCATAATATAGTACTGAAAAAGTATGTCTTTCAATTATATGCTTATATCTTATTTGAAACAATCGAAGTGACCTAAAGAATAATTAATACACTTTGTTCTTTCAAGGAAATATTTAGTAAATGGCGAAATATTTATGCGATTTGATTTTTTTCTGTAAACATCGTTTACTAATTTGATTATTAATAACTCAATCATTATC
>NC_051415.1:14505352-14508265 GCF_015228065.2 Penaeus monodon
CCCTATTCGTTTTCTGTTTATCCTTCTTTCTCAATCTGACGGCGAGAACTTTTATTCTATTTCTTGTTTATGGAAGTATAATTTCAGTTGATTTCTATATACAAATATAAGAGGAGCTGTTAAATCTGATAAAGAAAGGTATAACATATTTAGTTAATATGATAAAATGTCAACAGCATCTGGTGTTCCCAGGCGGTCACCCATCCAGGTACTGACCAGACCCTACGTTGCTTAACTTCGCTGATCGGACGAGAAGCGGTGCTTTCAACGTGGTATGATCGTTGGCATTTAAACATTTACCATTAACCTGATTTATCTCAGTGCTCACGACTCTTTCATCATTTAAATAGAATGTTAACTTTGGTTTTTGAATCACCCTTCATTGCCATTACATTCTACTTATGACGCGTATAAGAGTTCTCTTACTAAATGGTCAAGTTCTTTTGTTCTTCATACCTATTAAGTTCTGTCATACTAGTTTTATAGGATGCTACAAGATCCGCTCCCTGTCATTTCAGTAGACCACATATTACCAAACCTATTCTTGTTTTGTTTTGTTATACTTTCCAATGGTCTATATGCTTCTAGATTATTGTTTCCAATTAATAGACTTCCTTCTCCATCAAATTGTGGAATCTCTACATCTCTTAAATGTGGCCATTTTTAAAAATCTTCCTATGAAGGCATAAACCCTTTGCAAATGTTTATATTATCCTGAGAATGAACATCTGATAAATCTACCAAATCATTTCCTGTAAAGGAACTAATTTGTAAATCCTTCAGTACCGTCGAGCTTACCTTCTTTTTCCCCAGTAAGGGTCTCTAAGTTGTATATGACCCTTTTTTCGTTACATTCTAGCTCATTCATTAGTTTCTCTGAACAAATAGTAGTAGCTGAACCTGGATCTAAGAATGCTAGTGTCTGTATGGATTTGTGACTAATATTCCTTTTAACTTTTACTGGAATGATTGCTAGTGTGGCCATTTTGTCCTTTCCTTTTGATATGTGGCAAGCTTCTACATTTACATTTATCACTTCTTTGGGATTTTGAACTTCTTGTTCACACTTCTTTTGTATCAGCATATTCTCATTTTTTAGTTCCTCTAATTCAGCCCTTAGATTTTTAATTTCATCCTGTAGTAATGCATTCTTCTAAACCTTATCAAACATTCCCTCCATATACATTATTGTAGGATGTTCTTTATTGCAGTTGAGACAATTTTCCTTCTTGAAACATTAAGAGCTATTATGACCAGCTCTTAAGCATGAGAAGCATAATTTGTTTTCCCTTATTGATTCAACTTTCCTTTTATATTCAAGTTCTTTAAACTTCCTGCAATTCAGTAGCCTATGATTTCCCTTACATTGATGACATTTATATTCATAGTCTTTATCATTACGTTTTTTTAATTTCCCTTTCTTGGACTTGTGTAGCAAATACTTGCCTTGTCTTAGGCTTATCAGTTTACTTTATCTATACCATAGATTGAATGCTTGGCTTTCTTGGCTTCCCTTTTAACAAAATCTGCCAGGTCTGCAAATAGTATGGGTTTAAATATATCACCCTTCTCACAGATAATTGTGCGCCACCTTTCCTGCATGTTGTATGGCATTTTCATGACAAGTTTTCTCATGTTATCTGGGTTTTCTAAACTTTTAATTGAATCCATACTTAATATATCATATTTACATCTTATGAGATACATGGAAAATTTGCCAAAAGCATTTACATCATTTCCCTTTATTACTGGCCAATCTACAGCCTGGGCTACAGCATCATTCCCATAACAATCCTCAAGTTCTTTCAAAGCTGCCTTATACCCTTGTTCTGAGTTCATGCTCATAAATTCTTGTATTCTTTCTTTTGCTTCCCCTGAGGTAAACTGTTCTATGTAGTTTGGACGTCCATCACAGGAAGTGCAGTAATTTAGTACCTTTGAACGAAACTGTCTCTGAAATCTATTGAATTCAAGAGGGTTACCATCAAATGGCTTAATATCCTATTGGGCTTTCGTAGTTCTTTAACGTAACCCTTTTGAATTTGACATCTTTGAAAAGTTTCCACACTTATAGGACTTTACACCATGGCGTTCTGTTCTCATGTATGGATCATAAAAATTACTGAACCTTTCAGCCTTTTGAACTTTAAATTTCCTTTGATCAATCTCCTCTGCTCTCTTAAACCTAGCATGAACTACATCCCTTTCAATTTTAATTAACTGCATCTCCTTCTCATACTCTAGTGCTTCCATTTCCTCTTTCTGTGTACGCTCCCATTCCTATCCCTTGTTTATTTCTAATGTTCTTGCCTTAGCTTCGAGCTCTGTCATTTTCATTTGCTGGTCATATTTTGCTTGGATTATACTTTCAGCAACAATGCTTTTAATAATCCTTTACCTATGATTACTTCTTACATTGGCTTTGACATTCTTCTTCTTGGGTCTGTAACCACCTTTCAAACTTTACCTTATATTCAAGGACATGCAATTATATTTCTTCCATATCATTTAAGCAATTCTGGTGTTCCTCATAATCTTCGTTTTCTACTGAAGATCCTGCTCTTTCTCTTGCGTTTTCTTTGACAGTATAAAACTGATCTACATATGACAAGAATACATGGTGTTCTGGTTTGATTTCTTCATCAGGAAGCACCTATTATTAATTTTTCATCAATCACTTTAACTTACTAAGTTTCTTTGCTAATTTCTTTTCATACCTTTGCAAATACGAAATTAAGGTTTCCCTCGTTAGCGGAGATATTATTCGTCTCACGGCAGGTTCACTTTCGCACCTTTCGAAGACCAGGTGCTCTTTGTTGCTTGTTCCCACACGCGCTCCTTCTTCTCCGGGGTCGGCCATTTCCGCTGCCTCTTGGCGACCATTTTGTGGGACTTCTTCCTTGTTCATCTTCT
>NC_051415.1:14511470-14511706 GCF_015228065.2 Penaeus monodon
CGTTCATCTTCTTAGTCAGTCTCAAAATGTACAGATCAGAAGCAAATGAAGCGGGTTTCACGGGCAAGTTGCACAACTTTCGTGATTTTTCGAAATGTTACAGCATAATTTTCGTAATGTTTTACATAATTTTCGTAATGTTGTGAAACGTAGGATTACTGGGCTGGAAAGGAGGGCTCGGAAAATCATAATTTTCGTAATGGTGTGGAACGTAGATTACTGGGTTGGAAAGTTTC
>NC_051415.1:14511830-14512027 GCF_015228065.2 Penaeus monodon
ATTTATACATAGAAATATTACACATGTCCATAACTAATAAATACATAACACTTAATATAAAGAATTTTAGTATTACATCAAATCATAGGGTACTTATTTCAACTCGCCGAATTATGGTTTCGGAGCCCTTCTGCTGGTTCCTTATTTTTGAGTCTTATATTCACTAAATGGCCAGCGAACCTTATGTTCGGTGCCTG
>NC_051415.1:14512148-14512355 GCF_015228065.2 Penaeus monodon
TAAGAGTTTAAAATATATTCTTTGACATGATATTGTGACTAAAATAACATTAAATGAATGTATGATTATTCTAGTATCATAGTATACCTTTGTTCGGTGAATTACAGTTACAAATACTGAGACATGTAAATAGTAAATACGTAATGATTTTGGTTGTGTTCTACAAACCCTTAAAAAATATAAAATGATAATTATTTACGTTCTTTC
>NC_051415.1:14512476-14512779 GCF_015228065.2 Penaeus monodon
TGATTAAAGTTTTTTGTCTTTTTCGTAAAATCAAACGATATATAAATATGTTGTTTACTCATTACAATAAGTATTAACATATAGTTATTTACTACTAAGTTGATATCACATATACGGCATATAAAGCAATCACCCAGTTGTTTAATCTCGAACTTTAACTTCAATTACATCAATTGTTGCTATTCGAGCCTCAATCGAGAAATATCTCAAAAGGAAAATTGGAACAATATATACTAATACATTCCTATAGCAATAGAAACTACAACACACAGCACAAACAACACACTACCACACCATGCGTTT
>NC_051415.1:14512842-14513777 GCF_015228065.2 Penaeus monodon
ATCTATATGTATGTATGTATATTACATGACCCCAGCCTGTTCTACAATGTCAAGGCTGGGGTATTGTAATATTATATATTAGTAATAGTTGGCTGTAAAAGTAAGGAAAAACATAATCGGGTATCCGTGTTAGAAAGATAATGTAAGATTGGAATATTTAAAAATAGCATTATTACATTTGAAACTGAAAGGTACATCACTCAAAACATCCCTTTCTGAAATAATATTGTCTTATTTCACAAAGAAAAACTAAAAATGTAATTTAATGGGAGCCTGGGGCCTGGATCATGCTGCCAATTTTCACTATTCGTGGTTCATTCATGAAAGTCCTTACCCTCAAATCATGATCAGGTTGCAGTCAGTTTCTAATATTTTGAGGTCTTGGTAAGAAAAACACTTGAGGATCCCAGGGTTGGGAAATGCTGATCTAATCTGTACCACATTTCCAAATAATTGTTTTTCAACTCCTTTGATAAACTCAACTGCTTCCCCCAATGAGACAGTTTCCCATATTTCCAATAATCTATATTGCCTTTTCTTTTACCCTAAAGGACTCAATGTTGTCTGTCATCTCACACTTTATTAAATTACTATACCATACTTTATTAGTTCTCTGTAGTTCCATAAAATATTTTTCAGTATCATTTACTTTCTCATCATAATCATCTTCCCTACCATTTGACGAAGAAATAAATTTAAGATGACATTTTTCTAATTCTATATTGCACTCACACATTTCTTGATGTAGTTTTTATCACTACCAGAAATATAATGATGGAATGGATTCCTTGAACAGTGTCATCTTTTAGGCACATTCGTTCCTTCTTGATAACCTCCATCTTAAAATGTCGAAATGTTTTGCGCAGTTTAAACTGCTTTCTGTATAGCAGTTTGTTCCCAAAATACTTTTGACCTGGAAAACATTATGTATGCAA
>NC_051415.1:14516523-14516618 GCF_015228065.2 Penaeus monodon
CAAAAGTCGCATAGCAGTTCATAATAGTAAGACGAAGAGGGGTGAGGGTAGAGTGGGTGAGTATATGGGCTACTAAGGTAAGGATTAACAAGCGT
>NC_051415.1:14519638-14519815 GCF_015228065.2 Penaeus monodon
TCCGAGGACCTGAGCCCAAAGTATGAATATCTCAACATTGGGCTCATATGTTTCCTAAGACCCCAAGCAGAACGGACAGGAATTTGGGTGGGCGGGACTTGAGGGTAAGGCTAAAACGAAACGGGAATTCCATACCTATGGTTCCCCATTTATTTATTTTTTTCTTCCATGTCAATA
>NC_051415.1:14521044-14521271 GCF_015228065.2 Penaeus monodon
CGTTGGGGTTGTGTGTTTCGTGTGTTGTTACCGTGTGTGGTGCTGTTTGGGTAAAGGTTGCCCGTTTTTGTTGTGGCTGTTTTTTGGTTGTTTTCAGTGGAAAGGAATGAAGAGAGAAAGGGAAAGAGGGAGAAAAAAAAAAGACCCTGGGAGATCACAACACAGGAGATGAAGACGGAGGCCCAAAGTAGCCTTGTGGCATCAACAGGCAAGGGATTGGGGGCAGA
>NC_051415.1:14521417-14521667 GCF_015228065.2 Penaeus monodon
CATTTTCTAGCTAGTAGTATGTTTCTTTGCCTTTGGCTTTTTGCTCTAGCCACTTTGTTCACTGCTGTCTACTCTTTCACAATATTTGGTTATTATATTTCACAGCTTTAAAAGCTATCAAACTGCTCCTTTCCTGTTATTCTGATAGTCACAAGGAACTGACTGAAGTAACATTGGGTAAAGCTTACTTCACCTCTATAGAACCATTAATATGGCTATATTTGAAGGTCATTTTATGCAGACCCTAGAA
>NC_051415.1:14522194-14523174 GCF_015228065.2 Penaeus monodon
AAGTTGACATACTGAATGTGAACACATTATATTGGTGGGGGTCACAACAGGAAAGGTTAGGAACCACTACACCCTGTCCCACTTTCTCAGATAGTAAAAGTTGTGCTAAACTGTATTTGCTTGAGTGGAAAGAAAACAGAAGGGAAAGAGACAAAGGAGGAAAAACAGGCAAGAGAAAAGACAGGGGAGAGGATGAAAGGATCTACTTGTCAAAAATAAAGATAATGAAAATAAATTTAATTCAGATATCTTAAAATACCAAAGGGAAGCTAAAATCAATGACCATTTCCTGTTTATTGTACAAGTTTACTTCTTCTTGCCAGGCAATATGATGCCCTCATATTTGGTTTGGAACCACTTGATTGCATCCTCCTTGTGCAAGCAGTGCTGGGGACCAATCCTGCCTGGTGAATGGCGGCGCTTGGCTACACGGTAACCTGAAAGTTTCAGAAGCTTTGTCACCGAAGAGTAGGTTTTTCTAAATTTCATTTCGAAGTACATACATCCACAATACTACTTCGACATCAACCGTCAACTTCTGGCAAGTTTAAAAAATTCAAATTGGAAAGATCACACTGGATGCTTAGATTTTATTGAACATATAACATCCACATGACAAAATTAAATTCAAAAGTACATAATTATTTCTCTAACTGTAAATATAAATGAAGTTTAAAAACTATAAACTTTAAATTCAAAGTATCTTAGACAATCTAGAATGACAATACAAAAATTACCTGGCGCTGGGAGCACAACGTAGAAATCCAACCAAAGATACCAATGGATGGGTCATACTTGATACCCAGGTCAATGTGCTCTTGAATTCCAAAACCGAAATTTCCATTCGCAGAGAAGTTGTCACGTCGCAACTCGTATTCACGAACCTGATAGGAGGAATGAATGCACTCTTAGTTCTTAATTCTTCCAAGCCACTTTTCTGCTAATACACATTAGCAATTTCTTCTCTTTATATTATGGTT
>NC_051415.1:14523480-14523571 GCF_015228065.2 Penaeus monodon
TTTTTTGGGGCCCTTTGGGGGGGTTTTTTTTTTTTTGGGGTCCCCCCTTTTTTGGGGGGGCCCCCTTTTTGGGTTTTTTTTTGGGGGGGGG
>NC_051415.1:14523769-14524058 GCF_015228065.2 Penaeus monodon
GGGGGGGGTTTTTTTTTTCCCAAAACCCTTTTTTAAAAAAAAAAAACCCCCAAAAAAAGGGAGGGGGGGGAAAAGGGGAAAAAAGGGGAAAAAAAAAGGGGGGGTTAAAAAGAAGGAAAAAGGGGGCCCCAAAAAAAAGGGGGGGAAAGGGAGGGGGGGAAGGGAAAAGGGGGGGGGGAAAAAAAACCCCAAAAAAAACCCCAAAAAAGGGGGGGGGGGGGGGAAAAAAACAAAAAAAAGGGGGGGGAAAGGGGGGGGAAAAGGGGGGGGAAAAAAGGGAAAAAAAAAA
>NC_051415.1:14524136-14524320 GCF_015228065.2 Penaeus monodon
AAAAAGGGGGGAAAAAAAAAAAAAAAGTAAGGGGGGGGAAAACAAGAAAAAAAAAAGGGGGGGGAAAAAAAGGGGGGAAAAAAAAAAAAGGGGAAAGGGGAAGGGGGGGGGAAAAAAAAAAAAAGGGGGGGCCCGGGGGGGCCAAAAAAGGGGGGGGGGTTTTTTGGGGGGGGGAAAAAAAAAA
>NC_051415.1:14524363-14524546 GCF_015228065.2 Penaeus monodon
AAAAAAAAAGGGGGGGAAAAACAAAAAAAAAAGGGGGGGGGGGGTTGGGGGGAAAAAAAAAAAAGGGGGGGAAAAACCCAAAAGGAAAAAAGGGAAAGGGGAAAGGGGGGGGGGCCCTTTTAAATTTTAAAAAATTTTAAAACCCCTTTTTATTTTTTAAAAAATTTTTTTTTGGGAAAAAAA
>NC_051415.1:14524614-14525083 GCF_015228065.2 Penaeus monodon
TTTTTTAAAAAGGGGGGGGAAAAAAAGGGAAATTTTTTTTTAAAAAAATTTAAAAAGGAAAAAATTTTCCCCTTTTTTTTTTTTCCCCCTTTTTTTCCCCAAGGGTTTTTGGACCCAATTTTTTTTTTTCCCCCAAAAAAAAAAAAAGGTTTTTTTTTTTTTTTGGGGGGGGAAAATTAAAAAAAGGTTATTTTCCTTTGGGTTTTTATGTTCGAGTTTTTCCAAACCCTTTGCACGGCGCACCCACAAATTTGGAAAAAAAAACAGCTTTAAAACTAAAAACTGCCTTTTCCTTTATTCGAAGCCCAAAAGGAACTGACTGAATAAACTTGGGAAAAGCTTTTCACCTCAAAAGACCTTAAAATAGGGCTATATTTGAAGGTCTTTTAGGGCAACCTAAAGCTTACAATTTAAACCCATCGAAAAAAAACGGTTTGCTATCACATTCACGTGACCCAGTGGTAGGGTT
>NC_051415.1:14525410-14526425 GCF_015228065.2 Penaeus monodon
ATTAGGATTCAAATTAGTTACCTCACTTCACAAAATTGCTTTTTCCTGAATTTTTTAGCCTATAGTTATTGACCCCTTTACACTTTTCATTACTTTAATAATCAAAAAATTTGACTACAAATGTGAACACATTATATTTTTGGTGGGGGTCACAACAAAAAAGGTTAGAACCCACAACCCTGTCCCACTTTCTGGGATGAAAAAAGTTGTGCTAACTGTTTTGGCTTGAGGGGAAGAAACCCGAAGGGAAAAAGACAAAGGAGGAAAACAGGCAAAGAAAAAGACAGGGGAGGGTGAAAGGATCTACTTGTCAAAAAAAAATAATGAAAATAATTTTAAATTTAGATATCTTAAATACCAAAAGGGGAAGCTAAAAACAATGACCATTTCCTTTTATTGTAAATTTTTTCTTCTTCTTGCCCGGCATATGATCCCTCATATTTTTGGGTTTTGGAAACCCCTTGATTCATCCTCCTTGTGCAAAATGCTGGGGCCAATCCCGCCTGTGAATGGGGGGGCCTTGGCTACACATAAACCCGAAAATTTTAGATGCTTTGTCACCAAGAGTAGGTTTTCTAAAATTTTATTTTCGAAAACATACATCCCAAACACTTCGCTTTAACCCCCAACTTCGGCAAGTTTAAAAAATTCAAATTGGGAAAAATCACCTGGGGGCTTAGATTTTTTTGAACATATAACATCCCATGACAAAATTAAATTTAAAAGTACATAAATTTTTCTCTAACTGTAAATTAAATGAAGTTTAAAAACTATAAACTTTAATTCGAGTATCTTGACCCAATCTAGAAAACAATACAAAAAATTACCGGGCCTGGGGGCACAACTAGAAATCCAAAAACCCAAAAATAAAACCCAAAGGGTGGTCCTTGATACCCAGGTCAAAGGCTCTTGAATTCCAAAACCCAAAATTCCCCTTCGCAGAGAAGTTGTCACTCGCAAAATCGTATTTACGAACCCGATAAGGAAAGAAAGCACCCTTGCTTTTTTTCCCCCC
>NC_051415.1:14527644-14527980 GCF_015228065.2 Penaeus monodon
CCTTTTCTAGCTAGGAGTTTGTTTCTTTGCCTTGGTTCATGTTTCATTTTGATGCTTTTGCTCTAGCCACTTGTTCACTGCTGTCTACTCTTCACAATAATTTGGTTATTATATTTCAACAGCTTTAAAACCTATCAACTGCTCCTTTCCGGTTATTCTGATAGTCACAATGAACTGACCTGAAGTAACATTGGTAAGCTTACTTCACCTCTATAGAACCATTAATATGGCTATATTGAGTCATTTTATGCAGACCCTAGAAGCTTACAGCTTAACCATCGACCAAAACGGTTTGATATCAAATATCACGTTACCCAGTGGTGAGGGGTTTAATAA
>NC_051415.1:14528300-14529374 GCF_015228065.2 Penaeus monodon
TGTGAAAATTTAGGATATCAAATTAGTTTACCTCACATTTCACTAATGGCATTTTCCATGAGTTTTTTAGCCTATAAGTTATTGACACCTTACACTTTCATTACTTTAATAATCGGAAAAGTTGACATACTGAATGTGAACACATTATATTGGTGGTTGTCACAACAGGAAAGGTGTAGGACCACTACACCCTGTCCCACTTTCTCGATAGTAAAGTTGTGCTAAACTGTAATTTGCTTGAGTGGAAAGAAACGTAAGGGAAATAGACAAGGAGGAAAAACGGCAAGAGAAAAGACAGGGAAGAGAGAAAGGATCATACTTGTCAAAATAAAGATATGAAAATATATTTAATTCAGATATCTTAAATACCAAAGGGCAGCTAAAAATCGATGACCATTTCCTGTTTTATTGTACAGTTTACTTCTTCTTGCCCAGGCAATATGATGCCCTCATTTTGGTTTGGAACACTTTGATTGCATCCTCCTTGTGTCAAGCAGTGGCTGGGGACCAATCCTGCTGTGAATGCGGCGCTTGCTACACGAAAACCTAAAATTTCAGATCTTTGTCACCAAAGTAGGTTTTCAAAAATTTCATTTCGAGTACTACATCCACAATACTACTTGACATAACCGTCAATTTCTGGCAATTTAAAAAATTAAAAATTAAAAGATCACACGGGATGCTTAGATTTTTTTAACATAAACACCACATACAAAATTAAATTAAAAAGTAAAAAATTATTTCTCAAACTGTAAATAAATGAATTTTAAAAACAAACTTTAAATTCAAGTATCTTAGACAATCTAGAATGAAAAAAAAAATTACCTGGCGCGGAGCCAACGTGAAACCCAAAACCCAAAAAGATCCCCAAGGGGATGGGTCATATTTGATACCCAGTAAAATTCCCTTTTGAATCCAAAACCGAATTTCCATTCGCGGGAAAAGGGGTTTCCGTCGCAACTCGTATTCACAAACCTGAAAGAGGAATGAAGCACTCTTGTTCTTAAATTCCCCCGGGCCCATTTTTCTCTAATCCCCCTTAGCAATTTCTTCTCTTTTTTTATGGTTGGGAAA
>NC_051415.1:14529764-14529930 GCF_015228065.2 Penaeus monodon
ATTGCTTTCCTGGACATTTTTATAAATTTATTTCTATACTTTTGTATTATGCTTATAGCCCTATTTTGAAAATACTAATAATAAGTATTACTAATATCATTTTCCCATTTCCAGTAACTGACAAATACCAAAAAAAAATTACAACCCCAAATTTTAAAATAACTTT
>NC_051415.1:14529952-14530982 GCF_015228065.2 Penaeus monodon
TTACTTTATCACCATGGTTTAAATCATTTGGTATACAAAAACAAATCGCTTTGTATCTTCCTGTACAGTTAAACTTCTAAAAAATTTACAAATTACTTTAATCCTTCTCTAAGATCTCCTCAGCCTTGGTCCCCGCACAGTGCAAGGACTGAAACTTTTCATTTCTTCTGATGCCAAAGGGGCGCACGTTACCGGCCTTTTAGAAAATGGTTTTTTTTTACCTCAGGACCCAAAACCTACAATGAAACAATTTATACATTTTTAAAAAATAATAAAATATATAAATATATATTTTAAACCCCAAAACTTAATTGAAGCCAATATCTTTTTCTATACCCAACTCCTATAAAACAAATGACCATTGAAACAACTGAAAAGAATTTTTAAAAAATTTCCCCAAATATCAAGATTCCCCTTCCCTTTCTACGTAATGCAAAACTGATTTTTCTAAGGGGCAAATGTTCCTTGGCAAATTTGCCTATAAACGAATTTCTAGACTGTTTTAAGTAGCCAACTCACAAACCATTCCAACATTCAAATCCATATTTAAAAATAAAAGTAAATCCTGTGGTAAATTTTTTCATCAACTCGCTCTCATCACTCCTTATTAGAGCCAGAAGGTATTTCTAAAAATTTTAAACAAGTTGCTAAAATTTTACCAAACCTACATTAAAAATTTGGGACTAACCCTGACCAAAGGTGATAAAATTCGCTGGGCAAAGGGAAGCGGCGTATAAGCCGTCATGTCAACGTTTTCAAGAGTGCACAAAAAATAGGTTTATTTCCCCCCTTTGGTGCACGTAAGCTTGTCACCACTCTCTCCCAAAGCAATGTTGGACATGCTTTTTACATCAACGCGCATGACTTTTGGACTTCTCTACAAAGTCATGGTGCCCGCAAAAGTAGCATATTTTTCCCCAAAAATTTTAAATAAGAGGAAGGGGGGGGGGGGGGTTAATTTTAGTTAAAATTTGGGTTTTTTTCCTCTTTTTTTTTGGGGGGTTTTTTAAAAAAAAAAAATACCAAAAAA
>NC_051415.1:14531582-14533177 GCF_015228065.2 Penaeus monodon
ATTGAAATTTATTTTGCTTGGTAAAGAAAAAAACATTCTCCTTTGAAGTTGCATCAATAGCAACAGAATCTATGATTTTTCCGAATGATTTAAAATTGATTTCAGGCGTTCACCCGCATGTCTAAGCAAAAGTGTGACTGAATTGTATAAAAATTTTTTCAAAGCGCGGGGGCTGTTCAGGGTGAGTGCTCACCATTGCACTGCGGTGGCGCTGACCTCTAGCTATTAACCCATATGTGGCAACTCGAGTGCCCAATTCTCGTTTCCGCTTCCCCTTATAAACATTTGTTTTTACAGAAAATTGTTCTAGATCATCTGTCCACTTAGGCAATTCCTTAATGTTTTACTTGCATATATTTCATTAGGTTTGTTGTCAATCCAGCCCACTGGAGGAAAAATTTCCTTTCGACAAACACCGATATATTATTCCAAAACCACAAATTTTAAAAGATCACTCGTTCGAGGATACTGATGTACTTTGTAAATGTTGAATTACAGAATCTCAGTCATACAATAGCAAAAGGGTTTAATTTTATCAGTTCATGCAATAGCAAGGTAATTTTTATCAGTTCATACAATAGCAAGGTAATTTTATCAGTTCAGCAATAGCAAGGTAATTTTTATCGGTTCATACAATAGCAAGGTAATTTTTATCAGTTCATACAATAGCAAGGTAATTTTTACAGTGTTCAAGTATATGTTTGTATCCTATTTGAAACCATCGAAGTGGACTAAAGAATAATTAGGACACTTTGTTCCTTTTCAAGGAAATCTTTAGTAAATGGCGAATCATTATCACTTTACTTTCTATTTGCAAGTATAAGAAGAGCTGTTAAAAGTGATAAAGAAAAGTGTAACATATTAGGTTTATTTTGATAAAATGCCAACAGCATCTTTGGGGTTTCCCAGGCGGTCAACCCATCCAAGTACTGACCAGACCCTACTTGCTTAACTTTGCTGATCGGACGAGAAGCGGTGCTTTCAACGTGGTATGATCGTTGGCAATTATATAAGTACCATTAACCTCATTTATCTCAGTGCTCACGATTCTTTCATCATTTAAATAGAATGTAAATTGGGTTTTTGAATCACCCTTCATTACCATTACATTCTACTTATGACGCATGTAAGAACAGAAACACCATACTACCGGCCCCTATAAAAGGAATTCTAGCAAAAGGTTCCCTCAAGCAAATGTATATTTTACAATGAAAGGATATACTTAAGTAAGGGTAAAGGTACCGCGTTAAAGTCACCGCTTCTCGTCCATTCAGCCAAATTAAGAATAGTTTGGGGCTGGTCAATACTTTCATGGGTGACTGCCTGGGAACACCAGATGCTCTTATTATTACTAAACACGTTAAAATATTATTCATATCTTGAGAGTTTCCGCGCCAGGTAAAGCAAACATAAAAAATTTTATTTGAAAACATTCAAAAACAAAAAATTTGCAAAATAGGAACTACAAATAACACAATGACAGAAGAAGCTCGAAAACATGTCCATGTCCTAATCTACTATTTTTCCCCATCCATAAAAGGTTTTTTTTTAAAAATTTATATCAAAAATGCAAAGATTTTAATTAGTATTATGTC
>NC_051415.1:14533216-14534352 GCF_015228065.2 Penaeus monodon
ACCTTTTATGGTAGGTTTTCAATTACAATATTTTCAAATGTTTTTTGTCTTTTTTTTTTCAAATTTTCTCATTTAATAATGTTTCCCCTATTATAAAGATCATTAGATTTTTTAATGGGAATAAGAAAAATCAAAATTAAAAATTATAAAGAAAGGTATAACATATTCATATAAAAGGGCCAAAAAGCATCTGGTTTCCCAGCGGGCAACCCTCCAAGTACTGACCAACCTACGTTGCTTAAAATTTGCGATCGGACGGGAAACGGGCTTTCAACGTGGTAGATCGTTTGGGAATTAAAAAAAGTCCATTAACCTCATTTATCTCAGTGCTCCGATTTTTCATCTTTAAATAGAATGTAACTTTTGGTTTTTTAATCCCCTTCATTACAACTTTCTACTATGACGCATGTAGAACAGAAAAAACGATACACGCCTATATAAAGGAATTCTAAAAAAAAGGGCCCAAAAAACAAATTATTTTTAAAATAAAAGGGAAATAAGTTAAGTAAGGGTGGGGATCCACGTTAAAGTCCCCGCTTTTCCCGATCAGCAAAAATTAAAAATGTGGGTCGGGCCCAAAATAATTGGTGGTGACTGCCTGGGAACACCAGATGCTCTTTTTTTACTATACACGTTAAATATATTTTCATTTTTGAGATTTTCCCCCCCAATAAAGAAATACAAATTTTTGTGAAACTTTTAAAAAACATAAACCTGCAAATAGGAAACTACAAATAACACAAGTGAAGAAAGCCAAAAAATGCCCAGTCCTATTACTATTTCTCCCTATCCAATTGGCTTCTTGAATTATTATGATCATAAGGGCAACGATTTCAATTAGTATTACGTCTTTCTTATCTGTTTGCTATCTTTAAATTTTTTATCTGATTATTAATTTCCCAATCATCACCTTTAGTGGTAGGATTAAATTTAATTATTATCACACAACTAGCGTTTTTTTTTGTTAAAAATTATCTTTAAATAATTTTCCCCCTATTTTGGGGGTCATGTTTTTTATAATGAGTTTAAAAAAAAAAAAATAGTTTTCTCCAAGTACATAAAACGATATTAGTTATAGGTACTTAAAGGGGGTAACCCCTTTCTTAATTTCCAAAAAATTAGATCAAATGTAAATT
>NC_051415.1:14537896-14541266 GCF_015228065.2 Penaeus monodon
CGAGTAAATCGGACTTTTAATAGAAAAAATAAATAGTTGATGAAAGGGAAAAGAGATAGTCAACTTACTCAATTTTGTGAAAGTATTTTTTTGTTTAAATTTTTCATTTTTTAAGTCTAATCCATTGTTTTATCCAATAGACTTTATCAGTAAATGCTTTTTCGCTTTTAGTATTAGTACAATATATACAGCTACTAAATTTTGATGGGTTTAAAGAGATAACTTTTACGAATGTTTTGAGACGAAAATTTGCCTGGAATTAGATTTCCCCGCTCCCCATGCCATTTTCCCCACTTTCATATACAAATTTGAAACTAAGGGCCCTAAATTGAAGAAAGAAAAAAAAGGTTGATTCAAAATTATAGTACTGAAAAAGTATGTCTTTAAATTTATATGTTATATCTTATTTGAAAAAATCAAAAGTGACCTAAAAAAAAATTAAAACCACTTTGTTCTTTCAAGGAAAATTTAAAAAAATGGCAAAATATTTATGCGATTTGATTTTTTTTTTAAACATCTTTTACTAATTTGTTATTAATAATCAAACATTATCACTTTTCTGTACTTTACTTAGTTATCCCCCTTTGTTTTTGTTTATCCTTTTTTCTCAATTGACGGCGAGAATTTTTCATTCTTTTTATGGAAGTATTAATTAGTTTATTTCTATATACAAATTAAAGGACTGTTAAACTATAAAGAAAGGTATAACATTTTAGTTACATGATAAAATGTCAAAGCATTGGTTTCCAGGCGGGCACCCCCCTCCGGTATGACCCCCCTACGTTGCCCTTTAAATTTGCTGATCGGGCGAGAAAACGGGGCTTTCAAGTGTATGATCGTTGGGATTTAAAAATTTACCCTTAACCTGATTTATTCCCCCGGGGGTCACGATCTTTATATTTAAATAGAATGTTAAAATTGGGTTTTTTAATCCCCTTCATGCCATTACATTTACTTATGCGGTATAAAAGTTCTCTTACAAAAAAGGTAAGTCTTTTGTTTTTCATACCTATTAAGTTCTGTCATTAGTTTTATAGGGGGTGCTAAAGATTCCCCCCCGTCATTTTAGTAACCCCTATTCCAAACCACTTTTTTTGTTTGTTTTTTTCCAATGGTATGCTTTTAGATTATTTTTTCCAAATTTAATAGACTTCCCTTTTCCATCAATTTTGGAATTCCCACATCTCAAATTTGGGCCCTTTTTTTAAAAAATTTCCCAGAAAGGGATAAACCCCTTTTCAAAAGTTTTATTTTCCCGAAATGAAAATTAAAATCTACCAAATCATTTCTGTAAGGGAAATAATTTGAAACCTCAGACGCGAGCTTACCTCTTTTCCCCAAAAGGGTCTGTAAGTTGTATATGCCCCTTTTTCGTACATTCGCTCATCTTGTTTTTCTGAAAATTTAGACAAACCCTGGATCTAAGAATGCTAGTGTCTTAGGATTTGTATAAATTCCTTTTAACTTTTCTGGAATGTTTCTGTGTGGCCATTTTTTCCTTTCCTTTTGATTGTGGCAACTTCTAAAATTTTCATTTTTTCATTTTTTGGGATTTTGAACTTTTGTTCACATTCTTTTGTAAGTATTTCCCTTTTTTAGTTCCCCTTTAAATTTGCCCTTAGATTTTTTTTTCATCCTGTAGTAAGCATTTTTCAACCTTTTCAAACATTCCCCCATATACATTATTGAGGATGTCTTTATTGCAGTTGGACTTTTCCTTCTGAAACATTAAAAATATTTTTGACCGCTCTTAAGCAGAGAAACATAATTTTTTTTCCCATATGATTCAACTTTCTTTTATATTCAGTTTCTTTTAAAATTCGGGAATTCAGTAGCCTATGATTTTCCCACATGATAATATATTTATAGTCTTTTTCATTACGTTTTTTATTCCCTTTTTTGGATGTGTACAAAAACTTGCCTTTTCTTTGGTTACAGTTTTCTTTACTATACCATAATTGAAAAGCTTGGGTTTTTGGTTCCCTTTTTAAAAAACGCCCGGCTGCAAATATATGGGTTTAAATTATCACCCCTACAGATAATTGTGCGCCCCCTTCCCGAGTTGTATGGCATTTTCATGACAAGTTTTCTCATGTTATCGGGGTTTTTCTAAACTTTAATTGAATCCATACTTAATATACAATTTACATCTTTTTGAGATACATGGAAAATTTGCCAAAAGCATTTACATCATTTCCCTTTATTACGGGCCCAAATCTACAGCCTGGGCTACAGCATCATTCCCATAACAATCCTCAAGTTCTATAAAAGCCCCTTATCCCCTTGTTTGAGTTCATGCTCATAAATTCTTGTATTCTTTCTTTGCTTCCCTGAGGTAAACTGTTCTATGTAGTTTGGACGTCATCACAGGAAGGCAGTAATTTAGTACCTTTGAACGAAACGTCTCTGAAAATCTATTTAATTCAAGAAGGGTTACCATCAAATGGCTTTAAAATCCTATTGGGCTTTCGTAGTTCTTTAACGTAAGTCCTTTCCTTAACCCTTTTGAATTTGACATCTTGAAAAGTCTTCCACACTTATAGGACTTTACACCATGGCGTTCTGTTCTCTGTAATCATATCCTGGATCATAAAATTACTGAACCTTTCAGCCTTTTGAACTTTAAAATTTCCTTTGATCAATTTCCCCTGCTCTTTAAACCTAGCATGAACTACATCCCTTTCAATTTTAATTAACTGCATTCCTTCTCATACCCAGTGCTTTCCCTTTCCTCTTTCTGTGGTACGCTCCCATTCCTATCCTTGTTTTTCTAATTGTTCTTTCCTTTGCTTCGAGCTCTGTCATTTTCATTTGCTGGTCATATTTTGCTGGATTATACTTTCAGCAACCCCTGCTTTTAAAAAATCCTTTACCTATGATTACTTCTTACATTGGCTTGACATTTTCTTCTTGGGTCTGTAACACCTTCAAACTTTACCTTATATTCAAGGGGGGGCAATTTATTTTCTCCATATCATTTAACAATTGGTGTTTCCATAATCTTCGTTTCTACTGAAGATCCTGCTCTTTCTCTTGGTTTTTTTTGACAGTATAAACGATCACATATACAAAATACATGTGTTCTGGGTTTTATTTCTCATCAGAGCACCCATTATTAATTTTCATCAATCACTTTAACTTACTAAGTTTCTTTGCTAATTTCTTTTTATACCTTTGCAAATACGAAATTAAGGTTCCCTCGTTAGCGGAGATATTATTCGTCTCACGGCAGGTTCACTTTCGCCCCTTTCGAAGACCAGGTGCTCTTTGTTTGCTTGTTCCCACACGTGCTCCTTCTTCTCCGGGGTCGGCCCTTTCCGCTGCCTCTTGGGGACCATTTTGTGGAACTTCTTTCCCTTGTTCATCTTCT
>NC_051415.1:14544514-14544749 GCF_015228065.2 Penaeus monodon
CGTTCATCTTCTTAGTCAGTCTCAAAATGTACAGATCAGAAGCAAATGAAGCGGGTTTCACGGGCAAGTTGCACAACTTTCGTGATTTTTCGAAATGTTACAGCATAATTTTCGTAATGTTTTACATAATTTTCGTAATGTTGTGAAACGTAGGATTACTGGGCTGGAAAGGAGGGCTCGGAAATCATAATTTTCGTAATGGTGTGGAACGTAGATTACTGGGTTGGAAAGTTTC
>NC_051415.1:14544813-14545064 GCF_015228065.2 Penaeus monodon
GAAACAACTTATAAGAAAACATACAAATTAATTAGTTACATAAAAAATAAACATATTTATACATAGAAATATTACACATGTCCATAACTAATAAATACATAACACTTAATATAAAGAATTTTAGTATTACATCAAATCATAGGGTAATCATTTCAACTCACCGAATTATGGTTTCGGAGCCCTTCTGCTGGTTCCTTATTTTTGAGTCTTATATTCACTAAATGGCCAGCGAACCTTATGTTCGGTGCCTG
>NC_051415.1:14545185-14545392 GCF_015228065.2 Penaeus monodon
TAAGAGTTTAAAATATATTCTTTGACATGATATTGTGACTAAAATAACATTAAATGAATGTATGATTATTCTAGTATCATAGTATACCTTTGTTCGGTGAATTACAGTTACAAATACTGAGACATGTAAATAGTAAATACGTAATGATTTTGGTTGTGTTCTACAAACCCTTAAAAAATATAAAATGATAATTATTTACGTTCTTTC
>NC_051415.1:14545624-14545719 GCF_015228065.2 Penaeus monodon
CGGCATATAAATACAATCACCAGTTGTTTATCTCGAACTTTAAATTCAATTTAATCAATTGTTGCTATTTCGAGCCTCAAGTCGGAGAAGTATCT
>NC_051415.1:14545902-14546798 GCF_015228065.2 Penaeus monodon
CCTGTTCTACAATGTCAAGGCTGGGGTATTGTAATATTATATATTAGTAATAGTTGGCTGTAAAAGTAAGGAAAAACATAATCGGGTATCCGTGTTAGAAGATAATGTAAGATTGGAATATTTAAAAATAGCATTATTACATTTGAAACTGAAAGGTACATCACTCAAAACATCCCTTTCTGAAATAATATTATCTTATTTCACAAAGAAAAACTAAAAATGTAATTTAATGGGAGCCTGGGGCCTGGATCATGCTGCCAATTTTCACTATTCGTGGTTCATTCATGAAAGTCCTACCCTCAAATCATGATCAGGTTGCAGTCAGTTTCTAATATTTTGAGGTCTTGGTAAGAAAAACACTTGAGGATCCCAGGGTTGGGAAATGCTGATCTAATCTGTACCACATTTCCAAATAATTGTTTTCAACTCCTTTGATAAACTCAACTGCTTCCCCAATGAGACAGTTTCCCATATTTCCAATAATCTATATTGCCTTTTCTTTTACCCTAAAGGACTCAATGTTGTCTGTCATCTCACACTTTATTAAATTACTATACCATACTTTATTAGTTCTCTGTAGTTCCATAAAATATTTTTCAGTGTCATTTACTTTCTCATCATAATCATATTCCCTACCATTTGACGAAGAAATAAATTTAAGATGACATTTTTCTAATTCTATATTGCACTCACACGTTTCTTGATGTAGTTTTTATCACTACCAGAAAGATAATGATGGAATGGATTCCTTGAACAGTGTCATCTTTTAGGCACATTCGTTCCTTCTTGATAACCTCCATCTTAAAATGTCGAAATGTTTTGCGCAGTTTAAACTGCTTTCTGTATAGCAGTTTGTTCCCAAAATACTTTTGACCTGGAAAACATTATGTATGCAA
>NC_051415.1:14549537-14549632 GCF_015228065.2 Penaeus monodon
CAAAAGTCGCATAGCAGTTCATAATAGTAAGACGAAGAGGGGTGAGGGTAGAGTGGGCGAGTATATGGGCTACTAAGGTAAGGATTAACAAGGGT
>NC_051415.1:14554397-14554647 GCF_015228065.2 Penaeus monodon
CATTTTCTAGCTAGTAGTTTGTTTCTTTGCCTTTGGCTTTTTGCTCTAGCCACTTTGTTCACTGCTGTCTACTCTTTCACAATATTTGGTTATTATATTTCACAGCTTTAAAAGCTATCAAACTGCTCCTTTCCTGTTATTCTGATAGTCACAAGGAACTGACTGAAGTAACATTGGGTAAAGCTTACTTCACCTCTATAGAACCATTAATATGGCTATATTTGAAGGTCATTTTATGCAGACCCTAGAA
>NC_051415.1:14555170-14555818 GCF_015228065.2 Penaeus monodon
AAGTTGACATACTGAATGTGAACACATTATATTGGTGGGGGTCACAACAGGAAAGGTTAGGAACCACTACACCCTGTCCCACTTTCTCGGATAGTAAAAGTTGTGCTAAACTGTATTTGCTTGAGTGGAAAGAAAACAGAAGGGAAAGAGACAAAGGAGGAAAAACAGGCAAGAGAAAAGACAGGGGAGAGGATGAAAGGATCTACTTGTCAAAAATAAAGATAATGAAAATATATTTAATTCAGATATCTTAAAATACCAAAGGGAAGCTAAAATCAATGACCATTTCCTGTTTATTGTACAAGTTTACTTCTTCTTGCCAGGCAATATGATGCCCTCATATTTGGTTTGGAACCACTTGATTGCATCCTCCTTGTGCAAGCAGTGCTGGGGACCAATCCTGCCTGGTGAATGGCGGCGCTTGGCTACACGATAACCTGAAAGTTTCAGATGCTTTGTCACCAAGAGTAGGTTTTCTAAATTTCATTTCGAGTACATACATCCACAATACTACTTCGACATCAACCGTCAACTTCTGGCAAGTTTAAAAAATTCAAATTGGAAAGATCACACTGGATGCTTAGATTTTATTGAACATATAACATCCACATGACAAAATTAAATTCAAAAGTACATAATTATTTCTCT
>NC_051415.1:14555860-14556148 GCF_015228065.2 Penaeus monodon
TTCAGAGTATCTTAGACAATCTAGAATGACAATACAAAAATTACCTGGGCGCTGGAGCACAACGTAGAAATCCAAACCAAAGATACCAATGGATGGGTCATACTTGATACCCAGGTCAATGTGCTCTTGAATTCCAAAACCGAAATTTCCATTCGCAGAGAAGTTGTCACGTCGCAACTCGTATTCACGAACCTGATAAGAGGAATGAATGCACTCTTAGTTCTTAATTCTTCCTGGCCACTTTTCTGCTAATACACATTAGCAATTTCTTCTCTTTATATTATGGTT
>NC_051415.1:14556447-14556912 GCF_015228065.2 Penaeus monodon
AGGTAGATTGCTTTCCTGGACATATGTATAATATATTATTTCTATACAGTTTTGTATTATGCTTATAGCCATGATTTTGAACATACTAATAATAAGTATTACTAATATCAGTTTTACACATTTCCAGTAACTGACAAGATTACCAAAAAACTATACAACCCAAAGTAAACTAAGCTGTAAAAAATAAAAAAATAAAAATTACTTTATACACCATGGTTTAAATCATTAGGTATACAACAAGCAAATCTGCTTTGTATCTTCCTGTACAGTTCAAAACATTCTAAAATTGACAAATTACCTTCAATCCCTTCTCTAAGATCTCCTCAGCCTTGGGTCCTCGCACAGTGCAATGGACTGCAATCTTTTCATTTCTTCTGATGCCAAAGGAGCGCACAGTGTACCGGGCCTTTGAGAAAACTGGTTTTTGACCAGTCAGAGACTCCAACACCTACAATGAAACAATTG
>NC_051415.1:14556956-14557251 GCF_015228065.2 Penaeus monodon
ACCCAAATCTTAATCTGAAAGCCAATAATCTTGTTCTATACACCAACTCCTATAAAACAAATGACCATTGAAACAACTGAAAATGACAGTTGAAAATATTCCAACTATCAAGATTCCCCTTCCTATACTGCAGTAATGCAAAACTGATTTATCTAAGGTCAAATGTTCCTTGGCAAAATGTTGCCTATAAACTGAATTTCTAGACTGATTTTAAGTAGCCAAGCTCTACAATCCATTCCAACATTCAAATCCATATTTAAAGTATAAGAAGTGAAATCCTGTGTGTAAATATTTT
>NC_051415.1:14557279-14557848 GCF_015228065.2 Penaeus monodon
TATTAGAGCCAGAAGGTATTTCTAAAATTATAAAACAAGTTGCATAAATTTTACCAACCTACATTAAAAATTAGGTACTAACCATGACCAAGGCTGATAAACTTCGCTGGTCTAAAGGGAAGCGGCGTATCAAGCCGTCATGGTCAAGCGCTTTTCAAGGATGTGCACAAAAAATAGGTTTATGTCCCACCTTGGCTGCACGAGTAAGCTTGTCACCACTCTCTCCAACGCAGATGTTGAGACATAGCTTGCTTACATGCACATCGCGCATGACATTTTTGGACTTCTCTACAGATGTCATGGTGCCTGCAAATGTATGCATATTTAATACCAAAGCTTAAATAAAGAGGAAGGGGGGGGGGGGGGGTAATTTCAGTTAAAATTGTGCCTCTGTAATACCAAGAAATCATCCCTAAGCAATACTTTATGCTTCCCCATAAGCTGCTACAACATTTGAAACTTCATTGTGTACTATATCAACATAAAATAATCAGTATTTCACTTATTTTTCCAAAATTCAAAATTCCAACCATGGGGTGGCCTTCGTACTAATTCCTCATTAAAACAGA
>NC_051415.1:14557878-14558195 GCF_015228065.2 Penaeus monodon
TTGCCGACCATTAGAGCGAATCCAAACCAAACCAAACTTTAATTTTCTAACATTAGTGCTTCGCACTCAGTAGACAGACCCTTACACAAGCTACAGCATATTACTAGGGAGTCTCAATGGAAAGCATATTTCATGTATAAATGTTCAAAATTATTTTTCAAAAAATTCACAAAATATTTTATAAATTGTGATTCATTTTTTTTTTTTTATTGGTATAAGTGATTTTTGGACATTCAAACTCATCTACATAAAATGTCATTATCAAATGCCATATGCAAGACTGCAAAAAGTTCAGGTCCATACAGGTGTACCTAGTG
>NC_051415.1:14558287-14558851 GCF_015228065.2 Penaeus monodon
ATTTTTCTCATTCTTGTACTTATAACATAGGCTAAGTTAACTCAATTAGACCCTTTAACCCACCTCATTTGGGACAGTCTTCTAAGCTTATTTCTCACTTTTCCCTAATGAAAATATACCTAATTTTCCCAGCAAGTATTGCACACCCTTAGTAAGAATTCTAGGCTATATAGATTTATAAACAGTTAAATCCACCCTTGCATCTTCTATTTCAAAAATCTGTTGGTTTAGGGGACTGACAATGGATAGACAACTATACACTGCTAATTATCTCTCCTATTTATCTTGCATACATTTTTGTTCTACTGAATTTCTTAAATTCAGCAAATGAACATATATGCACTCAGTGGAGCTATCATAATTGACGTAGAAAAATATCAAGAAATTATACATGCCTTTTCAGGATTACTGGATTACAGCATTCAGAAAATTTAGATTTTCCTAAACCCTGCATCTAATTCCATAAAACAGGCATCAATTTCATCCTGGAACCCTAAATAGGAGAAAATCTGGAAAATGTATATATACTGTAAATGCTTCTCCTGTTACATAGTTTTCGTTAAG
>NC_051415.1:14561003-14562098 GCF_015228065.2 Penaeus monodon
AACCAGGCAAACTAGAGCCAAACTATAAGCAAAAGAAATCCTCGGCAACACAAAAGCACGACCAACACCCGCCTGATCATTGAATATCAGAAAAGAAGGAGATTACCTCCATTATTACTCATCTGCTGAGATGAGATACAAAGAAAGGTTTTAGACCGATGCCTTTTATCAAGAGTAAAAACTCGAGTAAGCGCACCCATACCAATAACTCAATTCGCCCGACACCGGGGTGATAAGACAGCGAATATTTTCCCTCTCGAGCTGGTTGCGGTGTGGGCACGAAGGCCTCCGCGGTCCCGAACGCGCCCTGGCCCCGCTGCTCGTGACAAGTCTGGACGAGTGGCAGCAGGAGTTCCGGCGCAGCATTTCTCTTTTGGGCTCTATCTTGCCGTGGCTGCGAGGGGAACATGGACCGGCAGCATTAAGCGGTGCAAGTAAAGAGGGTTGGGATGAAACTTTAACATGGGATTGACTTTTAGTAACGTGTACAGAGGAAGCTTTTTTGCAAGTCTTTGCAGCCTCATGCTCAAGCTCTGCACGTGGATCCGGGGCGGCACTTGTTTTCCACAGTTTTGGTCGTTCTCTCAGCGTGAGAACGCTTTCTGGCACTCGATCACATAAACAAGAAACCCCAATTGCTTACCTTTAAGCCGTTTTTCACAATTATAATTTCTCAGAGGGTAAAAAGTCTACGAAAAAATAACGAGAGCCACTTCTGACAACCAACCTGTGTCGGAACACAACAGCGAAAGAGAAAGATGGAGAACGTGATGGCCCAACAACGCTGACAAAACGTATTATCTACGGCTATTTCCACTTATTTAGATACTTTAGGTATTTTCTTCTGATGAGATTAATTTATAATTCACTTTAAGGGCAACTAGATTATTTATGTTTTCATCGATAAGCAATGAGGAGAATTAAAAATAAAAAGTGATTTTGTTTGCGTTTCATATGTTCCATGACGAGAGTGGGCCTTGCCGCGGAATTTGAATTTTCTTCTAGCTATCAAAAAATAAGAAAAAAAAAACAGTGTGTGACTAGAATTTAATTTACTGCTTAGTGAAAATTACTGTAAAATAGACTCATATTCAT
>NC_051415.1:14566180-14566808 GCF_015228065.2 Penaeus monodon
ATGTGCCAATATAATGTGATTGATTGTCCTCAAATTATTTGTATTTAAGTTGTTTTATATCAACTTTTTTTTTTGTAAAAGTTATGTTGATTCATGACTCTGTTATTGACAAACACTTCTAATTGGTTTTCTCTGTCAATAAATATTTTGAGCTCGTATTCTCTTGGGTAAACAAAGCAGACAGGTAATCTTCGTGCATTTGAAATATACTGTTTAATTTATGTTTAAATGCTTTTGTAGGTGACTTGAACGCATATTAAGTTGAAGTGGTATTTCATTCGGCGTGTCTTTATTCAGAATAAGCAAAGTTATGTAAAGCATCCCCAGAAAAACATGGTAACATATACCGTACCGGTAGCCAAGGAACTGATAGGAAGTTCTCTCATTTTGAACGTTTTTCTTTTCTGATGTTACAGAATACATAATAGATATTAGTTGACATGTAAATCTTGGATCAGTCTTTTGTTATGAATATTATTGAACATGAGGTAAATATGTAAGTTGTACCTTGTAGTAAATGTATAGAAGAAAACAGCATTTTTTCCCTCGTAATGGTATGCCTTATATCCATATCCACATGAAATTTAGGTAATTTTCTAGAATAGCGTCCTCTCATTCTCTGCTATCC
>NC_051415.1:14568174-14568352 GCF_015228065.2 Penaeus monodon
ATGGTTACAAGTGGTACAGCTCTAGGCTGTAGTCATTTAGGAAAGGAATGACTGTCATGATGTTCCAGTGGCATGGCTGATAGTTTTGGAGATAATAAAAAAAGAGAATGCCATTTTTTATGATTTCCAGTGTTATGCATTATCATGATATGAATTACAGTATTCTACTATAGCCATA
>NC_051415.1:14571594-14573120 GCF_015228065.2 Penaeus monodon
GACTATTGCCATTGCTATCCCATATGTGATTATCCAATAAAGAGTTTGTTGCTAAATAAGATAAAGTCGTTCTATACTCTTATTCCTTTAGTAAGTTTAAAGATTTCTTGTACTTGGCAACAGGCTATGTGGGTTATATTACAGAATGCAGTGGTACCACAGGTAGAATTTAAAATCAGTAATGTAAGCACACATGCAAAGATCAGTCCCCCAGTTTGCCACAGGTGTAATTGCAAAGTCTTGGTACCAGGGGGAAAATTGTCACTGATGCAAAAAAAAGAGACATACAAAACTGTTTGATTGAACTTGTATAAAGCAAATATTAAGTTCAAGTATACATCATATTTAGGAAAGGTAATGAAGTATCACCTCTTTCCATTTTATGTGGTAACATTGAGTTATAAGAGGAAAAAATAGTATGCTGATACCAGTATCAGATGCATATCCTGGAATCCAGTATGCAAATGAGACATATATCATGTATACAATTGAAAGAATAGTATAATATTATTATATATTAATTTTGGCATGTCATACATTAGATGTGTTTACTAGAGCTGCTGCCCTAGTTGATAAGCCCTTTGGACAGTATCTAGGTTTATTGAAAATATTGTGTGCGGTTCTTCTTTAGGGGGAGAATGTGAGTGAGGCAAGATTATTCTGTATGAGTTTAATCATCTGAGAATTTCTATGCTTTAGGTTATGTATATATCTTGTACAACAATTTTTGTATTCTGGAAATTGCATATTTTATTGTGTAATTTTAGTAAACAGAATGAGTTGTGCTGGTGGCCACTGGGGAGAGTTTCAGGATGGTCAAGGCAGCAACAATGAGGACTGGAGCCTCAGTGGTTCTGACATGGAAGACCTCCTAACTCCAAAGCCACTACCACCAACTCCTCCAACCCTTCACCAGCCATCTCAGGAGGAAACATCATCATTTCAAAAGTGAGATCTTTTTTTCTCTTCTGTCTACTTTTCATGCTTTTAACCATTTTCTGGTTTTCATGGTGACAAGTCATTACTGAACTGATACAATAATTGTTATATTGATAGAAATATAATGGATGTATTTTCATTAATTGTCTTTATTTTCAGACTTCCAGCAGAATTTTGTCGAACAGACCCCTTAGTTTTACAAACAATCAGATTACTACAGTATCAGAGACAGGTTGCCCAGCTTATAAACAGAGCACAGGTATAGAATGACCAATAAGATAACTATTATAATTAATGTGTAATTAAGCTGTTGCCATTATTACAAATGAGTATGCTATCTTGCTTATAGACAGCCTTGTTATGGCTCCTGACAATGATAGATTTAACAGGCTTACAAAATACATAAGGGTTATTACACAAAGTAAACCAGTTTACCCCCTTGGGCTAAAGGTGCTGACCTGCACCAAGAACTAAGCTCTACAAACAAATGTAAGCATGCACAGAAGTGGGCAACCAAGTGCAGCCTACTTTCCTGTTTCCTCTGACAATGTTTACTTACTCAACATGCATGGGTAGATTTGCAGAGG
>NC_051415.1:14573224-14574438 GCF_015228065.2 Penaeus monodon
TTCAAACTAGGTGTATTGAAGAAAAACTTTTTCATTGAAGATCTCACAGTTTTTGTTTGTTGATAGTGGTCTTGTGTTTAATCCTTTTGATACAGAAATACCCCAGTCAGTATCATGGTTGGTAAGGAAGAGTTTTCAATGGTCTGAATCTCCCAATAACCTTTGTGATAGATCAGCCATAGGTGGTTTACTGCTTTAGCTGAATATTGTCTTCAAAGGGGTTACTGCCAGGAAGACTTGGCATAAAAATTTCAAAATTTTTCCCCCTTATAAGCTTTTGGACCATTGTGAAATCTGAGATCCTTTTTATGTGTGAACTTGTATGAAAAGAGATAATGGCAACAGTTTCTTATTTGGTATCGCAATTTGTGTAACTGAATAAGAGCTTTGGTTGGTTTCTTTGTGACTTTAGTATATGCAGTGTAAAAAAAGATTAAGACAATTGTGCCTTAGAGGTAAATTAAAAAGTATATTATTTTGTTTATTCTGCAGAGTATAGGTATGGAGGGGAATAGCTTCCCATCATGCCCAGCACCTCCTGAGGAGCCTGTGCTTGACCGGAAAACTGCGAAACCACACTTCTTGTTTTTTATTCCTCCTGAGAAAACGTAGGTTTTTTCTGCTAATTTTTAATGTTATTAATTTACTGAACTTATTGTGTGATGATTAATATAATGATGATTATGCTAATAAATTGATTACAGTAATTAATACATGAGTCATCAGAGTGCTGGTGATCTAGTGTTTAACCCTTTAACCACGGAAGGATGGTGTATGGTTGTTGAACAAATTAATAATTTACAGTTTCAGGACCTCATACCTTGACTCCCATCATGTTTTTTATGCCCTAGATATTGATGTCTCTAGATAAATTATTACAAAGAAAGGAAAGTAATTATACTATTTCATAAATTATAAAGCATCTGCTATTATGATATGCTAGTGTCATACTGGATAACCATGTATCTGTAACATATAGTGATCTGTCTCTGTGATTATCCAACACTGTATTTAAGTAGTTTTGTACATAAATATTTCCATATTTGTCTGTTTCAGTATGTATTGAACATACACATTTGACATACATGACTGACTGTACTTCTCCATTATATTTCTCCCTGTCTTCCTCTTTGCCATGGTTAAAGGATTAATATATATGATGATTATAATGTTTAGAAATGTAATTGGTGTCCTACTCCCAGATAGCCACAACA
>NC_051415.1:14574516-14575091 GCF_015228065.2 Penaeus monodon
TTAACTTCTCTTATGTTTTTAAATTGATTCAACAGGTCTTACACAATTGGGAAGAATGAACCACAGTTACTTGAAGTGGAGGGCACAACTGCACGACTTATTTTAAGGAAAGCTGTAGCAACAGTATGTGCACACACAGGATACACCGACACATCTGAGAGCGTTCTCAGATTTCTCACCGATGTTCTCCATGAATTTTTGATGAAGCTGACAAATTTACTACGTGCTAACACAGACTCCCTTCTATTGACAGACAGATGTCCATTTCATGTAAGTTACTGTTTTACTCAGTAGTAAATTTGAGATAACATGGTCAGCAAAATGAAAATCTATTCATTCTGGTTGTCAGTTATAGTATCTAATGTTTCAATAAACTTTTTAGGATGTTATGGAACAAAGCCTTCACGATATTGGGATTGGCAGCATGAGTGAGTTGCACCAAATGTACCGTGAACGTGTCATTCTGTATCATAACAGAGTCAGGCAGGAGAGCTTTCAGTTGTATCATCAGTACCTTGCTCTTACACAGAATAAGGAAGGCAGTATTGCAACACCTGGGTAAGTAATTATTGTAA
>NC_051415.1:14575256-14577077 GCF_015228065.2 Penaeus monodon
CACCATTAACTGCCATGACATGAATATGTGTAATATATTCCCCATTTCGTTATCAGGTCTCGAAGGGAGAGTACAGGGGATTGGTGGGGAGATGACTGTGGCAGTCAACATGGAGGTCCAAGTGGCACCTCTGCCCCAGGTCTGGATGATACCTCTGTTCCATCTATTAAAAGTACTTCAAGTCTGGATCCTGAATTATCACTCCATCCATTCTCTGTGTTGAGCCAGTGAGTTATGTGGAGGTTGAACATTACAATGTAATATAGCATAAGTGCAACCGAAGTCCAGGTCAGCATGTTGAAAACTGAACAAGGTACTGACTTGCCAAATATGCATAGGTTTTTCTCATCACTATTATTTGTAAATATGTGAGAAAAAAAAGAAATGTAGGTGGCCAGCAAGGAAAATTAATATTTAATTTCTGCAAGAATGTGTGGATATATCAGGTAATATAGTAACTGTGCAGTAAAACTGGTATGTCTCCTTATAAAAGATGTACTTAAACAAAACTATTAAGTCATTATGAGTTACTTACGTTTTATTTTGAACATTTCTTATTTCAATAATTTTATCATCTTTCTTGCTATCTTTAAGTTTGCCTTTCTGATTCCTTTGATTTTTCAGACCTAATACCAACGGATGCCGAGTTCAAACAACAATAATAGCTGGGGCCTGAAACAAAAGGGTGTAATACTGTCAGTGGATGTGTTATTTTACAGATCCATTAATAATACGAGGAAAAAGACACAAAAACTGTTGACAGACTTTTCACCACTAAAATCACAAATATTTCCACTACAGAGTCGGAGGTGATGGAGAAGAAGGGGTCCAGCACTCACCTGCCACCACACAACAATACCAGCTATACCCTCTCACACCCAGATAGATATGATTGCTACATTTTGCCTGTATATAATCAATGCAAATTTCTTGCCTTACAATTTGCACATTATTCTCATAAAAGTTATTGTATGTTAACTTTTTATTATTAAACTGTTATTATTATTTATAGCTAATAACTATTTTTCTTTAGTGAGGTTATATTTTGGTTTAATTATTTTTTTTTTGACACACCAAACTGTTCAGTTGCCTAAATTGTATTATTTAATATGGCTGTCTGCCAAATTATAGTGTTGAAATTCAGTTCTTTTGAATGCAATTTTTGGTATTGTAATTCCAAGTTCCTCTGATTTTACACTATTGGTTGAATACCAATAATTTTCCTACATGGTACATTGTTTCAAGTGTGAGAAGCTGAAGTATTTAGCCTGCAAGTTATTGTATTGTATTAAAAATCTGTAATTTTCTCAAGATTGACAGAAATTTCTGGTTTCTTAGTTTGTGTACTATGTAACTTCAAATTAAAAGAAAAACAAATATTGTATGGTTAATTTTTCCAAAATTTATTTACCCCATATATAATTATTGTTGTCTGACCAAATAACTACCAGTTTTCATTAAAGGTAAGTGTACATATACTGATCATGTATATAATTACTAAAATTTTGCAAATGGTCAAACTTTTACGCCAGAATTATCTGTTTCTATACCTCATACCAAAGCATTACCATAGATGGTATTGTAAAAGAAAAAATTACAACCCCCGGCTTTATATAATTAGTAAGATGAATGAAGTCAAGTGCACTATGTACATAATTTAGTATTAATAGTAAAACCTCTGGATGTGAGAAAATTTGACTATACTGAATAATGTACATAAATAATAGACCCACAACTGTTAGTGTTAACCCATTGCTGCTGGGTGGTTTCCCAATAGAAAAGCCCTCTCTCCCGGGATTGTGTTGTCACCTTAGTGTGCGC
>NC_051415.1:14577174-14577402 GCF_015228065.2 Penaeus monodon
GGAATAATAACAAGCATTATGCTTGCTAAAATATTCTGGAAGCAGTGAATACAATTGTGATAAAATGAAGGTATCCTGTGGACTGGTTAGGAGACATTGTCGTCTGTAGAATCAATACAAACATAAAAAAAAAAAAAGTACTTGCATACATTCACCACCTCCATCTCACTGACAGTTAGACAGTCCCTCACACATTTACTCTCATCATTTACTGTACTGTATTGTCAT
>NC_051415.1:14577457-14577639 GCF_015228065.2 Penaeus monodon
AAAAGAAGTAAGATGTACATATACTTTGTATATATATAATTACTGGTCAAACTTAACACCAGAATTATTTGTTTCTGTACCTCATGACAAAACAGTAACAAAACCATAGACAGTATTGTAAAAGAAAAAAATACAACCCCAGTCATATATAATTAGTAATAGCACTAGTAAAAGAAAGAGAG
>NC_051415.1:14577779-14577860 GCF_015228065.2 Penaeus monodon
TCTTCCTGGAGACATCAGTTTAAATAAGTAAATTTCTCTGGTCTTGCTAGATAATGGAGCAGCAGCTAGGGAGTAAAATGC
>NC_051415.1:14577903-14578105 GCF_015228065.2 Penaeus monodon
TAGTATAAGGCACAGCTTTTATTCTGAATGACAATTTAAATAATTTTCTTAACCAATACTAGTGTAATAAAAAAAATTTGGCTAGTGGCCAGTAATGCAAGGTTGTATGCACACATTTTCCTTGTTATGTCCAGCTTGTCCAGTATTTCAAGACACAACATTAGACACCTAGCTTGTAGCTGTAGCTTATAACCACAAGTTT
>NC_051415.1:14578912-14579463 GCF_015228065.2 Penaeus monodon
GCTAGCAACACCAAACAAATGATGTTACTATCATCAGAGAAAAACAAGCTCCTTCTGACATGCTGTTGCATTATGGTACATTATGAGGTGCCACCTAAAACATAGGCACTATATGATTTCTCTGCCATCAACATGCAAAGGGTTCAGTGACTGGCTTGTTGATGAATGATTCATCATGGCTTTGTATCACAGGGGACTTAATTATTTAACTTCTAGTGGTCAATATGATTAACTGTTTATTACAAAAAGTTCTCAAGAACATGTACTGGACACTGATCAAATGTGCCTCATAGCACACAGAGAGAAAGAGATACAGAGAAAGATACAGAGACAGAAATATAGGTAGATAGAAAGACAGGTAAAAAAGGAAGGAAGGAAGGAGAGAGGAGACTAGAGAGAAATATACAAATAAGTAGAGAGAAAATATATATAGATAGATTGATAAATATAGAGATGAGATAGGGAAAGGAAATGGAAAAAAGAGAGGACATGGAAATAGAAAGAAATAAAAGACCGAGTTAGAATTAGAGGCAGTGAGTGCTCCAGGAAGT
>NC_051415.1:14582879-14583015 GCF_015228065.2 Penaeus monodon
GTTAAAAGAGATTAATTATATGTGCAAATTAGTCAACAATTCTTATTCTTTGGCCAAAATATATACAAAGCAAGCAATAACTCGCCAATATCCATCATGAAAAAATAAGGCCAAGGCTACTTATTCAGATGACATG
>NC_051415.1:14583186-14583893 GCF_015228065.2 Penaeus monodon
ATGCGAGTTGTTTTGTGTAGTGGCTAGGGATTGAATTTGTGAAAAATTTGCAACATTTTTCATGCTCACTGTTTATTGGATATGCTCTGATTAAATTTGTTGGATGAAATTATATGTAAAAATAGTTTAAAAAAGACAGAAAAAAAAACTAGATTTTGCAATATATCCAAAATAAAAACAAGATGAAAGTTTAGTTCTAAATTTTGTTTGAAAATAAAATACATCCTTTATTCTCTTTTCCCTACTGCGTCACCTTGCGATGTTGGGCGAGCTGAGTTTCCTGAGTTTGTTTAGGGTTTGTTCTACTCTTTAGCTGAGGAATCTTCTCTGCAACATGGATCATCAAACCTCACGGGCGAAAGTGAATTCAAATCATAGTATATGCTTAAAAATTTGTATTTCAAAATAGTTTACTTATTTTAAATGAACTCATACTCTTAATGCATTAGTCTGCAACACTATCCAAAATTAAATGGTACTTAGCATGACAAAGATATGCCTATTACTGCTAATAAATATCCATTACATCGTCGACGGATCTATGTCACCTCTTGAAGTTGGGTCAGGGATCGCTCTGACTTGAGCTCACTCGATTCTCCCCTAGGGGCTCTTGCTCTTTTCTCTGCAGTTCTCTTTCTCCCGCCCTGAAAGAGCAAGATATTATTGAATTTATTTATATATTATACTAACATATATATCATTCATCA
>NC_051415.1:14586127-14586210 GCF_015228065.2 Penaeus monodon
TAACACATCAATTATCTCCTTAAAGGTTGGGGCTGTCACTGCCTGTAAACATGAAGAGAAAACAATTAAAAGTTTTATTCATT
>NC_051415.1:14586635-14587341 GCF_015228065.2 Penaeus monodon
CTACTATATTGTAGTGATGTTTACAAGATCTTTTATTATATGTATCAGTAAAAGCAATCTAGTGGTAAAGATTTTCAGTAGCACAAGATCAAAAATAGTCAAACAAAAACAATCACTATTGTCTCTGTCTGGGAAACCTTTTGCATGCAAGTGATTCATACGGAGAACCTTAAATCCATGAAGAAATGGAAAAAGTGATTAAAAAAAAGGCCAATCTGCTTGGGTTTTAAATCACCCTTTCACTGCTTTCAAAAAAAAAAAAAAGCAAGTCCTGAATCAAAGACGAGGGGAAGAAACTACAATCCCTGCACTTCTAATTTTGACAGTAAACCTGGTACAGTGTTACATTATTTCCCAATGTCACTGGCTTAAATAAATGTACCTATAATTGAAGACTCATATCTTGAAAAAACAAAATGGATGAATCAAGAGTGGAATGCAAACGCCTGATGGATAAGATTTGATTGAGCCACTCAAAGGTGACACTATAATTGGCTAACAAATAAAGAGAAATCAGAAGTTTACTCATGAAACGGTTTCACATACAACTGTCAAAAATGTTCATGTTCAGATACCTAGTGACTCTTAATTGCTTTCAAGAATAATCACTATCTGGCAACCCATAATTGCAGTTGTCTGTTTATTATATTTTCTCTGAGATAAAGATTATATTGAGAAAATATGAGATAGACTGATATGTAATGAT
>NC_051415.1:14587718-14588328 GCF_015228065.2 Penaeus monodon
TATGGCTCAAAACAATCAGATACATAATTTTCAACAATCAACAAAGAATTTAGAAATTCAACTAAACTTTAGGTTTCTTTTCCATGAGGGTAATTTATATACAGTTCTGTTCAATCATTAACTATATAATAGAAGTTACCAACATAGAAAAAACAAAGAAATGAATTACCAAATTACTTTACATAATACTAAACCAAATACAGCTAATATATTAATAAAACTCACTTAGGTGCCCTTCTCTGTATTTTGGATGAAAAACATTTAGCTGGACTTGAAGTTTTGAAAGCCAAGGGATAATAAAGTCACACAATACAATAATAACCAATCCTAATGCAAGGCATGAAGAGGGGTACCAGGGCTTAGAAACACTTCGTTCATAGTCCCACTTTGATATACCTATCTTACTGAATGAGAAAAGTGATTCATAGTTTCTCCTAAAAACAAAGAGCAAAACATACATATAAAACTTTAATACCAGTACTGATATAATAAACTCAATTTCACAATATAATATCTTCAGTTTAGAATTTGCAGGGCCTCTGCTCAAGGCAGTATGTGTGGCTGACTGGGCTTTCCACTGGGGCCTATTTCTGTGATAAAATTTCCATAG
>NC_051415.1:14588563-14588830 GCF_015228065.2 Penaeus monodon
TGCACCTTTTCCTTGGGTATTCTCCTTCCTTCAGCTCTTGATTTGTCTTTATTGATGTATGCAGGATACAGGCAAATCCATCTGAAAGAGAAAACAATATTAAGAAGTGATACTAATAAACACAGTAAAAAAATTATGGAATGGAAAGGAAAGTGATCAGTTTACAATTGAAAAACTAAAAACTGGTAACATACCCTGGCTATATCCAAAGGTTCTTATCACTTAACAGGCTACTGTGGCTCTAGGTGTTTCAAACATGGTATTTTG
>NC_051415.1:14589262-14589652 GCF_015228065.2 Penaeus monodon
AAATGAGCATATGTGCATTACACTTTTTTTCCTCTTCCTATCACTCAGGCAAAGGCCAAAGGAACCAGTCCAACCTCTCTTTCCATACTGGAGTTTATTGGCCTTTGCTGGAGTGCCCTAGAATTTTTCTCATTGACATTAGAACTGTTGGCTTTCCATCACAGATCAAAGCAGCTTTCACGAGGATCTGGAAAGAATCTAGCCAATATAACTATAAAAATGGTATCTGATTTTGAAAGCCTCTTTGGGTGTCTTCTACAGACTTACCCCAATATCATTTAGCCAATTCTTTTATTCCTGTATCTCATTCATATTAAACTTATTTTTTCACTAACATCATAGACCTACATTTATCATTTCAGTAAAAAATACATAAATGTAGAGGAACAC
>NC_051415.1:14590438-14590817 GCF_015228065.2 Penaeus monodon
CGGAGCAGTTAAGTTTCTGGACTTATGAAGTATAAAAATAGGCAAATAAAGGCAGACGAGTCTAATTATGAAATTAAAAACAGCTGCTGTACCAAAACCAAAGAAAATTGTGACAAAATCGCACAAAACTCTACTATACACCAAGGCTACTATACCATCTGCAATCTGTAAGTCAAATCAACAAATCAGAATCGGCACTTCACTCACTTTTCAAAACCTTCTTGACGTTTGGGCATGGGCCGAGCTGCAGCGGCCGCCATCTTGGATGTTGACGACTCGAGACGCGATGCCAGATGCTCGAGAACCTTCACTGGAGGTCCACGTCGTACAAGGAAGAAAATTGTGTTGTACTAGATCGACGACTAAACAATTTTTTTTT
>NC_051415.1:14591959-14592326 GCF_015228065.2 Penaeus monodon
TTTCCTAAATATAACCCTAACCTTTTCCATATGGCTCTTTATTGTAAGCGTTACTGGTGTATGAAAATCGGATAAACTTCACTTTTTATTCATTTCCTTGAATGATAATTTACAGCTTTCTGAAATACTCTTATATGTTCCGAACATGAACTGGGACATTAGCAATGCCGTATTTCCTGTAAAATACATAATTCAATGAATAATGGGCATTTGTAAATAGATAAGTCGATAAATTGATTGATAGAATAAAGTAGAATATAAATTAAGAACAATCAACATTATTTACACAGACGGAATGGCAAACATGAAACAATTGAACAATTATTTGAATAAACATTCTAGTACAACTTTGCAAAAACACATTCTG
>NC_051415.1:14593212-14593751 GCF_015228065.2 Penaeus monodon
TTACCAAATAGATCGAACGACGGCATTCGTCAAGTGACTAAACTCTCCTCCCTCCCCGCATAGGACAGGCATGGAGCAGTCCATCTCCAGCTCGATCTCTCCTCCGCCAACCGAGGCCAGATGCTGTGACAGACTCAACCACCTCTGGAGACTGATCATGAGACCGAGAGACACCTACGCCAAGAAAAGAGTTGGACTTATTAAACGGGTGCTTCATTATATGTCCCGGAGTGTTTCCCGGCCCCTACATATCCCAGTGAGCATTAGGTTTGTGTAAAGGACACCACTGTCTGTATTACATGGTGACTTGTTTGACTGGGGCTGATGGAGAGCATTGCGTTCTGATTAGTAAAATCCCAAAACGTAAGCAATACGTTCCAGATATAATTTTCATCTGTCACTTATTGGTGCAATTATGAGCTTTTAATTTTGATTTGCCTTTAGCATGAATTTCCACTTGTTGCTCCTCTTTTCACAGTTCTCTCAGCTTTTTTCACATATTTAATAATGTGCTCCTGATTTAGGTTGAAAAGGGTGGT
>NC_051415.1:14594729-14594966 GCF_015228065.2 Penaeus monodon
ACTGCATAATACATATGTTACATAACTGAACGTACCTGTTGATCTACAAGGGAAGCATCTTCTAAAATGTGCGTCGAATTGGCATCTTCGCCCCGGCAGGTAGCGTCAGTCATAGCTCTCGGCTGCCCCAGCTGTGACCAGGAAGGCAAAGGTCACACAAGATGTACTAAATTGATTTCTAAATGTGTTTCTTGTTTTCGTGATTTACCGTATATGTCTGTTGTTGCTTTCTGTCAG
>NC_051415.1:14595053-14595246 GCF_015228065.2 Penaeus monodon
TACTTACGAAATGGATATAGAGATCCAAAAAGAAAGAGACGACTAGATAAACAGATGCATTATTTAGTAATTAGGTATAAGATAGTAATCCTACACCAATATTTTGATGACTGGTAAATGCACGGAAGACAGAACCCTATAACCTTACCCTTCTCTTTTTCCTCCCTGGTTTAGTGAACTCGATGTCATTCAC
>NC_051415.1:14595364-14595585 GCF_015228065.2 Penaeus monodon
GCCATTTGACCGACCGAGAGGGCGAAATTCAGGAAGGTGAAGGTCGAGATTTGGCCTTCGGAAACACACGGCAAAGAGGCTGCGGAGGGGGAGGGCTTTCGAGGCCGATACACCCGCCACGTCCTTGCCGTTATCCTGCGGTCGGAGAGAAGGGGGGGGAGGGTGTTATTGCCTTCAGTGGGTTGCATTGACGTCGTAGCACGCGCGCGCGCGCACGCACG
>NC_051415.1:14595734-14596163 GCF_015228065.2 Penaeus monodon
CACTGTAACACAAGCTTGCTAAATAATTGCTTTGTGGATCTCAAATAAAAAATGATTTTTCGTAAATCTATAACTCGCAGTTATAGATTAATTAGTGTCAAATAATCACATACTAACAAGTCAGTATCCACTGGTTTGTCCTTACCTGCCATCGGTGTAGCGAACGAAATGATTAAGGAAGATTAAGAAATATACACTGTGGAATTTCATTGCCAAGATTCTGGTCACTATGATGATTTTTTCTTAGTTGATTTAAACCGCAACGAGTACAGCAGGGTACTTTGTAACAGAGTGATCAATTAACAAAATTAACTTTAAAACAGCAACAACTCAGGCCGGGTGCTCAGGGCCGATGCTGGAACACTGATCGCGTTAGTCAAACTGGCTCCTGAAAGTGTTTGCATAACGGTCGGCCGTTTCCCAGGTAAT
>NC_051415.1:14596355-14597907 GCF_015228065.2 Penaeus monodon
CAAATGCATAGTACCCTTTTCACATGCAGTATAAGAAAGTGTATATTTCAGACAAAAGAAACAAAGGGAAAAAATGCTACGCCTTTCTAACCACCAAGATAGTCCCATTTACAGTGAGTGTGTAATTGTTCCTTGCTGTGGAGTTAACAAATGGTGCATTAATTTCACATTACGGTACCGATAATGTACTGTTCCGCACAATGGCTTACCTCATATATAATGCCTGATGTGTATTATGTACATTATGGTCACGCGCTCTAATGTGTTTATTCTTTACATGCTAGAGTGAAATTCAATACTGGTAGCAAATACACCTCTTTCCTGCCCGTATGTCCTGATAGTTTTTGCTGGATTGCCGTCAGGATATCACACTCTTCTTGACGTTCCTCGGCGGTCTCCAACCCTTTTGCTCTGTTTTCCTTATATCTGATCAAGAATGTCTGTCACAACCGACGTTAAGTCAGTTATTCGGCCTAGTACAATTGTGATGACGTGTGTAAAAACCTTTCGGATCCTTGGAGGTTTCCCGTATGTCTGGAGGGCCGGCGCCGTCCACAGGTCTTCCAAGCGGAAGGTTTGGGAAAAGGAAGCCAACAGTACCCAGTCATCACTGCCGAATTCTCTGGCGAAGTCCACGTGGCTGGTAGTCTGGTCCTGGGCAGTTGTGTTGGGCTTAGCAGCACTCGCAATGACAACGCCCATAGCCAGTATCTTTCGGCCATCGAAATTTTGGGAACTTTTGAAGGGAAACACATCATTCGTTGCTACATTTATGTACCTTTGGGTGAAGACGGCATGTGCTTCTTTGCTGCATATTTCTCTGTTTCTCTCAAGCACCTCTCTAGCGCGGGTACTTGAGCGCCTGTCCCTCGTGTCTGGCCGAAATCCAAGACTTCCCCGGACTTTAGCTAACTATGGGGCGTTTTGCCTGTCTTCTGGCCATATTTTCAGTCATCTCAGATCCATTTTCGCACCATACCGCGCATGTCCCATGTTTTTCCATTCGTAGCAGATTGTATACACAAGATTATCACTACTGTTCTTACCTTGTTTGTTTATTTTTCTACTTTGTTATTAACTTTTAATTACAAAAATGTTTTGCCGTTGAGCCGACCATGCCGCAACGAAACCGTTTTCAATTGGGGAGTTTCAGCTTGGTCTTCAAGCAAATTCGGCAACAGATGGTCTGTAACGCTCATAACGACTTTACCGAAGACCATACTTTTCATCGACTTGACCAGAAAGCGAAATCTCAGCTTCAGAACACACGACTCTCGGACACTCATGCAACTGCGGCATTGGAAAAGCTCTTTGACCTGCAGCAGTTTCAGGGTGTATTTAATGAATACATTGCTATGCCAATAATCCTTTTACACATCTGGGCAGTTGCCAACATCATTTTCACAGTCTACATAGCACTGAAGATAACGCTTCCTGTAATAACAGTGTTTTACATGGTTTTTGACTTGCTGAAAAATATAATGATTATCATTCTGCTCAACTGTGCGCCAGAGTTAATAACACACCAGGTATAAAAAGACAAAATAATTGA
>NC_051415.1:14598156-14598724 GCF_015228065.2 Penaeus monodon
TAGTAGTAGTGAGGAATGTAGTTATTAATAATATTAGATATAACTGTATAACTATAACTCTCCTCGTGTGAGGGCCGATGCCGGGGAGGGTGGCAGCAGTGGCGACCACTCCAAGTTTAGTCTATGGCGGGCCTTCTGTGTGGGGGCTTGAAACATCAGCTCAGTGCAATAGGATGATCAACTGAAACTGCTAATAGGGAAATCGACTAAGGGTGTATGTGAACGCCCCTTTACAGATAGGAAGACCTAGAAGAGGCATGGTTAGTAAGGATGTTTTTTATTTCAGCTTTACCAAATATTTTCTAAATTTTGCTGTCAGCTACAGAGGCCTCAAAAATTCCTTTTTGCGAGGGGATCTGACCTACGAGTGTAAACCTCGCTAACAGATCTTGTCCAACCTTTCGTTTAATGACAGACTCCCTTATATACTGAATGCTCCCTGCACACCCACCCCAGTGCTTCATATCCCATGTAAAAGCTTGTTGTCAGTGATTTGGGGATGTGGCTTGGTAAAGGAGGGAATATCAATGATATATTAAATCTTACAGATCCTAATTGGTATCAGCAG
>NC_051415.1:14598930-14599070 GCF_015228065.2 Penaeus monodon
ATACTGAATGCTCCCTGGAGGTCTGATATCATTTGTTGGGAGAATGCAGTCAACTCTTTCTGGGTGAGACTGTAGTAAACATTGATTCATTACATGCTAGGGAAGGTGCTTACTGGCATACTCATGAGGTGTATCAGAGC
>NC_051415.1:14599682-14600762 GCF_015228065.2 Penaeus monodon
GTTGCATTTATAGATTTTGTGGATATGAACATCAGGGATCCCTTGTGTCCATGTAGAAGGTTTTGCTGCAGAGCATTAAAACCTTGACATTATAGTCTTATGTTGCAACAGGTCTTTGCATTAAATTATGTGAAAAAAATAGCAGAGCTATGAGTCTATGTGGCTGAAGAGTGGTATCAGTATAGGACCTATTACGTGCATAATATGGGACCACCAACTCCGGATATAAGGCCGTTTGGCTCGATTACCTGATAACTATCCTGCTCACCAGACTGTCTCATAAGCACCAATTCTCCTCGGCATTAGACCCTCTTAATGACTGATTGCTTGCGTGTGTGCTTATGTTTTCACACATTTGTGAATGTGAGTGTATATGTATATCTGTGTATGTTTTCCCCAATAAGTACTGCACTTATTTACATACAATTACACAAGTATTGATATATCTTATTTATACATAGCGTGATTTTCTGATCCACTGTTAGAGAGAAGAACTCCGCCAGCTGATATTCTTTCTGAGGCTGGAGTCTGCGGACAAAATTGTCGACGAAAAGGTAAGTCAATATTGCATTGTCAGATCTTTTTAAAAATATAGTTATTACTAAAGCAATACTACTTTGGGGAACTGATGTAGGAATGGTGAGCGTGCAGTGGATATTCCTGGCCAAGCGATCACAGGATTTGATTACATGTACATCGATTCCTGGGTTAGCCAACCTGTAGCACTTGAACCAAATGTGGCGCAATAGACTGGATAATTAGAAGTGCCGCAAGCAAGACACCCAGTCTACTAATTACTTTAAGCGATTTTATTATTTCGTTCAAATCCTTTTCAGCAAATGATATCTTACTTTCACATGGATCTGTTTTCAGTATAAAGCTATGTTGAATGTAAAAATGCAGAGCATGCCCATTAATTTATTAGCACAAAAAGGGGATGAGAGTGGCAAGAGTTACATAGCACAAGCGAAAAATGACGTATAGTAGATAAAGGGCCGCCTCTCAATTACACGCTGATGCATTTGATACGTACTATCCGTGGATGCTTACTGACACATGCATTTGTCAATACAGATGAAA
>NC_051415.1:14600857-14601031 GCF_015228065.2 Penaeus monodon
GTTTTATCTAATAATATATCTGAATGGTGAAAGTGTGCTATGCTTGTTCACTTCCAGCTCGGCCGGATGCTGGAGCTGATGACCTCTTATCCGGACTTCAACATGTGTCTCTTCGTCGCTTCCAAAGGCAGGCTTGTCAGTGTAAGTTCTGTGCATGTGTAAGCCAGAAGGTGT
>NC_051415.1:14603813-14604074 GCF_015228065.2 Penaeus monodon
CAGTTCGACATTGGCGAAGTTTCAACCCAATCTGTGTAGGAAGGTGTTTGGGAGGATTCCACACACCGCGATGAATGTAACGAAACTTCCTTAATTTCTGCGTAATATCTTTGTGACTTAGATTTACGGTTCTTCTTGTATCTTACTAAGAATTTAGTCATGTCCCGCTAATAGAATTAAACTATTATAGTAGCACTGACGTATGTCGCAGCTAAGCTTATAAGTGAATACCTTACTTCACTGAGGCAACATATGCCGTGA
>NC_051415.1:14607020-14607149 GCF_015228065.2 Penaeus monodon
AATAAGTTATTGGTTGTTAGTATAAGGATACTTTATTTCATGTATCTATGATATTCCTCATAGTCAATGCATATATAGTCACATATGCATTGACCAGTCAAACTTGCTTATTACACGCAGAGAAGGTGA
>NC_051415.1:14607755-14608015 GCF_015228065.2 Penaeus monodon
TTTTGCAACATCAGCCTTTAGAAATCAATTTCTTCTAAAGACATGGATAGAGCATGACGCCAATCACACCAGCCCACGTACGCACTTGGGCTACCAGGCGCAATATAAGTCTAAATAAGTACTTACATACTTTTATAGACCTTCGTCGGACGTACACAATCGGTTAAATGACGATCCTGCTCCGGAATTTCTATAGTGGTTTTAATTTTAAGGCAAAGTTACTTGATATATTCGTATGTATATGCAGTGTACGAGGTAAG
>NC_051415.1:14608085-14609239 GCF_015228065.2 Penaeus monodon
AGGTAAGCTAAACGTATTTTAACATAAATATACTGTAACCTATTTTATAAAACAGGATACATTTTTTCTTGTTATTGTTTGGCAGTAAAGTTTTGTTACAGATGTTTTACGACAAACATTTGTAAACAAGTACCAATGTGAAATTAGTTAATGTTGGTAATTCTGTGTCCTTTCTGGCCGCGTAAACAAACGCTGTATAATTGTAAATTTTATTGGTGTTTTCTATCTTTGTGGTCTGTGAAGATTGTATTCGTCATTCTCAAGATATTAACATACCCGAAGATTGAAATAAATACAGGAACACGTTGATGACTGCCTATGTATTCATTGTTTTACATTTGTTTGTGTATTGTTCATTTTATACACACTAACCGTGACTGGTTAATTTTCATTGTACGGTATCATCCTCAATCTGGCGATACTTTCTCTCACTTCAGCTGTACCACTATATCCATGGAAAATATATCTCTCAAATCAAAGGCTTATTTTTGTCACAGCTGTAATGATATAGAGAATCTTAATACAATATTCTGGAATATCACGGGAGTAGAACCAGTGACGAAAAAAAAATCAGAGAGAAAAAAAATATATTAAAATTACCTATAATACTTGGACATCATGATTACACTGTAAAGAAAAGGGAACTGAAATCTATCTTATATCCATGCTTTGTACATTTATTATCATTCACTTTGATATAATCAACAATGAACACTCATCTGTAATGAACACATATATAAAATAGAGAACACATACATTGAAGGTACTAGGACGTACTGTATTCCCCCGCTTGAGTAGCGAATCCACACCTCCGGCTTACGTGAAATTCGGATGCATTAAAAAGAGTCAAATAGACAGAAAGCTCTCCCTGCTCTCTATCGTTACATTACAGGTAAGTGTAATATGTTAATAAATTGTAGCTCTTCTTTTTAATTGAGGAAAATCACTCAAGAAAACAGTTCGTGTTAGATTGACGTCGGTGTTGCTGACAATTAATTAAAAATATTTTTTTTTACAGAAATCTCTAAAAATCACGATAATCTAAAAGTTGAATGACATTTTATCATTAATGAGTTCAAAGGAAAATCTCTCCTTTATTCTATCATCTTTTCACACACACTTTGTATATATACTGTATATGTGCGCGCTCGCAC
>NC_051415.1:14610862-14611163 GCF_015228065.2 Penaeus monodon
TGTTCATATACGCATATGAATATATATAATTTCCTTGAGAGATGGATATTTTTTTCAGGAGTTCCAGAGTTGGTTGTGAATCCATCCTCTTATGATTCCTACCTGAGTGCGTTGTATCCCAAATGCGTTTGCTTTAAAGAACCGAGGGTCAGGACACACATTTCAGTCGGATTTATTAGGATTTAGTAAAGTTGGTCACGGTGTCTTGTTGGCCTTCGTTTTGACTGAACTGCATGAGGATCACCACGTACGTAGCGACAAAGCTCGCAATCTGTGTGAAAGGAACAAAGAGACAGTAAGT
>NC_051415.1:14613568-14615295 GCF_015228065.2 Penaeus monodon
TACAGGACAATCGCTCTGATACACACACTGACAAGCCTGGCTTTAGCAATGACAAAGAGGCGACCCATGTTGAAGTCGGGATATGCGTCCAGCAAGTCTAGCAGCCGGCTCAGCTGTTGAAGAAGAAACGGAAGATCGAATGATGAATTTGCCATGCTGCGATCAGGGCAAATAATGAAACTTGAACAGTATACTGTCAATTATTGGATTAGTTCATCTACCTTATCGTCGACAGCCATATCGCTCGGTTCCAATCTCAAGAATAGAATGAGTCGGCGGAGCTCGTCTCGCTGGCAGTAAAGAGAGGTATCATTAGTACTATTGAGACTCACACTGAAATCCAAAATACAGTCAGACCAGATATCGCTCAGACTCACCTGTGAACTAACTCTCTCAGGAATGCAATAAATGAAGATCAGACACAAGATATCTCTCACACCAACGGATATAGCGCACACTAAATTCACAGGGTCATCTATATTAAATGACGTTACGTAAAATAATAAGACAGTTACATTGACAATCGACTTCAGAATCACGATTGTCAGAGGTACGGTGCCATAACTATTAAATGAGCATTGGAACATCTGAAGCTTGTGGACTTTATCGATAGCAAATTTTACTTCTGTCATTGTCAGTGAAATTGTGTCACTATTCCGCGTTGATTTCTCAGTAGACTTGAATGCTTCATGGTGAGTGTTCTCCAAACAATTGCTTGATTCTGTGAGGTATGATTTGGGCATAGCCCGTAGCAGTAATTGTAGTAACCGAGGAAAATAATATAATCATAGCATTCTGCATCATACCCATGTACAAAATGGACGCTAATAGACTAAATGCAAATGTATAACTGACACTGTTCAACACAGCAGGGACGATATCAGACACTATTACTATCATCAAATACACTAAGATAAGGCGTTCAGGGCATCGTATGGACAGGTCCTGGTGGTTCTGCTCGACGTGGTTGAAGGTCTTGTTGAAATTCTCAATAACTCGCGCTAGGTGATCCTGTTTCAGATTCATGTAAAATAACATGAAAACTGCTAAAATTGTCTTTGTAAGGTTTATGCCCAGTTTAGCAACTTGAAATGTGACTGACCCAGAGTACATTTTCATCTTCCAGTTGACAACTAAGAAGCTAAGTATTATCGTTGCTACAATCATGAATACATGGATCAGATGAGTGTAGAAAACTAGCCACTTCTTCCTTGATAATGAATGGGGGAACCTCTGCTTCGCAGTCGTCTGAGGGAGGATGGTTGTTCTTCCTTGGTAAATCCAGGAACAGTGCGCTGCACGTTCGCTCCGTTGCCCGCGAACCCGTTCATCACTACAACTGTCGCTTCCAGTCCCGAGGTTTTGCTCACAATTAATCACCCACGTATAAGGAAGTGCACCCAGAAGTCTTAACAGCCTGGCACTCAGAATAAGAGTGGTAATGGAGTCGAGTTTCGAAAAGGGTTTTCTAAAATGCATGTTCGTCGCGTGGAACTTCAGGGAAGAAAGATCCCTTAGAATGTACGTCGTAAACAAGTCTGGATGGCACAGTGAGCTGAAAGGTGCGAGCTACATAAAACGCGAACTTAATTTATCTGGAAGATCGATCCTCGCTGGTGGTGGCAAAATGTTTTAGGGTATCGAGTGTTTATACTGATGATCGATGAATTTAAATTGGCCTTCGAGATAAATATGCCGTCAAATAACAGTCGCATACAAACTGACGG
>NC_051415.1:14616538-14616971 GCF_015228065.2 Penaeus monodon
GTGCGGGGGAATGCCTATCTTGTGCCCGACTTCATGTCTTTATCTGTCTTTAATGTCTGACACAAGGTGCCGTATGAGGCCATTTTATATGCGGCTACATCGATCATGTAAGCGGGTAGCTTAAGGACGTGGTCATTAGTAAAAATATTTACTTTACTTCAGAGATTGTAGAAGTTTGCTTTACATAACAAAAAATTCTTTCCGATGAAAACTAAGCATACATACACAACCCCCCCCCAAAAAAAAAAAAATTTATTCCCCCCCGGGGCCTTTTTTTTGGGGGGGGGGAGGAAAAAAAAAAAAGGGTTTTTTTTAAAAAAAGAAAAAAAATTGAAAAAGGGGGGGAAAAAAAATAAAAATTTTAATTAGTTTTATTAAAAACCCAATAAAAATATTAAAAATTTAATATTTAAATATTTGCGGGGTGTGGCTT
>NC_051415.1:14617092-14617414 GCF_015228065.2 Penaeus monodon
TTTTTAATTTTTTTTAAAAATATTTTATTATTGTATTTTTTATTTTATTTATCTTTTTTTTTAAAATTTTAAAAAAATTTAATTTTATATTTAATTATAAAAAAAATGTTTTAGGTTTTTGCTTGTAAAAATTAAAGTAGTGTTGTTTTGTTTAAAATCTTTTATTTCTTTCCTAACCCTAGTCTTTTAAAGCCCCCCCCCCAAAAAGGGTGTTATTATGGTATTTTCATAGGGGTTTAATAATATAAAAAACTTAAATTTAATGGATTTTTTAAAAAATTAATAAAAATTTTTTTTTAATAATTTAAAAAAATTCTTTTTT
>NC_051415.1:14617437-14617636 GCF_015228065.2 Penaeus monodon
CCCCCCAAAAAATTTTTAAAAATTTAAATTATAAAAATAAAATTAATTATATATAAAATTATAAAAAATTTTAATATTATATAATTTAAAATAATTTATAAATAAAAAAAAAAATTATATATTATAAAAAATTTAATTTTATAATAATTTATATATATATAAAAATTATATAAATATTAAAATTATTATATATTTAAAG
>NC_051415.1:14617675-14617746 GCF_015228065.2 Penaeus monodon
AAAACAAAAAATTAATTTTATAAATTAAAAAAAAAAAATATATATATTTATATATATATATAATAAATATA
>NC_051415.1:14618175-14618267 GCF_015228065.2 Penaeus monodon
TCGGGGGGCAAACCAAAAAATTTAAAAGAACCAGAAAAATTTTTATTTTTTTGTCCTCGGCACACTCTTTTCCCAGGTCCCTTTTCATTTAA
>NC_051415.1:14621330-14621501 GCF_015228065.2 Penaeus monodon
GGGGGAAAAAAAAAAAAAAAATTTTTTTTTAAATATTTTAAATATGCCTTTTTTCTTTTCCCTTTTAAATGCACATGCAACTGACATATTAAGAAGAAGTTTGCCAAAGGGGGAAAAAAGTTAAGCGGATAAAGAACTAAATATGCTTTAAAAAAATGATACCGGAATTTT
>NC_051415.1:14621719-14622378 GCF_015228065.2 Penaeus monodon
TCGTAAGAAAAGATATCACGGGTCATGGGGGAAAAATAAAATTTTTCAGAATTTTTTTTCCCCTACACCCTTCAGCAAACTGTTCGGGGAGGGAAAAAAGGTTCGAGGGGAAGAAGAGCATTATACACCTGAAAAACAAGTCACTGGAAAAAATTATCCCTTCTTAAAATTTCTCGGAATTATAACCTCATGTTATTTTTCATTCTGTTGTATCTATTTCAAAAAAAACGTTTTTAACAAAAATTGGTTTTAAATGGGGAAAAAATTTCTAGATTTAAAGATAGTTGCAATAATTCCCAACCGATGTATTTTTTAAATTTCTTTCCTTAATCTGGGTGAGGGAAAAATTGATGACAGAAAAGGAAATGGACCCAAAAACCAAAACCCAAAAAAAACATTTTCCTAAATGAAATAAAAAAATGCATGCGGTAGAGTAGGTTGGGTTGGGGTTGGGGAGCCCCCCGGGTTGGGGAAAATGTATAGGATATTTTTGGACATGGGTTTTTCCCAAAAACCAGGGCCAAAAGGAAAAAACATAGGGTTTAAAAGGATTTTGTCTCATCTACGGGAACTAAGTTTTCTCTCACTATCGGTGAGAAGATAAAGCACGAACAGACTAGAAAAGGGGAAAAATTTTTTACTCAAATGGAACGTGATTT
>NC_051415.1:14622547-14623176 GCF_015228065.2 Penaeus monodon
CAAACCCCCCCCAAATAAATTTTTTGGGGGGCTATCCGGAGGTTTTTAAAATAAAAATTTTGAAACAAAATTCTTTTAAAAAACCTTTTTTTCTTTCCGAAAAAAAAAACGTAAAAATTTTAACGTGGTTATCCACTCTTTAAAAATGAAATTTTTTAAAGGGTATTACCCTAATTTTAAAAAATGAAAATAAATACACAAATTTTTTGATTGTGTTATTTTTTTCAAACTTTTTTAAAAACGAATTTGCTTTAATTGCCAACAGAATCCCTCTTTTTCGCTTTTTTTTCACCAATGGATATTGGTTTTTAAACCCTTTTTTTACGCATCCAAATTGAAATAAAAGGCCCCCTTTTTTTTATTTAAACAAAATTTTAATTGGTTATGAAATGAACGTATTCCCTTTTTTTAATTTTTATTTTTAAACACCATGGGTTTTTAAAACCTCGCCCCGGGTTATTGGTTTCCTTTCCGCCCCAGTTGGGGGAAAAGGGCCACTTTTTTATTTTAATAAAAATTTCTAATAAAGGGAAAACCCCAAAAAATAAATTTTAGGAAAAACAAAAACAAAAGAATTTAAAAAAGGGGAAAAAAAGTGTCCCGGGGTTGACTTACAATAGAAAACCCAT
>NC_051415.1:14623206-14623737 GCF_015228065.2 Penaeus monodon
GGTTTTTTATTGAAAGGGGAAAAGGAAAAAGTGGGGGTATTTTGACTTACAATTTTTGTCACCTTAGACGGGGGGGAAAAAAGAAAGTTTAAAATGGGTTTAGGTTATTTTAAAAAGAAAATCTTTTTTAATTTGGGAAAAAAGGTTTTTAATTTTCCGGGGGCCTATTCAATTTTTTGGGGTGGGTTTTTAAAAAGCAAAAAATTTTTAAAAAAATAAGGTGTATAATTTTTTGCATTGAATTTTTTTTGATTGTTTTTTTAAAATTTTTCCAAAAGAAAGGGGCCCCCAAATTTTCCCCAAAAAATACGGAAATGGTTTTCATGTTTTTTTCCAAACCCCCAATTTTATAATTTTTTAATGCCATTTTAGGGAAAAAAAATAATTGTTTTGTCATAATTCAGGGGAAATGAAAAAGTAGGGCCTGAAAAATAGGGTTAAAGTAAAAGTTGGGATTCCCCGGGGAATCCCCCCCAAGGGTTAAAGCCTCGATAGGGGAAAATGCAAAAAAAGGGTGGGGGTCTGGGGGGG
>NC_051415.1:14623837-14624467 GCF_015228065.2 Penaeus monodon
TTTTTAAAAGATCTGTCTTTAAATCTGTACACTCTGGAGTGGAGGAGGGTGTCATGGGAAAAATATGTTATACACTTAAAAGTTGAAAAAATGGTTGACCTTACTTATGTCTGTATCATAATGTTTTCTCACTGAGCCAACTATAAATTGTACGTTACCTGATGAGTACTTACTGGAGAAAAAAATTATATATAAACTACAATGATACCATTAATTGGATACTTATGGCTACTTTGCTGTTGTGATCCCTATACTTTTATTTTTATTCATGTTTTAAATATGTAGCTGTAGAGCTAGACACCCTTCTTATATCTAAATGTTAATAATATAGAAAGGTTGCAACAAATTTCCCAAGATAAATTCAAATTTTTTAAACAATGAGTCATACTGACAAAACTGAAGCAGCAAATACTTTTGGGTGACCTTTTATCCTGCACTTACCTTTTTTTTTCTGGGGGGGGGGGGGGATCAGCACCCTTTTGTGCAAATTAGGAAATGAAACAGGTTTAGCTGAGTAGAGTGAACTACTAATTTTGCCTTGCCTCAGGGCATGAAAAAAATAAGCATAAAAGTATTGCTTTTAATTAAATTGCCAACACCACTACTTTGTGCATCGTCCTCATTACATTA
>NC_051415.1:14624601-14625288 GCF_015228065.2 Penaeus monodon
GTGCTCCTGGGGATCTACAAACACTACTGTATAACCAAAACCTTCCAAACCCCAGAGGCTTCACCCCAGACCCCCACCCTCTTGCTTTTTCCCTATCAGAGGCTCTACCCTTGGATCCGCATGGAATCGCTGTGGACTTACTATCCACAAAGTATTTGTCAGGACCTACTTTCTTCATTTCTGACATTATGACAATAACATTAGATTTTCCCTATCTTAACATGGTCATTACAGAAATGTATACAAAGTTGGTCCTGAAAGTAACTATGTACAATATACCAAGTAGGTTCAGGAAGTAAACTCAGACATGAGCCATCTTGAATAATTATATAAAATGCTTATTATCAGGAAAAAAATCAACTGCATAAATTCATACTATCCTGAATAAATGTTAGATAACATTTGCTGTGGCTTTAAGCCTATATTGGCATCAAAAATTGTAACCCTAGGCCCATGCAGGCTACCTCCAATGAAAACTATTAATGCTGGTAAAAAAACCCAATCAACTCCTGATTTTTAACATTGCTTAATTTATCAACAAGCGATCCCCAACGTGCTGGCCAGAGTACCAGTGCCACGTGAAAATTGTCAAGAAAAATCATAATACTTCTACTCACACTTAAACAAAAAGAAAACTCTCTATTACTAATAATGAACACTAAAACCATTATTACATACTTCTTCTTC
>NC_051415.1:14625439-14626018 GCF_015228065.2 Penaeus monodon
TTGATGAGAGATCAGCACCTGTACCACATACTTGGCAGAGAACGGCAAATTCCAACTCACACGAGCAGCAGGAGTTACACCACTTGGTCGCCTTGTGGAAAATACAAATAAAAATAATAGCTGGCAACGTACGTATGGCACTTTCATGAACGCGAAATTATTCTTGATTGAAATAAAAAGAAAGTGGCCTTCTTATTTTACAACTGGATGGCGTGATAAAAAAGGTAAACAAACAATATACATGGCACTTGAGATGATAATAAAAAAGCAAAGATAAGATGTTTTATTTGACATGATTGAGCAAATGTAAAGGCAATATACGATTTACATTCATATCCAAGTTAAAATGATAAAATGACACAATCGAAATAAGTGCTCGTATTTACTTTGCATTGTGAAGTACCGTGAATAGCCTTTGACCGGAATATCTTCATGGTGTAAACGAGCTCGCGATAGATGCCGATTCTGTGTCAAATTACGTCACGTTTATTTCGGTTTACCGAAAAAGTTCGTGAAAAGCAAATAATAATCACAATGTATCGAAGAGTTGGGTGTATTTAATACCATCATGATAGTCAT
>NC_051415.1:14626040-14626205 GCF_015228065.2 Penaeus monodon
CAGCAAAGATAAAGATTGCATCAGTAATGATGATGATAAGTCACCAGGAATAAATTTTCACGTTAGCCTAATGCACTGAAGATGAAAAGGTTGAGATCACTTGCTGTTTCTGGAATAATTTAAACAAATCCGAGATATGATCCTCCCCAACCTCCGAGTTTGATT
>NC_051415.1:14626308-14626379 GCF_015228065.2 Penaeus monodon
AAATCACGTCTCCACTTGAGTAAAAACGTATTCCTTTTCTAGTCTGTTCAGTGTCTGTTATCTTCTCACCG
>NC_051415.1:14626431-14626942 GCF_015228065.2 Penaeus monodon
CCTATGTTAATCCTTGGCCCTGTGTTGGGAACCCATGTCCTAAATCATCCTATACATTTCCCAAACCAGGGGGGCTCCCAACCCAACCCAACCTATCTCTACCGCATGCATTTTTATTTCATTTAGGAAAAATGTTTAGTATGGTGTTATTGGTCCATTTCCTTCTGTCATCAATATCCATCACCCAGATTAAGGAAAGCAATTAGAAAAAATACATCTGTGTGAATTATTGCAACTATCTTTAAGTCTAGACAAGTTTTACACAATGTAAACAGTGTACGTTTCTGAAAATCAGATACAACATGAATGTAAAAATAACATGAGGTATATAAATTCAAGAGAAATCTAAGAAAAGGATCACATTGTTTCCAGTGACTTGTTTTTCAGGTTGCTATAATGCTCTTCTTCCTCGACACCTGTTTCCCTCTCAGAAACATGAATTGCTGAAGGTGTAGTGACTAATATATCTGAAGAATTATTGTCTCCATGATCCGTGATATCATTCTTACGA
>NC_051415.1:14627171-14627314 GCF_015228065.2 Penaeus monodon
TCCGTGATATCATTATTTAAAGCAGTATTTAGTGTCTTTATCCGCTCTAACATTTTTCTCTCATTGGCAAGACATTCTTCTATAATACTGTCAGTTGCATGTGCATTTGAAGGTAAAGCCATTCAAAAGATATCAGCGTTCTT
>NC_051415.1:14631530-14631780 GCF_015228065.2 Penaeus monodon
TCTATGATAAAGCTAAAACATTCTACAATCTACTGAAGTAAAAGTAAATATTTTTACTAATGACCAACGTCCATTTAAAGCTACCACAGCGTTACTCTGATCGATTGTAAGTCGCATATGAAATATCCATACATACAGCACGCTTGTGTACAGACACATTATAAAGAAAGATAGACAGAAGTAGGACACCGAAATAGAGAGTGTAAGGGAGATCAGAGCACAACCACATTACACGCACAAAACATACACA
>NC_051415.1:14632808-14633404 GCF_015228065.2 Penaeus monodon
AAATATATCTTAATCATTTTTTATTATTGGGAAATCACGGGTAAACCAGTGACGAAAAAAAAATCAGAGAAAAAAAAATATATTAAAATTACCTATATACTGGACATCATGATACCTGTAAGAAAAGGGAACTGAAATCTATCTTATATCCATGCTTTGTACATTATTATCATTCACTTTGATATAATCACAATGAACACTCATCTGTAATGAACACATATATAAATAGAGAACACATACATTAAAGGTACTAGGACGTACTGTATTCCCCCGCTTGAGTAGCGAATCCACACCTCGGCTTACGTGAAATTCGGATGGCATTAAAAAGAGCCCAAATAGACAGAAAGCTCTCCCTGCTCTCTATCGTTACATTACAGGTAAGTGTAATATTTAATAAATTGTAGCTCTTCTTTTTAATTGAGGAAAAATCACTCAAGAAAACAGTTCGTGTTAGATTGACGTCGGTGTTGCTGACAATTAATTAAAAATATTTTTTTTTACAGAAATCTCTAAAAATCACGATAATCTAAAAGTTGAAGGACATTTTATCTTTAATGAGTTCAAAGGAAAATCTCTCCTTTATTCTATCATCTTTT
>NC_051415.1:14634308-14634378 GCF_015228065.2 Penaeus monodon
GGAGGGATATATTTATGTATAACATGCAAACATACATAAATACATCAATTCGTTTTTAAAAGGTTTCCCA
>NC_051415.1:14635003-14635417 GCF_015228065.2 Penaeus monodon
ATCAGTTCTACATTAACCCCTTTGTTTCTATGAATAGAATTCCCGCGTTCTAGTTCTTAGTTTATTGATATGAATAAATCATTTACTTTTTAAAGTTTTCATTTTTTGACCCCTGCACTCGTTAAGAGACTAAAAAATGTTCATATACGCATATAAATTTAATATAATTTCCTTGAGAGATGGATATTTTTTCAGGATTTTCCAGAGTTGGTTGTGAATCCATCCTCTTATGATTCCTACCTGAGTGCGTTGTATCCCAAATGCGTTTGTTTTAAAAGAACCGAGGGTCAGGACACACATTTCAGTCGGATTTATTAGGATTTAGTAAAGTTGGTCACGGTGTCTGTTGGCCTTCGTTTGACTGAACTGCATGAGGATCACCACGTACGTAGCGACAAAGCTCGCAATCTGTGT
>NC_051415.1:14637929-14639735 GCF_015228065.2 Penaeus monodon
ATTGTTCCCGGGTTATGTGCAATCACTTAGAAATATAATGAAATGTAATGGAACACAAGACATTATTCAGATGAAATTAGCATGGCCGTGTACGGACAATCGCTCTGATACCACACACTGACAAGCCTGGCTTTGCAATGACAAAGAGGCGACCCATGTTGAAGTCGGATAGCGTCCAGCAAGTCTAGCAGCCGGCTCAGCTGTTGAAGAAGAAACGGAAGATCGAATGAGAATTTGCCATGCTGCGATCAGGGCAATAATGAAACTGAACAGTATACTGTCAATTATTGGATTAGTTCATCTACCTTATCGTCGACAGCCATATCACTCGGTTCCAATCTCAAGAATAGAATGAGTCGGCGGAGCTCGTCTCGCTGGCAGTAAAGAGAGGTATCATTAGTACTATTGAGACTCACACTGAAATGCAAAATACAGTCAGACCAGATATCGCTCAGACTCACCTGTGAACTAACTCTCTCAGGAATGCAATAAATGAAGATCAGACACAAGATATCTCTCACACCAACGGATATAGCGCACACTAAATTCACAGGGTCATCTATATGAAATGACGTTACGTAAAATAATAAGACAGTTACATTGACAATCGACTTCAGAATCACGATTGTCAGAGGTACGGTGCCATAACTATTAAATGAGCATTGGAACATCTGAAGCTTGTGGACTTTATCGATAGCAAATTTTACTTCTGTCATTGTCAGTGAAATTGTGTCACTATTCCGCGTTGATTTCTCAGTAGACTTGAATGCTTCAGGTGAGTGTTCTCCAAACAATTGCTTGATTCTGTGAGGTATGATTTGGGCATAGCCCGTAGCAGTAATTGTAGTAACCGAGGAAAATAATATAATCATAGCATTCTGCATCATACCCATGTACAAAATGGACGCTAATAGACTAAATGCAAATGTATAACTGACACTGTTCAACACAGCAGGGACGATATCAGACACTATTACTATCATCAAATACACTAAGATAAGGCGTTCAGGGCATCGTATGGACAGGTCCTGGTGGTTCTGCTCGACGTGGTTGAAGGTCTTGTTGAAATTCTCAATAACTCGCGCTAGGTGATCCTGTTTCAGATTCATGTAAAATAATATGAAAACTGCTAAAATTGTCTTTGTAAGGTTTATGCCCAGTTTAGCAACTTGAAATGTGACTGACCCAGAGTACATTTTCATCTTCCAGTTGACAACTAAGAAGCTAAGTATTATCGTTGCTACAATCATGAATACATGGATCAGATGAGTGTAGAAAACTAGCCACTTCTTCCTTGATAATGAATGGGGGAACCTCTGCTTCGCAGTCGTCTGAGGGAGGATGGTTGTTCTTCCTTGGTAAATCCAGGAACAGTGCGCTGCACGTTCGCTCCGTTGCCCGCGAACCCGTTCATCACTACAACTGTCGCTTCCAGTCCCGAGGTTTTGCTCACAATTAATCACCCACGTATAAGGAAGTGCACCCAGAAGTCTTAACAGCCTGGCACTCAGAATAAGAGTGGTAATGGAGTCGAGTTTCGAAAAGGGTTTTCTAAAATGCATGTTCGTCGCGTGGAACTTCAGGGAAGAAAGATCCCCTAGAATGTAAGTCGTAAACAAGTCTGGATGGCACAGTGAGCTGAAAGGTGCGAGCTAAAACGCGAACTTAATTTATCTGGAAGATCGATCCTCGCTGGTGGTGGCAAAATGTTTTAGGGTATCGAGTGTTTATACTGATGATCGATGAATTTAAATTGGCCTTCGAGATAAATATGCCGTCAAATAACAGTCGCATACAAACTGACGG
>NC_051415.1:14640918-14641226 GCF_015228065.2 Penaeus monodon
ACACAGCTTAGCATTATGTATGCATATTTCATATCTTACATCGATCATAGTAACAGCTGTGTTTAAGTTTAAAGTGGTTTGTCTTGTAAAGAGTATGTTATGTATTTTACTTCAGTGATTCTATAATGGTTCTACTCTTTATCTGTCATAAATCTAAATGTCTTATCCGATATCATACGGCCTACATCGATACATAACTGTAGCTTTATGGACGTGGTCATTATAAAAATATTTACTTTACTTCATAGATTGAGATGTTTTATTATATAGACAATAAATAATCTTTCGGAAATAATACTAAGAAAAAA
>NC_051415.1:14642091-14642302 GCF_015228065.2 Penaeus monodon
TCCTCTCTTGGCTCGGGGGACCGGGCCCATTTTTCCACACCTGCACACCCCGGGCATTTTTCGGGGAACAAAAATTTGTCCCAAGGGACAAAGCCACGGAAGCACACCCCCCTTCACTGGACCTCCGCTCGCCCCCGAAGCCAGTTTAAAAAAATTTTCCCTCATCCTTCTTTAAACAATCCCCCAGCATTTCCCACCTTTTTAACCATGG
>NC_051415.1:14645384-14645525 GCF_015228065.2 Penaeus monodon
AAGAACGCTGAATCTTTTGAATGGCTTTACCTTTAAATGCACATGCAACTGACAGTATTATAGAAGAATGTCTTGCCAATGAAGAAAAATGTTAGAGCGGATAAAGGACACTAAATACTGCTTAAATAATGATATCACGGA
>NC_051415.1:14645764-14646383 GCF_015228065.2 Penaeus monodon
ATATCACGGATCATGGAGACAATAATTCTTCAGATATATTAGTCACTACACCTTCAGCAATTCATTTTTTCTGAGAGGGAAACAGGTGTCGAGGAAGAGAGCATTATAGCAACCTGAAAACAAAATCACTGGAAACAATGTGATCCGTTCTTAGATTTCTCTTGAATTTATATACCTCATGTTATTTTTACATTCATTTGTATCTGATTTTCAGAAAACGTACACTGTTTACATTGTGTAAAACTTGGTCTAAGAATTAAAATTGTTGCAAAAAAAATTCACACAGATGTATTTTTTCTAATTGCTTTCCTTAATCTGGGTGATGGATATTGATGACAGAAGGAAATGGACCAATAACACCATACTAAACATTTTTCCTAAATGAAATAAAAATGCATGCGGTAGAGATAGGTTGGGTTGGGTTGGGAGCCCCCCTGGTTTGGGAAATGTATAGGATGATTTAGGACATGGGTTCCCAACACAGGGCCCAAAGGATTAAACATAGGATTAAACGGATTTGTCTCATCTACGGTAACTAAATGTTATCTTTACATTCTGGAGAATAACAGACACTGAACAGACTAGAAAGGAATACGTTTTACTCAAAAAAAAAAAAAAA
>NC_051415.1:14646501-14646970 GCF_015228065.2 Penaeus monodon
AATCAACTCGAGGTTGGGGAGGATCATATCCGGTTGTTTAAATTATCAGGGAAAAAACAAGTGACTAACCTTTTCATCTTTAGATTAGGCTAACGTGAAAATTTATTCCTGGGGACTATCATGCCATTATGAGCAATCTTATCTTTGCTGTTTATTTAATCTATTTATTATTATGACTATCATGATGGTTATTAAATACACCACTCTTCGATACATTGTGATTATTATTTGCTTTTCACAAACTTTTTCGGTAAACCGAAATAACGTGACGTAATTTGACACAGAATCGGCATCTATCGCGAGCTCGTTTACACCATGAAGATATTCCGGTCAAAGGCTATTCACGGTACTTCACAATGCAAAGTAAATACGAGCACTTATTTCGATTGTGTCATTTTATCATTTTAACTTGGATATGAATGTAAATCGTATATTGCCTTTACATTTGCTCAATCATGTCAAATAAAAC
>NC_051415.1:14646999-14647330 GCF_015228065.2 Penaeus monodon
CAAGTGCCATGTATATTGTTTGTTTACCTTTTTTATCACGCCATCCATTGTAAAATAAAAAGGCCACTTTTTTTTATTTTAATCAAGAATAATTTCGCGTTATGAAGTGCCATAGGGACTTGCCACTATTATTTTATTTGTATTTCCAAAGGCACCAATGGTTTTAACTCCTGCTGCTCGTGGAGTTGGAATTTGCCGTTCTCTGCCAAGTAGTGGTACAGGTGCTGATCTCTCATCAACTGAGAAATATACTATAAGACACACCAAAATATTCCTGAGGGAAAAAAAACTAACAGAGATAATATAAGAAAAGGGGGAAAAAGAAAAATAG
>NC_051415.1:14647382-14647969 GCF_015228065.2 Penaeus monodon
GAAAAAAGTATTTAATAATGGTTTTTGTGTCTTTTTAGTAAAGAAAGTTTTTTTTTTTTTTAAGTGTGAGTAGAAGTATTTGATTTTTTTACAATTTTCACGGGCACTGGTTTCTTGGCCGCACGTGGGGATCGCTTGTTTATAAATTAACAAAGTTAAAAATCAAGTTTATTGGTTATTTTACCCGCATTAAAAGTTTTTATTGGAGGAGCCTGCATGGGCCTAGGGTTACAATTTTGATGCCAATATAGGCTTAAAGCCACAGCAAATTTTATCTAACATTTATTCAGGATAGTATGAATTTATGCAGTTGATTTTTTTCCTGATAATAAGCATTTATATAATTATTCAAGAGGGCCATGTCTGAGTTTACTTCCTGAACCTATTTGGTATATTGTACATAGTTACTTTCAGGACCACTTTGTATACATTTCGTAATGCCCATGTTAAGATAGGGAAAATCTAATGTTATTGTCATAATGTCAGAAATGAAAAAAGTAGGTCCTGACAAATACTTTGTGGATAGTAATCCACAGCGATTCCATGCGGATCCAAGGGTTTAGAGCCTCTGATAGGGAAATGCAAAG
>NC_051415.1:14648182-14649394 GCF_015228065.2 Penaeus monodon
TATGTTAATGAGGACGATGCAAAAAAGTAGTGGTGTTTGGCAATTTAATTAAAGCAATATGTATGCTATATTTTTTCATGCCCTGAGGCAAGGGAAAATAGTAGTTCACTCTAATCAGCAAACCGTTTCATTTCCTAATTGCACAAGGGTGCTGATCCCCCCCCCCCCCCCGAAAAAAAAAAGGTAAGGCAGGAAAAAAGGTCACAAAAATTTTTTGTGCTTCAGTTTTGTCAGTATGACTCATTTTTTTAAAAGTTTTAATTTACGTAAATTTGTTGCAAAATTTTATTTATTAACATTTAATATAAGAAAATGCTAGCATCTACAGCACTATAAAAAAATGAATAAAATAAAAGTATAGGGGTCACAAAAAGCAAAGTAGCCAAAGTATCCAATTAATGGTATCATTGTAGTTTATATACTTTAATTTTTTTCTCCTAGATTAAGTACTCATCAGGGAACTGTACCAATTTTATAGTTGGTTTCAGTGAGAAAAACATTAGCTGATACAGACATAAGAAAGGGGTCAACCATTTTTTCACACTTTTCAAGTGTACTAACAGTATTTTTTCCCATGACACCCTCCCCCTACTCCAGAGTGTACAGATTTAAAGATTCAGATCATAATTTTATGAAGTTCTTAAAGGGCATATACCAGAGATTTAACTCCTTCCACAGAGTATAGTGTGTACACTAATGAAAATGATGAAAAAAATGGATAACCTCAGAATTTCTGTGTAAGTCTTTAAAACAAAATTAGATACACCCACTGATACCCTATTAAACCACTTACTATGATGCACCACTTAATGGCTATCTTCATAGACTACAACATGCCATTTTATGGCTCACCACACTACCTCGGATCAAACATCACATAATCGCTCATTGTTGTATCATAAATGCTCAATAACCCTGATTTATAAAAGGGAAATATTGAATCTTGATGGTAACAAGCACTATAGAAAGGTGTATTAATGAAAAGGGTAAAGAGGGGAGTTAGTTGATCATTAAAAGTGCTACACATCAAAAGTCATAACAGTTCAGAATAGTTGGTTTTTTTTTTTGAAAAGTAATAATTTAAAGGGCAGGTTTAACAAGGGTTTAGGTCAAGTTGCAAAATTAGAAATGGGTATCTTCAAGAAAGTCTGCAGGGTAAGGAAGGGATTAGCATAAAGAGAAAGGTGGTTTAAGGGTGATTTGATCACAGCT
>NC_051415.1:14649858-14650287 GCF_015228065.2 Penaeus monodon
ACTGAAAGGCAGCTGAACAAGGAGTGTTGAGGCTGGTGGTAATGTTTGATACTGTCGAAACTATTCTGTTAGTCTCCAGATTTAAGCCATCCATCAAAAATTGCAACATGTTTCAAGTTGAATTTGCACATGATGCAACTAATATAATGAGCAGTGAATGCCTTCTGGGTTTGTCTTTTAAAAATTTTCTAAAATCAGTATTGGCATTAGAGGAAGCAAAGAAAATATTAATAAAGTTGAGTCAAAAGCTGAGTAATGGGTTGGATGTTTAGTCAAACAGAAGTTTCTCTCTCTCTGTGTGCTTCTGTCTCTCTTGTCTAGACATGCCAGCTGAGAAGGACATAGCTTGTATTCTCAGAAAAAAGTACTTGATGAGAAATACTCATATTTTATGCAGATTTTCAGGTAATAGTAAACAGTAAAATAGGG
>NC_051415.1:14650757-14651283 GCF_015228065.2 Penaeus monodon
TATTTTTTCCATGCAATCTGTCATTTTAGTAATATGTGGAAAAGACAAACTAATATAGTACTTTATATTTCAGAAAGAATGGAATTTACCCCAGAGGAATTGGAGTTACCTCCCTGCAAATATGAATATCTTGATCATCCGGCTGATGTTCAGTTACATGCATGGGGAGACAACTTGAATGAATGTTTTGAGCAGGTTGCAGTTGCTATGTATGGATACATGACTGAGATTGATAAAGTAGAAATACTTGATAAACAAGAAATAGAAGCCAGCGCAGATGATATGCAAGGGCTTCTTTTTCAATTTCTAGATGAATGTCTATTTGTGTTTTCAGCAGAACCTTTTTTAATTGCTAGAAAAGTTGTTATTACAGAGTTTGATAAAGAGGCATTTACTATCAAAGCCACTTTGTATGGGGAAGAATTTGACCTTGCCAAACATCCTCAAGGTACTGAGGTTAAAGCAATAACTTATGCGAGTATGCAAGTTTATGATAATCCAGGCCAGCATGAAGTATTTGTAATTA
>NC_051415.1:14651331-14651523 GCF_015228065.2 Penaeus monodon
AGTGTGAAGTTTCCCTTGATTCTCACTACTTTTTATAAAATATTCAAATAAACTGATTGATACAGTAGGTGTTTTTTTTTATCAAGGTTTGAAATACCATAATTTGCACATAAATTTAGTAGTGGGAGAATGCACTAAACATATAGTATGTTCCATAATATACTAGACAAAATGTATCCTGTTAAATACCTA
>NC_051415.1:14651633-14651779 GCF_015228065.2 Penaeus monodon
CTTAATTCATACGTAGGGGAATTGATTATTCTATATTTTAGTGGTTTTATTTGCAGAATTCCCTATTTGTTTTTCTTATTTTTCACTTCTAGACTGGTATATTAAAGACTGACTTTGTAAGATGTTCGTTTACACCAGTGGTTCCT
>NC_051415.1:14651821-14654228 GCF_015228065.2 Penaeus monodon
ATTATTATTTTTGATCTAGTAATTTGTTGTATGCTTCAAATTGAAAATGACAAGATTAAACACAAAGATGTATTTCGCAAATGAAACTTAATTTAGTAAACAATTATTATTACATTAATGTTTATGACAAAATGTCATAAACATTAACATTTGACATATTTTGTCATTGTCACTGTAATGCCATCCTGCCCCCCCCCCCCCCAACTTTCCTCTGCCCCAGGGGGGCAGTACCACCCACTTTGAGAACCAATGGTTTACATGAAGATGAGATAAAGGAAAAACATTCCATTGTGTATTCTCTTTACAAGTCTAAACTCTGCATCACTATAAGAGTGTTATTTAGATATTTGCCTTCTTTTTTCAGTGGTGCACCAAAATGCAATACAGCCTTTTCAAAAAAAAAAAGTTTCAGGCAAACTGTAACCACACATATTTCTGACTAGAGTTGCCTTTAGTTTGCTAGGAATACAGACAGGATTTTCAAGAGTGATAAAACTTTAACTGAAAACAGTTGATAATGTTGTATGCTAGAGGATGGAAGTTGACATACTGTATACATCATTAAAATACTATGTTAATAATAATAAAGTTTCTGACTACACTGTAACCACAACTAGTCAAAATAGCTCCTTATTGCAAGGATATGGAGAAAAACACATTATAAGTTTTAATACAATTCTAATTGTATTAAATCACATACTGAAGCTGGATTCATTAGGTCTACATGAATGAAAGAAATTATGCAGTTCTAGGTAATAGAAAATAAGAAGGCATTCCTTTCATGAAGATACAGAAAGTGACATTTAATTAATGTCTACTGGGAGCCAATAATGCTATAATGCTGTTTTTATATACAAGTTTTCATATACTGTAATTTCATGTAAATTTTAATACTATGATTTGTTGGATTTTTTGAAAAATAAAACCAAGTCACCTATCAGCACTGGACTGTGTAACTAAATAAAGGCAAAATGGAATAGGAGAATACATAAAAAGTTCTTCAGTGTACTTTGTCCATTTACAACATATTCTATAGTGCATAGATATACCAAAATAAAACAAAACAGAGATTCAGCCATACAACATTTTGTCAAGATCTGTACAGGGTAATGAAGATACCTGTAAATTCTGAAGTTAAGAAACAAAATACCATTAAAAAAATAGAAAATCAGTTCTTAACAAAACTATGAAAGTGATAGTTTATAAGAATATATTAATCTATAGAGCAGTTCATATCAAAATTCCTGAGAAAGTTTAGATTGGACTTCTGAGTGAAAACTAACAGTGTCAGCCTGAGACAAAGAAAATTTTTCATTATTAACTGCCTCAGTGCTGTCATTCCCCTGACATTCCATTTCTTCCCCAGAGTCAACTGAAAGGTCATATGCAGAGGTGTCATCTGAAGGACAGGTCTTCCAGTCTCCATTTGTGCAAATAAAATTGTTATTGGTCTCTTTCAGTTTACCAGGACTGGTAATCAACAAATTTGCATGCTGTTTTTCAGGGGCAGCATTACTTTCCATAGGGATATTGTTTTTGATAGTGCTTTCTATGTCCATTGCTTCACATAAAAAAGTTTCAAATCCAGAATCCTTTTCATTTTGTGCAATTGCATCACCTTCACCTGTTAAAAGGGACAGGGAAAATATAGAATGTAATACAATATTTAGGAAACTTAGCAATGAGTATATATAACAAAGAACATCATAAGTTAAAACAGACTTAAGAAGTTCTGTAACTCAGAAGTGAAATACCAGAGGCCTTAGTATCACTGCTGAAGTCAGAATCTGACATGTAGAGTAGATAAGAATTCTCAGACTCCTGACACTGGCGCTCAAGACACTCCTGACACTGAAGAGGGGACTTATCTGGCCCACGAGGATGTCCTGTGTTTTGGGATAAAAAAATAACATGTTTATGTATGATTGCTGGTCAGTTTTCAACTCCAGAAAGAACTACATATATTCCTGTACATTAAGATGTTTAAACTATTATCAAGGGTTACTTAGTTTTTTAAAACTTCAGGAAAGACTACTAAAGACTGTTCTACATTTTAAACATTTATTGCACTGTAACTATAGGCTCAATTAATTCATATTATTTGTTTAGTTTCATTTTGAAAGATCCTCTACAATTGAATCTCTGCTGATACTTTGAATTACATTTCAGTGTATCCTGCTCACTGCTAGGCTCCAGTACTCAAATCCATCCTATTCCACTATAACTACAATTAGAATTATACACACTGATGGTCTCATTATATTATTCCTGACACTGTTAACACAAAGTATGTAAATACAGTAGCAAAACATGTATATCACAAACATATAAAAATAAGTAAAACATGTATATCACAGACAATTTTGGGAAGAGATCCTTTCCAACATGGCCTACCTTTACATTTGGC
>NC_051415.1:14654269-14655935 GCF_015228065.2 Penaeus monodon
GGTCTCATTTTATAAAGGTTATGTCATGCTCTTTATACAGAAATAACTTACTGTTTTTAACCATAATACAATTTCATTATTACCATTATCATCTTCATGCCGAAGATAGTCTCTCACAGCTCCCCCATGATATTCAGGGCGTTCACGTTTCCATACCCAGTGATCTGGTTCCAAATCCATAACCTAAGTTTAGTAAACACACAACCTTGAAATAGCAAGGTGGCAATTATATATCAATTTCATGATTACAATTTATAACTCATGGTTTATTTCATTATTCAAGCATTATGCCAATGAAAATGTTTTATGAAGTATTGTTTAATAATGCTCTTAAAAATAAAGCACCCAATTTTTTTGGGGGGTGATATAGTATACATAAACAGGTAAAAAATTGCATTCAGAGATGGAATACAAAAGAGTAGATTTTGAAACTATGAAGACATTTTTGCATTTCCGCTTCAAATACCATTATATTTTGTTTTGTTTTTTCCATGCTTGAAGTTTATTGTTAATGAATTACACTGGATTTACTTTAGGCATATTTTATGAGGTTTTACAGAAAAGAAAAGTTTAAGATTTTAGCAACACTTTTCTAGGGCCAACAAATTCTGTGATCACAATAAAATTTTATTAGTCAATCAATTCTGATAATAATGTGTTGTGAAACTGATTCTTTGTGGACATGGCCATTTTCATACCATTCTGAATTGATGAATAAAGTAAACTTTGAATTCAAATTTTGTTCAAGTTCATAAATTTACAACCTGAAGTCTAATGGGCAATCATAATTAGATGTATGTCCCAGGTAATATTTTCCACAATGTCCTGTCTTTAAACAAACAAATTCCCTGCTTTTGCATGGGTCAATGAGAAAACCAGTAAAAGTGAAACTAAAAGGAAGCAGAATTTGTCAAATGATGAAAATGAAAGTTGAATTCTGAAAAGGAAAGTTGTTAACCCTATTCTCCTGTATGAGTAGCCATATAGAAATTACAACACATGGAAAACTCACAACAGAAAATGAAAATGACTGTCATATTACCTGATCACAGCATTTTTTAGACACAACAGCGCGGCAGTCAATAGCCCAGTAAATCTCATCACGCCTTTGTAAGAGAGTTGGATATGTCTTGCGCCATCTGCGACCAAGTATCCATGGAAACACCTCATACTTCAGCTCTTCTTCATCTTCTTCCATATCATGGGCGAGATATCTGAAATAGGGAGCCATAACGATTGTGTCTTTATTTAAGAAGGGTGTGTCAACAAAATGAACAGTCATATTGTATATTCATCATTAGTAAAATGAATATTTGAAAATTACCATTTGCAAGTCTTTGCAACATCTTGAGTGCATTGTATTAAAATGATTGTAGATATACACAAAAATATTAATGTGGATGATTTATAATTATAACTTCAATCACATAATACATGTTTCTAATTAATGGCATTGCAAACTTACAGTCCTGCAAAGAAATTGTCCTTGGTGTATTCATGAAACTGAAGTCTTGATCGCAGAAAGTAGGTAAAAACCATAGCTATAAGGTATTTGTCTGCATATCTGCGGCACACATCAGCATTCAAGAACTTCTGGATCAGTGGGTCTCCTATTTAAAAAAAAAAATCTAATTACATTAACGGTTAAGAAAATCAGTCAATTGGT
>NC_051415.1:14656444-14656672 GCF_015228065.2 Penaeus monodon
ATCATTTGACGAGTTATTCCACAATCAGTAACTCTCTGAGCACGGACTACTGCTCTTATCCCTCTGTGGCGACTAAACCTTATAAGCAGGTGAATATTACGGGACTGAAACTCGCCTTTTGTGACTAAGGCCCAGATGAAGATCATAGCACATCCCCTTTGCGATAATTAAGTAAAGCTTGTTGGTAAGCTGATCCCCACACATATGAACAATACTCAGGTACTGGAC
>NC_051415.1:14656928-14657023 GCF_015228065.2 Penaeus monodon
ATAAAGCCCTGGGATTTTGGCCTACATGCCACACACTGGGTTTGGCGGCTATACGTCTGGACACAGGTGGGACAGATTTCCCCTGATCCCCAACC
>NC_051415.1:14657079-14657143 GCF_015228065.2 Penaeus monodon
TAGCGTACCGGTCGACACCTTCGCTACCAGATCTATAGGGCGCATCGCTATAAGATGTAATAAA
>NC_051415.1:14657252-14657379 GCF_015228065.2 Penaeus monodon
CGCGTGCGTGTGCACGCTTGCTTGCTTGCACGCTAGTACATTACACTGTTCTTTTTACGTTTTCCCTCTTCAAGACTTTTATTTACCTTTACTTAATCTCATTCAACTTCCCTGCAAACTGGTTCGT
>NC_051415.1:14657418-14658330 GCF_015228065.2 Penaeus monodon
CATTGAGATACTTACTAGAGTAATCTTCATATTCAGAGCAACTAATGGAATTAGAAGAACGCAGGCAACTTGAAAAACAGGCGTGTTTCGTAAAGATGTGAAAAAATAAGTTTACATCCAAGCCAGAATGCCTTAAATTCAGTTGCTTTTTTCCGTTATCTACAATAATAATTTCACTACGATTACCGGTATACCGTCATGAACTACGCTCGGTCTGAGTCGGGATGCTACTGCGGACATGGATAGTGAAGACAGAAATAATAAATTAAAACCATCCCCATATTTGTGTTAATGATTACGGGGTGCGTGCGTGTTTGTACTTCGTTCCACTGTATGCTATATTCTCTACATATTCTATTTAGTCTGTATATATATTTTCATTACTTCTATAACTCACATTGTATGAGTAGTTTGCGTTGCGGACTAAGAAAAATGTATATACATACCAATGAGTTCACTGAATTTGCTGAAGTGCTTGTGTGTGACGTACACGTCTCCCGTAGAATTGTCTCGCCGGCTGCGTCGGAGAATTTTCCTGGGAGTGTGGTTCTCACTCGTGCTGCCGCTCTCGTGGGATAGGTGATGGTCAGGTCTTTTAATCTGAAGAGGTCGTTTTTAGTATGAAGTGGGTCGTAATATTGAGGCTACTCATAGATCTGTAATCATGATTTGTTATAGCCTGTCACACACCATGCCTATGTTATTAAAAGTTATCGGTAGCAAATATTTAAAAATCAGTAGCTGAATCGGTTCTCTTTATCATTACACAGATTCACGTGCTCTTAAATAAGTAGTTGTAAGCTAAATTACATTTCATAATAAAACACCAAATATTGAAGTACTTCATGGGTATGGAAAGAGACCATTTCTATTAGCAAACATAGAATCGTGCACAAAGAAAAACACTTACTG
>NC_051415.1:14658378-14659103 GCF_015228065.2 Penaeus monodon
GATAGTTTTGAGAACTGTCTTGAGCGTCCCTGAGTCCCGGGATGAGCGAACTGCTTGAGTTCCGACAGCGGTCTCACCCCGAGGGGCGGACGAAGACCCTGTTCTTGCTTGCTTTCCTCCAGGTCTTGCTGGCGAAAGCTTCGAAGCAGAGACACGGCCGTCGGTGCCTTGGGCAAGGGGGGGATATTTTCTTTATCGCTCGCCGATTCCCCCGGACAGTAGAGCTTCCTGCGGTTTCTCGGATTAAGTGGTTGCTTAGGAGGCCGTGCTGGCGAGGAGGGCTTGGGGTGTTCTTGCGAAGGGGAAATGCTGTTCTTCAACTGAAAGAAGCTGAGAACCCTTTTCAAGACCGACCTCGTAGACGGGGCTACTTCCCACTCACACTCTGGGGCTAGCTCCTGCGGGTCCCCAGAATGATGCGGGTTTTCCCTGTGTTTACCGTTGACTGATGTGATCTGAGAAGCCACCGGCTCCACGCAGCTAATGTCTGAACATGCGAACTGAGAACGGCGATGGAGTCGGCGGATATATATTGCGTTGGCTCGCATTTTGCACACTGTAACAAAATTGTGGTTGTGTAATGAGGTTCAATTATTATGCAAAAATAGGATAATTATGTCATTTCACGCGAACTTGATCTTGCTGCATAATTTGAAATATAATTAGGAAAAGCAATCTGCTCATTTACACACTCCTACACGTGGGAATAAAAAAAAAAAAAATAC
>NC_051415.1:14659913-14660084 GCF_015228065.2 Penaeus monodon
CGCAGTTGACAGGACATTGATAACGAATATCCTCCGCGATAATGCAGCTAACGTGGCGTAATCATGACTCGACTGCAGCCTCGCACTGTACGGTACCAGTTTGACTTCTGATTCTCCATTTAAAATTGGTATAACCCTCATAGTCTATTGCAGTTACAAATATCAATAGTC
>NC_051415.1:14660152-14660578 GCF_015228065.2 Penaeus monodon
CCATTTCTATAAAATTCTTATGGAACAGTTAAGCTGAAAAATCGTGATTTAGTGCTTGGGTGAATTTTCCGGGAGTCGCTGATTGATGATTACAAATTAATCGATTCCGTATATGACAAATCTGAACCGAAATGATATACTCACAGCATTGGCAATAATAGTCTTACCTAATATACAACAATGACAGATCCAACTGATCGCTAACTATACCTAAAAGGAAAGAAGAGAGAGAGAAAATGAGGAATGTCCTCTCGCCCGCTCTGCCTAACCGCCTCTGGTGGGAATTGGCGGGAAAAGAAAATCTGACATAAACAAAGGCTTATATATATTTTTAAGATTTTTAGTGTTGTTTTAACCATATGTTGTAGTTTTTTTTTCTAAATTTATCTCTTGTTTAATTATGCTGTATTGTTATTTTTTATCATC
>NC_051415.1:14660615-14660717 GCF_015228065.2 Penaeus monodon
TTTTTTTGTTTTTGCGAATTCAGTTTTCCTTCGTTCTCTCGTAAAGATTTACCTGGAGAACAAGATATAAATTCACATCGATTTACTGGATATATAGATAGG
>NC_051415.1:14662967-14663049 GCF_015228065.2 Penaeus monodon
TACGTGACGCTGTCACTTTTCGTTGTTTACCTAAAGTATTACAGAAAATGTAATAAATTCTTACTAAGTTCTGTTTTATAAG
>NC_051415.1:14663091-14664059 GCF_015228065.2 Penaeus monodon
CAATTATAATTCAATATATTATATCATATATTAAAAATGTATACTCTCTGAATGACTATATAGCTGAAATACTAGGAAAAATTAATATAAAAAGTATTACTCTCGATTGGAAAGCTGCGGTACTAGGAAGTTAAGGTATATATAAGTATTTACCTCCTGGGAAAGGTCTGTGAAAGGCCCGGGTCAAGCCGTAACTTCGTATCTCTGACCTCCTGACTACAACGGACAAGCTTCCTGGTGGGTGTCGGCTGAACCTGAACACCCTGGCTACTTCTGCGAGTGAGGTTTCTGATCGTACATCAGTGTCCATGGCAGAGTCCGCTGAAACAGCATCCTTAGAGCCTGAGTCACCAGCAGTAAGGGAGTCGCACTTTGGAGACACCGCCATGGCTCTCGTCAGTGAAAATAGGGACAGTGAGAAATCTTCATCAGATGAAGAGAAGTGTGAGGCGATGGAGGAAAAAATTGTATGCTCTTTTTACCTCGAAGGGAAGTGCAGATTCGGCGAGCAGTGTTTCAATTTGCACCCATCAGATGCAGTAAAAGTGGTAAGTAAAAAAACAAAAAAGAAGAATAAAGGAAATGTAAAGAAGGTTGCTATGGAAGAAACAAATCAATTTGTCAAAAAACCTTCCATGAAGACCGCCGGCGATGTAAGGCACAGAATACAGTGGGATGAAAATCTCCAAGAAGAATACTTCACTGTTGGATACATGGATCGATTTTCTGGCGTTGTGGAGAAGCCGTTCACATCGTTCCACTGGGAGCACCTTGCTCTTGTGGACGATGACCAGCTGGCCATCCCTCAGCACCGTATCCAGTATTTCAAGTACAAAGGAACCAAGGTTTGGGACAAAAACGAGCGCTTCGATCACGTGTTCGGCAGCGCAGGCGACGGCGTCAGGATCCAGGATAAGATAAAGGATATTGATGAGGAATTAGAGAGGCGAGCGCGTGTCTTCAATCCC
>NC_051415.1:14664088-14665289 GCF_015228065.2 Penaeus monodon
CTTGGTCATTATGGGAGGTGGCGATGCGACGGGTAGAGGCTTAGTGGCAGATTACTGTGTTGCTGAGAAACCCAAAGTTGAGCTACTCCGTGCCACACACTTCTTATGTATTAAAGTGAAAAACGAGAAAATAAAATCTATGGCTACAGAAGTGCAAGATCATGTGATACAACAGGAACCTGTTCTTCGCAGCTGCGCCATGCCGAATGAGCTATTACACGTCACTCTGGCAATGGTCCGGTGTGAGAGTCCTGAGGCAGTCCTTGAAGTCAGTAATATCCTCAGAGATTTGAGACCAGAAATTCAAGATCTCGTAGGCGTCCATGACAGTAATCCTCAACGCACAGTAAAAGCTCGTGGGTTAACTACTTTCGGTGCTCGAGTACTTTACGTGAAGCTGGACGTGCCAGCGGCGTTTACGTCGATCATCGAACACCTTCACAAAACTCTTCAACGCATTGATGGCGTTACCATTACAAACCACTTCGACTTTGTCCCACACATGACTCTACTGAAGGTGAATCGTGTAACTGCACGAGAAAGAAGGTCTAGATACTTAAATTCTATTCTGTATAGTGATTACATTGATCAGGATTTTGGAATTATTTCCGTAGATAACATCCATTTCTGTTTAATTGATGATATCAGAGGTCCAGATGGTTTCTACGTTACATGTAAGAAAATTAATTTCTAATATAAAAATGTTACACATCTGTAATCAAAAATATAAGGCGTTATTAAATTATATTCTAACTTTCTGGTATTTCTGTCCCGAAACGCTTCGCACATGCATACCTGTTCAAGATTTAAATTACAAATCTGACATAGTTACGTCAATAAAACTTGTTTATCGCCTGGTACTACTATCAGTCATACACATTTCCCGTTTATCGCCTGGTACTACTATCAGTCATACACATTTCCCGCTCATCACCTGATACGAACAATCCGTTGATCTATAAAGTTTTCTTTTCCAGTATTTAACAGCTCCGATACGCTTTTACTGCCATGAATATATAAACCACTGGAACAAATGCACTTCTTTGCTCTTCTGACATTGTAAATATAAAATGATTTTCACATGAGAAATATTGGTACCCCTTGAAATTCTAAAACAACAGATTTTCCTTAAGATTTAGTCGACATCTCCTGATGTAAGAAGTTTGCAGTACTTTATTTTTTTTCATTAAATACATCTCTT
>NC_051415.1:14665403-14665471 GCF_015228065.2 Penaeus monodon
AATGGTAGCTCTTTATCGACAGACAGAAAGGTACATACATTCTAGATATCACTTCTAAAGCTTCCTGT
>NC_051415.1:14666153-14666224 GCF_015228065.2 Penaeus monodon
ATTGCGCAAGCAATGTGGCGTATACATAATAAACACGATTTCTGTAAGTCATTCTCTCTCTCCCCCCCCCC
>NC_051415.1:14666355-14667079 GCF_015228065.2 Penaeus monodon
CCTCCCCCCCTCTCTCTCTCTGTTTCGCAGAAAGTAGGGCGGCACACCTAATCGATTGGTCAGCAACAGACTGAACTTCCAAGCGCCGTCAAACTTTCTTGTGTGACCGTGAGCGAATTCACACTAGGCAGAAGTATGTGGTCCATCGATTTTGTATCTATGTTATCCTCAATAATAACTGATATCCTTGAACCGCCGCCTGCCAATCCCTTGGTATACCCACTCGAAAATCTAGAAACACACGTAAGTTAAGAAAAATCGCAATGGACGACAAACGAAAGCGATGTAATATTTATACACCACAGTCGCCATGCCATGCTAATTTAGACTGCTTTACAACCTACAGTGCGCGCGACCGAGGGTAGCCTCGGTTACCGGATATTTACACTGCACAAGGGTCAATGATAGCGTAAAATCTGCTTATTGAAAGCGCCAATGAACTAATGATAAACGATTGATTAAAAATGTATTTTTTCAGTTTTTTATAGGCTTAAGTAAGTTTGAACAGTGACCTAAGGTACACTGATTTTTTTTTTTACTTCCATTTTTTCTGTGAAGTTCAATAAGTTGCGGGAGGGTATGCAAAATAAAAAGGTTGAAAAACACACCTGTAAAATATCATCTCTTGGTATCAGACGGATTATTAAAATACAAGAAACTTTACAAGCTCAATTCATATAAATAAAAAATTAAACAGCTTGAAAAATGCAGGATTAGGAGGAGG
>NC_051415.1:14667118-14667390 GCF_015228065.2 Penaeus monodon
TCGAGAAGTTTACGAAAACAGAAGAGCAAGTAATATGAATTCTTATTCATATGGACGTGTGTGTCGCTTCGTCCTGTGATCTTACTCCCTGTAATATACACGGATACATAATTCAATGGCTGCACTTCACTCCATCCAGACAATCAATGGGCAACCTGACGTCACTGGAAAAATCCCACGTTTCCAGAATGTGAAGTGAACTGAATTGCTTACAATTTTACCACACGTCAGAAAGAAAGCAGTTAGGTTAGCGACGGTCACTGTGATTTACC
>NC_051415.1:14667583-14671816 GCF_015228065.2 Penaeus monodon
AGATTGTGACGCAGTTATACATTACTCCGGGTCAATCGCTTTACCCAAAGGTTATAAAAAGAAAATTATATTTTCTTCATGTTTAACATCCCTTTTCATTCTGGCCCACTTACGTATAACACCTATTGTTCAACAGCTTTTAAAAGAAAAACAAGAAATAGTCATTAGTGAATAGGATTTAGGTCACTATGCATTGATTGCATCGCAACCGGGTATACAGTGTGTTATCGGGCCTGTTCCAGCATATACCGGTTAGCTGTCGCAGAGAGAAGGTGTTGGCTTGAGTTCAGGAGGATGGAAGTTCCTGAGATCGATGATCCTGAAAGTACTTCTTCGTCCATTTCAGAGGATATTGAAACACTTTCTCAAGCGCTTTCCGATTCTAACCTACAAACCAAAGGAGATTTAAACCAAGACACCATGACGACAATCGAAGAATCTGTGGATCATGAACGAGCTTCTTTGCAAAACGAAAACTACTCAGTAAGTAAAGGCGAGAGTGAAGAACATGAGGAAATTAATGATTTTCTTCATCGAGAAGGGAACAGCGATATCGATGAATATTCAAATGTGCATCCAAATGAATTGATAGTTCTTGGAAATGATGGGACTGAGTTGGAAGGTTTAGAAAGTACTAATAATCCTCAGGACGAAAATGAAGATTTTTTTGCAAGTACACCTCCAATGATGTACATGGAATCCAGCAACAGGTTAAAACATGTGGAAAATCTACCGAATCTTGTGAACTCTTCAGGAAATGAAGAGGAGCTTGAAACGCATGAAGACTTGAATATTCTCGGAAATGGTAGAAATATAAGTGAGGATGTACAAAGTGTTAAAAGTCTTCGGCAGGAGGAAGGAGTTAAATTCCCAAGGACGCCTTCCGTGGCGTCTGTAAATCCAGATATGCCTCCCTTGAATCTTGAAAATCCAGTAACTCTAGTTGAGTCAGAAACTCAGAATAATATTGATGCAGATGAAGCAAAGGAAGGAAATGAGGAGAGTCCTCAAGCAGATGAAGGAGATATGGTTGCAAGAACATCACCTTCGTTGTCTGTGTTACCTGGGAATGAGAATGCAGATAATGAAGTAACTCCCATAAATCTTGAAAACTCAACATATGCAAATGATGATAAAAATGAAGACCAAACTACATCTCCATTTTACTTTTACCAGAAAAAGAGATCTGAAATGGATTACTTCAATATGCAACCAATAAATGCTTTAGAAAGTTATCAAACCTTGGAAGAAAGTAATCAAAATGAAAAAGAGCTTCCAGGGGATGAAGAGGTAGAAGAAGAGGAAGTTAAATCTGCAGAAATACAAGAAGAGGAAATCCAAGCTGCAGAAACAATAGAAGAAGAGGAAGTTCAATTTGCAGAGGTACAAGATGACATAGAAATTCAAGCTTCAGAGGCATTGCAAGAAGAGGAAGAACCTATATCAGCAGAGGAACCTTTCATGAAGACTGCAGGTGATGTAAGTAAAAGAATACAGTCCGATAGAAACCTTCCTGAAGTGTACTTTACTGTAGGATACAAGAATCAGTTTAGTGAAGTTGTGGAGAAGCCATACACATCCTTCTACAGGGATCAACTTCCATATGTTGCTGAGGACAATATTCATTATTTTAAGTATAAAGGAACTAAAGTCTGGGACAAAATTGAAGGCTTTGATCATGTATTTTGCAGTATTGGGACTGATGTCGAGATTGAGGAAAAAATAAATGAAATTGAAGAATATTTAGCAAAAAGAGCACTTTCCTTTACTCCCAATGATGAAGAAAATGAAGAAGACAATTTTGTCCTTTTGGGAGGTGGCAGCTATGGTTCAGGGTTGGCGGACAGTTTTTCAGCCTCAAGTAAACCCAAAGCCACACACTTCCTGTGCATAAAAGTGAAGAACGACCAAGTGAAATCTATAGCTGCAAAGGTAAAAGAATATTTGCTAAATAAGGAGCCAGATCTTTATAAGTGTACATTGCCTAATGAACGTTTACATGTCACTCTTGCCAGGGTCCAATGCAGTTCTCAAGATGCAATCATTGAAGTTAACAACATGCTAAGAGGTCTGCGACCACGAATTCAAGACCTTGTTGGTAGTTCTGAATTTGAAAATCCCCAGCGTTTTATACGAGCTCAAGGATTATCAACTTTTGGTGATCAAGTATTGTATGTTAAACTTGATGTTCCAGCAGCCTTCATTTCTGTTACTGAGAGGCTTCAGGAGTCTCTCTCTCGTATCAAGAATGTTATTGTCACCAACCACTTTGGGTCTATGCCTCATATGACTCTCTTGAAAGTGGATCATGCAACTGCCCGAAAAAGGGGGTTTAAAAACTTTGATTCCAGTCTCTACAAAGACTATGTTAATCAAGAATTTGGAATGATTACATTTGATAACATTCACTTCTGCCTCATTGATGATATAAGGGATCAGGATGGGTTTTACATCACAAGCAAGAAAATTGAGTTTTAATGGTATGAAAAAATATGAAGAATATCAGCCATATTTACTTATTAAGTACAAATGAATCTGTTGCACATGAATATATTGTCACTATAAATCATTCATGCTACATAATTATGATATGTATTATTACATAAAATGTATCTGATTCTCCAATTTTGTCACATAAGCATTTAAAAAATGTATAAAAATTAGAATACTTATATGAAGTATTTATAAATGTTCACTTAGATGCCTGTTTATTCATACGTTTGAAAGGACTGCACATGGATTGATGTTTGTACACCTTGGTTCTGCAACTACACAAATCTCAAAATGATTGAGGCTTTGTTCATTCAGTGTGAATTTAATCATGTAGTATCAGAGGAAGCTGTAAAGACAGGGCAGTATGTACCTGGTACATGATTCTACATCTCCCTCTACTTACAAAGTATTCTCTGATATTCAGTATTTCCTCTACTTTCAAAGTATTTGCTGATATTCTGTATTCCCTCAACTTAAAAGTATTTTCTGATATTCTGTATTTGAAATCACTCATTCCAAAGGTGTGTGTACTATGACAACAGGTCTATCACAACTAATAAACAATAATTATAAATCAAAGTGTATGATTGTATTCCGATATTTCCTGCAAACTGAGGAATTCTAAGATATAGTAGGGATCTTCACAGCATTTACATGCAAGTTCTTAATATCTATACTCTTTTTCCCAAAATCAGTGCAACAACAAAGCATATGGCTTGAGTTAATCTTTGGCACTGTGATCATGTTGTGTTCTTATACACATATTAGCACACACTTGTTTGAATATGAAGGCAACAAACAGATGGCATATTCTCTTTTTTCCAATATTCACAGGATGCCTGTCTTACACAACAATATATGATAATCTTAATCTCCTGGCTACTTTTTTTTACTTATTTCTTGAAACAATAGTAACCAGAAAATTTTGTCTCTCTAAATTAAGATAAAGTGCTACCAACACATAGTATCATATTCTCAGTGTTTTGTTTGCTATATACAGTCCATATTGTAACAAATGAATATTCTGTATTCTGCATATATTTTAATTCTCTCATTATGTTTTTATCCAAAGCCTGACCAAACTAAGCCAAACAAGGAGGAAAAAACAATATCAAGATGACTGAACTTTATTAACACAATGAAGAAAAATCAGTGCAGCAACACAATATTTTTACTGACCACTTCAAGATGCAGATTATTAGAAACCTAATGAATAGCAAATGCCTGAAATTACTATTCAAGCTAATTTCAGAAAAGTAATTTAGCATTCACATATATGCATACTATAATCATGTCTATTTTTATAACAGTAAATATAGTGATTTTCTATAATAATAATAAATTAGGAAGATGCAATCTATACAGTATCATTCAATGGGAAAATCTACTTTTGTATTTGTACTTCCTTAAGCATTTAAATTTCTTGTTTTAAAATAGTACTTTCTATCATCTTAATAGTTTAATTACTCATATATCCAATCTGTAGGCCCTTAAAATTCTCCCTCCTGGTAACCACCACATAACCCAAGATAATAAGTGAAAATTTAAGTCAGTATTACACTGTATTCATGTATGCAAATTCAAAAGTGCAATGCTAAGCACTACTTAAAACCTTTCTTGTAACAATTGTTTTTTTTTTATAAAGATATATAGCTATCTTCATGAAAATATACAGGGCTGGTTGATTTTCAGTAGTCATACCTAGGGGCCTTCTCCCTGAAAAATAAAAGAAAAGTGTCA
>NC_051415.1:14672813-14674178 GCF_015228065.2 Penaeus monodon
CCAATAGCAAATGACATAAATATAGAGACTCACGGGCCGCCACCACTGGCATCAGTGTCTTTGCGTCTCTTGAGAATCTGCTGAATCTGCTGCCACTCCCTGTTCAGCTCAGCATTCCGATCCTTCTCTTTGTTTCCTCCTATGCGTCTTGTCTTCCGTCCGTCGGCCATCTTCACTCCGTACTGGAAGGCAGCTTTAGGCATGGCTTCTCGCTGGTTCATGTAGTCACTGTACTCCTCTTGTGTGTCGAAATCCCAACGCCCAACAGGACCTTTCTTGTTACCCTGAAAGTATGGTCCAGTTTATATCACTTTCATTTTTGTTGTTGTTGTTACTTCAACAATGGTCACCTTTTACTAACCCTTTTTTGCATTATCATGAAGAGCGACATACTACAACTAAGAAGAATATAATACCTCATCCTATTCTTTATCTTCTATGCAATTGTTATTACCAATTCTTTAATTTTTTTTCCCTAAATCTGTTTGAGTTTCTTTTTTTTAAATTCTTTAGTTTCTATGAATTTATATCTGAACTTTACAGATATGCAATTTCAGACCATTGACACTAACCATATCCATCTTTGTGTAGTCAGCCTCATCATCAGAATCATCAATGGCATCCTGCATCTCTGCCATGCCTGGATAACATTCTGTGTAGTAGTCGTCACTCTGAAGCAAGCTGCTCACCCTAGGTACAATGATTTTGTTTTCTTTTAGTAACTGTTCTGGAATTTTATGCTATGTGACATGACTCTCCTTATACTAAATGTCATGCAAAATTTCTCTATCTATTCTGCATTTCTTGTTATAGAATATCAGCCAATTAGAAGAAATCTACACTGACAAAAAATAATGAATTTGCCTCACTTCGACTGTGGAGGCTGTTGTTGCTGTGGAAGCATTGGATGTGCTGGTACTTGTTGGGAACTTTGCTGTTGTGGTGCTCCCTGTGGGGCCTGAGATGGTATCTTTTCATTCTTCGCATCAGCTGAAGTAGGCCACTGACCCTGCAACCTTTCCTCTGCTGCTCGCATCTCATTCTTTACTTCTTCATGTGCAGACCGACTGAAGTATGAACGAGGCTTGTGGTCCCTCTCATGATCTCGATCACGATCGTGCCTAAATAAAGGGGGATCAAATAATTTTTTTAAAGTAAACCATGTTATAACTTTCATAAGAATGACTTCTTGAAATTGACTGATGCAAAGTCCACAATTCAAGGATAAAACTATATACAATCATTAGTGTCCTATATGAAAAATATTATATCCCAATTAAAATTGACATTAAGATGAGAAATCTATTCAATTTGCAAATAAAAGAATGTTTACATCAATAAATTCTAGCAAAAGATAGAGACTTA
>NC_051415.1:14674368-14675633 GCF_015228065.2 Penaeus monodon
CCAACAGAGGGGACATAATCTCCAATGTCACCATAAATACTGTCATCTGCACCAGGTCTTCCAGCCTGGAATAGAAACACCTCATAAACCAAACAGATAAATACCATCAATTATAAGAAATAAATAATTAATATTCAGTATTTCAAACACTGTTTCCTACTTATATGCCTCACTCATGATTTATATTAAAGATGCAAATCATGCTTCCACATGAACAACATGCTTGCAGTCACACACACAGACATCATAAAAATACTGCATAAACCAAATAGAAGAGGCAGTAAATGAAACAATGATCAACATCTCAATCAGTGAATCACATGAACATATACTCACAGCCTCATTTTTGCCTTTATCCTTTTTCTTTTGCTTCTTATTTGCTCTTCCAGTACGGAGATATGACAGAATCTGTGTCAGCTTTTGAATCACAATGTCGTTAGTTGTAAACGTTGCTTGCATGTTCTGTGGAGAGAAGTTCTGTTAAAGGCCTCTGTGGATAAATTATGTGCATCATGTTGTATAATACATGTTTAGTTTCCAATTCAAACCTACAATCAAAGGTAAGTCTGCTTCAAACAGTTACTTAAATTCTATGTACTGCTTGCCACAACTGTGACTTATATGAATGACCATCACATCATCTTCCAAGAGCTTTTAAACTGGTTAGATGTTTAACTATGCCCTTTTTGCTGTGAAAGAGATGTATACAATTTCAACTAGTAAATCAGGTACTGTCTGACATTATTTATGACTGGGAGGACAAACAAAGCTGGATGATTTGTGGTTCTATGAAACCATCTGCATAAGGTCACCTGAAGTCAGCTGCTTGAGGGAAAAATTCAGAGAGCAGGAAACATAAATTTACACTGTTGTTTATGTAATGAGACCACATAAAGGTTTTCAGCCGACTTTTGAGAGTCTGTTTTTCCTCAATAACACAGCCAGGCCTAAACAAGTCAAAAATCGCATAATATGCACAAGTTAGATCAGGCTTGACTATGAATGGTGTAGTGAGACATTATCATAGTATGAGTGATGGGCTAGCCATGGCATGCTAAGAATCACCAGATATAAAATAAAATTTTTACAGATAGCTTTGGTATTCCTTCCATTAAAATCTATAATCTAAAATATTGGTAATACTTAACCTGCTGACACTGGTAAGGTGTGTATATTTGTCTGGTCCAGTGATTTGTTGTATTAATTGAGTTTACACAAAAAGGACTCCAAAAAAATGAGTCACTAAGCCATCAAGAGCTACAATA
>NC_051415.1:14675894-14676241 GCF_015228065.2 Penaeus monodon
GCATAGACAAGTTCATCTAATGTCTGCTAAAGTACTAGTTGCCCTGATTGATATATTTGTGAATAAAGTTTACATGTAAATGCAAACTGGCAAGTTTCTAAAAACACCTTATGGACTGAAAATGACATTCTTACCTCAATACCCTGAAGATCTGCCTTTGAGCGAATAATGGTTGTTGGAATATCACTTTCTGCAACTTCATCATCAAGGTCAATAGCATAAGCCATGCGACCTGGCAGAAATAAATCTACAAAATCGGACTGCTTAGAGTTGAAGACTGAATTGAAGATTCGTCTGCCAACATTTGTCCTGGACAAAAAGGAGCATCAGATGAAACTTCAACATTA
>NC_051415.1:14676398-14677370 GCF_015228065.2 Penaeus monodon
ACAACAAAAAGTCATATGATTGTTCACTCTCCTTGTAACTTAGTATTTCCATAAAATCTCCAAAACAAGTATAATATTTTAATACTGTACATATATTAAATCCAAAAATGCCACTTTCAGCAAATTCATGCAACATACTCAGTCAACTGAGGTTTAAAACAGTAAATATACAAATACTTAGTCGAGGAAATTACTTGAAAGTTAGTTCATCTTCTTCCTGAGGTGGAGGCATCGGAGGCTGAACAGGTGGTGGTTTCTTCTCCTTTGACCCTTCAGCAGGCTTTTCTACTTCAACCATCACCTCCGATTCCTTCAGCTGGATCTCAGAGCGGACCTTCTGTAGTAAAGCATAATCCAGGCCTTTCACCAAATGGGTATGTTCCATATCACCACCCAAGAACTTGGACTCTTGAATCATCTGTTTCCTTCGTTCAGCTGCATCCAGGCCACTAGAAAAGGATGATACACCATTTCATAATTCTATATATGAATCAAATTAGCCTTAAAAAAACGTATTAAGACTTTGCTATAAAGTTTAAGTTCTCTCTATCTTTAAGTAGGGAAGGGAGGCTCTAAGTAATTGAAGAAATTATTTATTTACGCAGAATTACATAAATCTTATTTTATGATGACAAATTATATGTGCACAACATGGATAATTTAAACTAATATAACAACTACTGACTAAGATTGGGATATTCAGTTCTATGCACTCTACAAGACACTGCATATGCATCAACAGATTAATACCCTTAGAAATATCACAACAAAAGGCTTACATCATTGATCAAATAAAGTTTATCCTTCTAACACAGTACAAATTTCAATATCCATGTAAGTGTTTGTGTGGTTTGTAATAATTCCATGTCTAGCCTCCAGGCTATGTACCTCTCTTGTACATATCAATTAGTTTCCTCAAGTCAATATATGGATGAGATATGCAAAAGTGTAATACATGAAAAATATATTACA
>NC_051415.1:14677387-14678479 GCF_015228065.2 Penaeus monodon
TTTCCTTACGATTTGAGGTCAGGGGCCACAGCACGGTAACCTCCCATGCCAGCCTGAGACGGATCCTCTGCTTGGTAATCTGGATTCTTTCCATCTCTCCTTTCCTTTGCTCTGTCACGATATTTCTCAGCAAGCTCTGCCATTTTCTCCTCTTCTTCCTTCTTGATCTTAGCATAATAGCTGAAAGTAGTTAAGATACAGTGAATATACACATTCATTCAACAGAAAAGAGAAGCAAACTCTCTTGTACTATTGATATTCTTTACATCACAGAGTTTAAAAAAAACGTGATAAATAATAGCACACCTTTTCTTCTTTTTTCTTTCTGCTGCACGTACATCATCTTTATTTTCTCTTCTCTGTGTTGGTGGTTCTGCACTTGAGGTCTTTGCACCTACTGAAGACACAGGTTCTTTCTGACTCCCCGCTGGAGCACGGGGAGTCATCAGCAGCTTTCGGAAGTCAGCATTTGTGAGACGCTGTGGCCTGGGAATTGTGAAAGATTATTACTATCAGTCTCAGGGTTATGAAATTTGTGTTTGTCTTTTAAATTATAGGCTGTTTCTAGGAACGTTTAAATTAATTTCACTTACCTTTCTTCAACTAAGGTTTCCCCTGGGGGTGCCAGGGGATTTGAAAACACTTCTTCCCCACCTGGAAGTACACAGTATGTGATCACCAATTATAATTTGTATTAACATCAATTTCATTTCAATCCAAAGAGACCTAAAAGAATGGTAAGTATCCAGAATATAAGCTATATCAATCCATCAACGCAATGCACACTACAACAAAATGTAACTAGTGCTCAGAACAGTAAATATATTATATTATTTTTTTCCACTATCTTCCCTATCTCAATTTTTTTGATATTACTGGACTTCTGCAGCAATATTATTGTACTTTATTGTGGTATGCTGGAAAAGCCTCAGGATATAGAATAAAACTTGAGTTAAAGTGAATAACAAAATTCTCAGCAAATATTTGAGGTACAAGTGCACTTGAGACATAAAATCAAATCACTTCTAACAATTTGAATAAATATCCCTTTGGATTATATTTTGCTGTTGAACTGCTACATATCATTGTAAT
>NC_051415.1:14678905-14679426 GCF_015228065.2 Penaeus monodon
ATATTAAGGCAAATGCTAATAAAAGATAAAGACTAAACAAAAATATGTAAATGGATTTTTTTTCTTTACATCACTCAACGTATGAAAGTTATTCTGTAAGACACCTAGTAAAACCTTCCAAAGGAGTGTGCTGCCAAAAACTATAGTAATGCACATCAAAACAGCATTACCTAGACTAAAGAAACATTCTTTACAAAATACAACATGATGCGAAACCTTAAAATCGCTCACCTCAATTAAATGAACGCTTTTGTTTCTCTCTAAACTGGTCGTAAAAGATAACAAATAAAGTAATAAAATCAACACAAGATATATAACTCACCTTGCGGCATCTTGCCTCCTGTAGCAGGCACCTATCTCATCCGCTTTTCGGTACTGATTACAGAAAAAACAATATTTCTTGCTTCAGTCGTGTCTTTCCTCCGATGTAAACAAGGAAACAAGTGAGTCGGACGAAGCGCAAGGTTTGCTTGGCCGCTCGGGCTCGGTGAGGACTGCCTGGGGTGTCTGGCGGTCCGTGA
>NC_051415.1:14685144-14685315 GCF_015228065.2 Penaeus monodon
TAGCCAATTTCCAACGAAAAGTACGTTCGTTGCGCTGTGGTTTTCTACATTTCTCTCCCCTCTCTCTTAAAAACGGTTAGCGTGGTTAGCCAAAAAGGCTATCCATTTCCTTTTGGAGTGCCAAAATAGTAAGGGTTTGAAAGTGGGAAGGGAAAAAGAGAGAGAGGGAGA
>NC_051415.1:14686671-14686881 GCF_015228065.2 Penaeus monodon
TCAGGATAACTTTCGCCTCGCAGAAAAAACCCCCTTTTTTGGCCACCCAAAAACCCTTAGACATCTGCTTTGGGGTGTTTACCGGGTGAAACAAGCCTTGATATCAGCAGTATGAAATTTCTTTTTTCTCAAAACCCGGGAGCGTATGCCCAGCGGGTCATTCATCAAGTCGGGGCCTTGCATGACCTGCTTATTTAGGGTGGTGCCTTA
>NC_051415.1:14686953-14687031 GCF_015228065.2 Penaeus monodon
GTACCATGTCTTCCCTGGCGGTCCACCCTTTGCCTGCTCGCATGCCCTTCTTGAATAATTTCTCCATTTCTGTTACAT
>NC_051415.1:14687211-14687409 GCF_015228065.2 Penaeus monodon
CCCTTTTCTTTGTTGTCCTTTCCCAAAGGCACAGGGTAGTCGTGCTGCGGACAGGGACTTCACTTAGTAGGCCCCAAAAATTTTTTTTGCTCCCGTGACGTTAACGCCATCCTAATTTGTCCTTGCAGCAAAGGGTTTCACTCCTCTCCCCTTCTGACCTCCAGAGGATAAGTGTGGGGGAGCGCCCTCCCCGATAAA
>NC_051415.1:14687478-14687847 GCF_015228065.2 Penaeus monodon
ATTGGCTCACTTAGCTTTATCAGACCTTGGGGAAGGAATCGAGGACGATACCGACGGAGTCGCATGGGGTTTTTCTTTCCTGTTCCGTCCCTTGCCCATGAGATCAACCTGTTTGGGTTGGAAAGTTTTTGTGTCAGTGTAGAATCACCGTTGTCTCTCTTTTTCCCTTTTGGCCCGAAGCTTTCTACTACCTTGAGGGAAAGAAAGAGCGGGAACTCCCGGAGCCAGCAAGGCACTGTCATCGGGCCTGTACTATCATTAAAACAAGGGGGGGGGGGGGGGACCTCGCCCTTACAGTTTCCCCCTGTGCTGCTTAAAGCCCCCTTTCTTGGAGTCCCATACAGGGGTAATGTCCCTTTTTTAAAATTG
>NC_051415.1:14688013-14688098 GCF_015228065.2 Penaeus monodon
GTCAGCCCCCTTGATGGATGGTTTTGAGCGGGAGGGGTTTCTTCGGGGATTTGCGAATTTTTCTTTTGGGCGGTGTGCTTCATGG
>NC_051415.1:14688163-14688322 GCF_015228065.2 Penaeus monodon
GTCGATGCTCGATGATTCTGTTCAGTGTTGAGCAGCGTCCTCATCACTTGGGGTTTTGTGGTGCTTTCTTGCCTTGATTTCCGTTTTTTTTTTTTATTGTCATTGTCGCCTTAGGCTTTCCTTCCTTGCAAGGTTTCCCAGAGTCCTTAATTTTTCAAA
>NC_051415.1:14689654-14690085 GCF_015228065.2 Penaeus monodon
CAATCCTAATGGACACAACACTGTGGGGTTTTTAACCCTTAAAGAACAAACACTGGGGTTTTTTAACTCCTTAAAGAACACAACAAGTGGGCCTTTCACCCTTTAAAAAACAAAACCTGTGGGGTTTTTAAATCCTTTTTGAACACAACATGTGGGCTTTTTTAATCCTCAAAAAACACAACATCGGGTTTTTTGCTCCTTTTAAACACAACACTGGGTTTTTTTAAATTCTTAAAAACACAACCGTGGGTTTTCAAAATTCCCTTTAAAAAACACAAACTGTGGGCCCTTTTAAATCCTTTAAAAACACAACACTGGGGCTTTTTAACTCCTTAATGAAACAACACTGTGGCTTTTTTAAACCCCCCAAACACAAAATGTGGGTTTTTAAACCCCAATAAAAACAACCCCTGGGGGTTTTTTTAATCCTT
>NC_051415.1:14690173-14690325 GCF_015228065.2 Penaeus monodon
TAATCCTTTAAAGAAAAAACCTGTGGGGGGTTTTTAACCATTAATGAACACAAAAACTGGGGCTTTTTAACTCCCTTTAATGAAAACAACACTGTGGGCTTTTAACTCCTTTAAAGAACACAATAGTGGGCTTTTTAAATCCCTTTTGGGAA
>NC_051415.1:14691337-14692829 GCF_015228065.2 Penaeus monodon
ATAGAAAACAACACCCCGCGCAATACAAATGTACTTTTAGTTGGAAAATGAATGGCTATGGGAATCAAGTAAGTTCACTACAGAAGAGAATATTCCCATGTCTTGATAATCTACATAAGTAGATCAATTTTGCAGCTGTTGTGGCTATTACCAGGTTCAAAATAATCTTACAGTGGTCCAAAAATAGATATAGACCTTAACACATATATTTTTTTCTCCTGCATTTTTTGATCTGGGAAAGATATTTGCCATTTTTATAATATTATTTGTGATGGTGTTACTTCCCTGTAGTCATTTTCATTGTCTGTAAGTTATCTTTCCTTCTATGCGTTCAGTATCTTCCTTGTTACCGGAGTTGTAGTGAATGTTCCTCGTTTTCGTTTAACTTTTAGATTCATTGTAAGTTTTACATTCATTGTCACTATAAGTAGCATCTGATATACACTTTCAGATTTATTACTGAAACCCACTTTCCATTTCTTAATAGTGGACAGCTGATGTGCGGTTACCAAGATTGGATACATCATTCTTTATTGTAAAATCATATTGGAGCATCGTCTTCTCTAGATTTCATGATGTTATTTTATATTATGATATAACTTGAGATCTGTTATTCTAACCTCCTGATAGGGAGTATGTTGAATATTGGCTAAGATTGATGAAATGAATTCAAGCTGCATATTTCGCCAGAACTTGTCGATCTTTTTCATGTTCATCTGCGTGGATTTGTCAGGAGTAAGGGATGTTAGAAAATAAACAAAAACAAATGAAATATATATTCGTTTTGCTTTAGAAATGTAAATGTTATTATAGTGTGAACTTTGTGTATAACTGTTTTTAAGTAGGCATCAATATAATTTCCTTCCCGTTAGCGTTTGTGTGACCTTAATGTGTGACAGGTAATTAATTTTTCGATGAAGTGAAAAATGATAAACGGGTGTGTTCTTGAGAGAAAAGCTTGATGTATTTTTCTTACAGTATCCTAACACTTTGTATGTTTTTAGTAAATCTTGCAAATAAACATATTTGCAGTGTGCCAGTGGTAGTGTCTTCCCTATCACTTTCTTTCACTAGTATGTCCTCGGCCGTGGTATGTGTATAGTTGATTGCCACGATGCTCAGGGTTAGGCAATAATTTCAAACGTCCATACTTGAATAATAGATTCAAAGATTCAAATAACCCTCCACCTCGCCTCCAAGTTGAATACATCAAATCGTCATAATGCTTTAGATAATCACAGTTTAGATAAAAGGATATCTGAAACTGCTTCGAATGTGAAAGAGCAAAACTGGGTTTATCCTCTCCTACCGAATAAACTGAATTATAATTATGGTATACAGGCGTAATGATAGATTTCATTCGTAAACCTTTATTCGATACAACTGCAAACAGATTCGAATCGTGGCAGAGCGTCATCTCCCCCCCTACCCCCCCCCCGTAAATTCCTGTCTCATTCAAAGATAAATAATCTTGTTAAAAGGGAGACTGTTT
>NC_051415.1:14696046-14696404 GCF_015228065.2 Penaeus monodon
CTTAGTCTGTGTTTTTGTCTTAAAAGCGTTACGTACAAAGCGGAGGTGATTTTTAGGGTGGGCAAAAATAGGCCGAGGGTTTTGACCACGCCCACTATACTCTAAGAATGCGTGAGAAACGCCCATCTTAATCATATTGCTCAATAACAAAAGTCTAGGAGTGGGCCATGATAAGATTCATCCTGATTCATTGTGTAGCTTGAACAGTATATGGACCCTATTCGTAATGTTTTAGTCTGTTTGCAAGGAAAGCTTCTCTAAAGATATATATATTTTTTAAAGTAGAATCTGATAAAAAGCATAACACCTCTCGAGTGTTTTTTTGCAACGGGTTCCTGGTATAAGAAAACTTGATCAC
>NC_051415.1:14696822-14696902 GCF_015228065.2 Penaeus monodon
TTGAAATAAGGCATGTGGGGTTGAGAATGTCTTGTATCCAAGGTGTAAACCCCACTTTTCAACTTTCTACCAGAATGTTG
>NC_051415.1:14700472-14706942 GCF_015228065.2 Penaeus monodon
TACTTTTATTTCCTCCTCTTTTCTTCTTCACAGTAAAGATTTGACTTCTGAATCTCCATGAAAATTCCAGCAAACTAAACATCCACCGTTGCACAAGATGGTGGATTATAAAAATATTTTGATGCTTCCTGTTTTTCTAGTTAATTTGTTTTTCTTTATTTCTTGTTGAATACCAGTGTCTTTAGAGACTGAGAAAAATACTGAAGGGATTAGATGGATGTTTGTTTCACGATTCTGCTTCCTAGTGGATCTAGAAGCAAAACAGTTTCGTATTACTGGCACTATTTTTTTGTTTTTGATTTGTGTTGCGCTGTTCTGCGATAGCCATTCATAATTTTCATTTCTTTACTGAAGATCACTCTTAAAATGATTAAACATTGTGGAATATATATATCACTGTTTAATCATTACCTTTATCTATGCATCAATTCTTATCATTAGGTTTAATCAAAGCTGGTATTAAGAAACAAGCTCCTGCATTGTACAGATATCCAAAATGGGGAGAGACACTAGGCATTAATCTTCATACTATAAGTATTATACTATAATCAGTTTTGGAGAATTTTTCAGTATTCTCAACTCCTCTGGAAGAATGACAGCTATGTCTTTTTCTGCTCCTTATCTTGTATCCCCATTTCTATGCAAAATGGAAACGCATCTGGAAATTGAAGTAAAGTAAAATGTTCTTGTCTGTGAACAGCTAAATTCAAATCACATTTCATTTAATGTACATTTTTTCTGTAATGCCATATTAATAACTTTCATATATTCATTTTTGCTGCAACTACTCTCTGTTGTTTCTTTGCACAAGCTATCTGCTTCTACTTTTACATCTGGATCAGCCTTCCCAATACATTTATATTTTTCTGAGTTCCTCCAGCATCTCTAAATGTTCGATACACATTTTAATGTAACAGTGCAGTTTTAAGGACCTTTATAAGAGAGGAATTACTTCTTCGTCGATGTGATAGATTACAGACTCGTTATGATTTGCTCATCTTTTCTTATTCCGTGATAGTCGATTATATATATTAAAAAAAAACGTCGGATCGATATCGGTGTTAAAAATACACCTTTACAAAAAAAGTTCTTGCAGGATGGGGAAAAGACAGGAGTGATATGTCCTAGATACTGGTCTTTATATGAGTATAATACAGACTTAACAAGCGTATTTCTTACAAAGTAATATTTACAAAACTTGCACACACCGTGTCAGGACAAAACCTTGAGAGCAGTAGACCTAACTGGACGCTATAACTTGGCGACTCTCACCCCCTCTAGGAACGACCTCGTCAACAGTACCCAGAGATGCATAACAACTTTGCGGTGCTTTAACAGTGTCACGAGGCAAGCCATGTCAGACCCTGGGAACTCCTCTGATAAGGCTGATCTTGTTGTATGTGTATAGAAAATGAAGATTTGTGAGAAGAGCGCTAAGTGCGACATAGCTGACCTCGCCACAAGCTAACAGGAAAATGTTCAGTTTTCGCTCATCCCGATTGGGTTTCCCTTACAGCGGTCAGGTGAGCGTTACTGCCTTCATTCTCCCCTTCCCCCTCCCCCCATTAATGAGTCATCTACGGTTGAGCCCAGACTACATCTGGGCGTCTTGTAAGGTGAGGTTTACAGAAGGCCTCCTCGCTGGCTTGTGAGAATCGCCAAACTTTGTAGACGTTATGTATTCTAAGCAGCTGATCTAGGAAGATGACAGCTGTGAAGACAGAGTCCATGGCTAAGAGAAAGACTTGTACAAAACAGGCTGTATAAAATGGGACTGCACTACCGATAATATTTAAAGTCAAAGTATATGTGCTGCTTCTAAAAATGTTAAAGCTATGATGAACTTTCCATGACATGTCAATGCCTTAAAAAATGCCCTAAATTTATCATAATCGTATAACTTATTGGAAAAGAATTGCATTTTTTTCCAAGAATAGGGATGAACCATGTTTTAAGCAGCAGATAATGCAGGACATCGAATCAAATTTGCAAGGTAAACAATTGGAAAGAAGTACGCATTGAGTGTGTTTATTTTAGGCAGTACATCAGCACACGGCCTGACCACCCTGGCTTAGTCGGCCCACCCATGTCTCTCAAGCCAGAATTTGTTCTCTTGGGGCCAATTACCTGACGTTTCTCATATATGCTATGCCAATATGTACGTATATATTTCGATAAACCCATATAACTTTACTTCAATACATTTTTGTCTCCTATTCAACCTTGGATTCCAAAATATTCCCCTTATAACTTATTTTTTAAAAAGTTCAACATCCCCTCTGTTATATTAATTGTAATCAAGATTTCATGCAATGCCATTATCATATAACTCACTCCACATCAATGGTTAAAGTAGGAAAATAATATGAATTCATTACAGTACCAACTAATGAAAGAGTCTCATACAGTTCACAATTGATATTCCACCAGAGTTACAGAAACACAAGAAGAGACAGTGGCTGGAATGTAGCCGTGGATTCTTGTTGATCACGTGTCAAAGGGAAGAGGGGTCTCGGCAGATAAAGGTCCGTGGAACAGCCAAAATAGGAGCTTGACAAAGCATTGTAATAAATAGTATGTCCATAACATTCAACTAAACATCCAGTAAATAAAAATGTTTTTCTTTTATCATACAAATCTTTCACCTTGTTTTTTTTCTCTCTAAAATACTCACGAATGTATTTTCGTTTCCAAATGCTGCATCGCCTTTTTTTGCATTCAAAACAATTTTGATCATAGGATTACACTTCAACATGACAAAAACTGCTTAGGCACAATTACTCCGCAAAATTCATTTTTGGGGGGTGCAAGGAATCGCATTACCCTCTTCACAAATGGAACCTTTGTTAATCAAGATTGAACCTCCTTGCAGTCACTCGTGGTTTCTGACGATGGCCTGAAGGTTCCCCGCTGTCCCAGCATTAATGAAGGAATCGCTCTCAGTTTCCTGGTGGCATTTTCAATGGAAGGGTGTACAGGCACATTTTCTCGAGCTCCCATTCATAAACAGTTCACGAGGTTTACCACTTTCTTACCAAAACTACATAACAATGCAACTGTGTTTTCTGACTAAAGATAACGTTATGTAGAGATCGACAACAACATGAGAGGCGTTTATGATGTATCTCGTAAATGTTCCACTATCATCTCCCAGTACAGTCCCTGTCTCGTCTTCTAGTGAGTCCTAGTCCAGTCTTCCCCAAAGTCCCGGTTAAGTCCAGTTCAGTCCCAAGTACACAAACACTGTGTCAGACAGGGCTTAGCCTGAGGAAAAGAGTAATAAGTTTTTGCCTGTTGTAAGTGTGCCAACTTGTCATTTATAAGTCAGCACTCACTACGGACGTTTTCAGGTTGGTGAAGTTATCCACTGTCACTTATTGCAAAGCCAAATTTCTGTTGGCATGCTATGAACTTGCATGGAAGTAATGAATGGTTGAAATTTCATCGCTTTGACTAAATCTATAAAATGTGTTTTCTTTAAAATGTATAAAATGAGTAGATGACACAGTTGTAAGCAAGAAGTCACAGTACCTTACTCCACCAATAAAAAGACGATGTTAGGAAGCCTATCAACAAGAATCATGAAAGCTAAAGGTATTTCTTTCGCATTTTCAGAATAGACCATCCCTGGACAAACACGACACTGATCATACCAGCAAGCACTATCTAGTTCATTCGTCCTTAGGGGTAAAAACAAGTAACTTCAAAGTTAATTTGCTTACCATACACAAGTATATGGACAAGTTTTTTTTTATATCTAATCACGTTTTATTTTTGGCAACCATCTTCTAGCCGTTTGCCATAGCATTATGCATCCCTAATGTTATTTCGGTCCTGGTGAGCAAATGTTCTTCTCGACGGAACACATGGCCTGATCCCTGGGGCCGCCTGGCAGGAAGGGTGGTTGTGGCAGTTGGGCGCTGGTGCTGGTGACGACAACGCTACCAGTGGAGGCCCGGCCAGACCTGGACTACGTGGCCAGGTCTGAGGACCCCAACTGTTGGGTCTCGGGGTCGGAGGAGCTGCGCCCGTTGGAGACGTTTGGCTGGGCCGGGTCTGTGCTGCCTCGGCCTCCTGACAAGCTCTTGGCTTCTGACTGGGATACATCACTCTCTACGTCGCTCTCACCCTGGCGATACAAGATTTTGTGCTGTGAATCTCTTTTAGGTTATTGCTCGGTGGTAAGTTCTTGATAAAGGCTTATTTGTCTTTCTCCATGAAATTCTAAGGACAGCATCTTGCACTAGAAGAGGAATTATCTAAAAAAGTATGTAACATATGCGATCTAACTAAAAGCTACTTCATTATCATTCTTCACAGAAGAAATAGTTACCTTTTAGTAATCCTAATGGATAATAATAGTTCAGGTGTTGTCATGCTTAACTCTTGGTCAAAGGAAGGGAGTAGGTGTACAGGAAGTGTGATCGGAAAGTAAAGGTACGCCACAAGACAAAAAACTATTCTACAAACATACTCGTGTCTTTACAAAGTACACTGTACAATTGCAGAAGGTCATTAAAAAACACCTTTTACTTTCATTGCATTTTACTGAAAATCTTGAGAGAGATGAAGCCTCCAGTCATAATTTGGCCTTGGCTCCTGTCATTAGATCTCCTCATGCCTCTAACTCATGATCCTGTCAAACATTCAGCCTTTATCTTCAAGCACTCATTGTTTAGGGATATCTTCTCACGCCCTCGCGCATACGCCTGCCTCACTGCACCTGTTTGCCTGCTGGGAAGGGTGACAGCCGCTCTGACGTGTCTGAGCCACACGACGAGGACTCTGACAGCTCCGTGGTGAACTTCCGGCCGACCCGAGGGGATGCTGGCGGCCGTCGACTGCACACTTGCGACTGGATGTGCTCACATATTCGCCGAAACCGTCGTATATTACCTGCGAAGAATCAGAGTCAGACGAGACACTTTACGACTGGTGATGTCTTGGCATGCTGTGTCTAATATAGGGGATAGTACATTATATGCTTTCAGTTACATGAAGTTTGTTGGAGACCAAAAATAAATCTTAAGACAGGCAACACAGTAATATTATGATACTCTAGATAAAAATCAATAAATCAGGCATAAGCTGTTGTAAAACCTGCATTTCTACCGACACAGAGAGTCAGAAAACAAGAAACATACACAGAACAACTTGGTAGGTCGAGGGGGGAGTCAACTGTTACACAAAACAGTTTAAAAGTTTCTGTAAAAAAACACATTCCGGTAAACATGTAAAACGACCGTCTAGTGGAAAAAGAAACCGAAAGGGATAACAACGAGTAGTCTATACAAAACTCCAAGGCTGACTGAGACATTGAAGAGTCGTAAGAGAATGTCTCACAAAATATTGCAGCTCATATAATCAAATAAAAGGAATTTACAGCACGTCGACCTCATAGCCCCTTCCTCAGACGAAGCTATGGAGGCCGTGGCAACTCGAAAATGAATCCTGACCTAATAAGAGAATCTGATGAATTTCATGGAAATCTCGAGTACACACAGAGGACGCACAGAATGGGTGAGTTCCCACTGTGTTGCGGAACATGAGTGTCGAGCCACACACGGCTGCGGGTGTGGGGCCCCTGATCTCTCTCACGTCACTCATACTTCTACATCCTAGGATAACCGTGAAAAAATAATTTGTGTCTCACTCATGTCCTTGAAAAGAGTCCCACACAGAAAAAAATATATTACTGTGAAAATATGCTACGTTTCTTAAATATATGAACTGCAATTTGAGAACACATCTGACATGATGTTTCTTTTGTTTGTAGTGGCATGTCCATTAAGGAGTGCATACACGCTCACCTTGAACCATACACGCTACGGTCTTTTAGCTGTCAGGATGATAACTAGGACAAATACGTATGGCAGTTCATTACCCATCATACCAGAGAGAAGAATGAAGTTAATGGCGTAGAGCGGGTTGGGGTCATTAGGGGGACACACTGGAGTAATGTCCACCTGGAACCGCACGTGTCTCTGGAACACCGCGGGCCCCGTGCTGCCTCGCTTGTACTCCACGCGGAAACTCATCGGCGACGTCACGCTGTGGCTTAGCTCAGCGACCTGCGGTGGAAGGAGGGGGTCAGCGGGGGTAGTGCCAAGGAGGACGGGTCAGCGGGGGAGGTGCTGGGAGAGCGGGTCAGCGGAGGAGGTGCCAGGGAAGGTGTTAGGGAGGGCGGGTCAGCCAGGGAGGTACTGGGGAAGGTGGATCAGCAAGGACGCAGGTCAGCGAGGGTCAACGAGGGCGGATCAGCGGGGGAGGTGAGAAGGAAAGCGGGTCAGACAGGCAGGTGCGTGGGAGGGCAGGTCAGCGAGGGAGGTGCCTGGGAGGGCGGGTCAATGGCCGAAGTGCCAGGGACAGAGTTAGGGGGGGATCACAATACTATTGCTGATTTCGACTCATCTTAATGGACCTGCTTGGGATTCCTTTGATTCCTTATTAAACGTTCGGGAAAGACAAAA
>NC_051415.1:14709880-14710423 GCF_015228065.2 Penaeus monodon
CCAACTGACCGACAAGAAGGCGTGGATGAGGTCGGCCTTGACGGTGGCCAGCGCCTTGTCCTTCACGAGGATGGTGTAGGTCTCGTCCCTCTCAGTGCTCATCAACGACCCGAACCACGACTTCTTCGTGAGCTCCGGCGACGACTCCGGCGTGAGGTGCACCTCGTCTGTCGGAACTGCGGGTGTGGGAGGATGTCACTCGGTGAGGCAGCGCTCGGAAACCAGTTAGCACTCTCTTAAAGCAGTGGTAACTGGTCTTCTGTGGCACTATTGTATACGTATGTATTCATTATATATTCTTTATATGCCGCACAATTCAAGAGAATAACAGGGAGATATTGCGATGTCCCTCACCTTGTAATTTCCTCCTATGGAAGCGCGGGGAACCTAGGAATGAATTCTTAATGGTGTTGAGACGAGATTTCCAATATGGCGCCGAGTAGGGGGAGCCTGGGGCAGACGGCGTGCTACTCTCGTCGGAGGTGCTGTTGCCGGACTGTTGGTGGCTGCTAGTGCTCGTGGCCACGGTCCCGCCCCCGTCCC
>NC_051415.1:14710476-14710683 GCF_015228065.2 Penaeus monodon
GAGGTGCGAGGCGACGACACCGGGGAGGCCGTCGGCGTCACGTTGTTCGAGTGCAGAGGCGAGTGGCTGCCGCTGTTGTTGTTTCCCGAGCGGCGCCGGCTGCAGGGAAGCGTGTGCGACGACCTGGTCGGGTAGAGACAGCTCTTACTCTTTACAAGGCCGGCCAACGCTCAGGGCCTCACTTTGTCTAACCATCCACTCCAGGGG
>NC_051415.1:14710710-14712293 GCF_015228065.2 Penaeus monodon
ACAGGGGGACACTTCAGGGAAATAAAGCTCTGGGACAGGGATGGGGTTACAAGATAAGGAAGTACTTGCCGTTAAGGTACTCCGAACAGGATCCTTGAAAATCATAGAGGGCGTTTCTTGTGTGGAGGTCATCCAAAGAATTATGGTTAACAGGGGAGGAGCATACCACAGAGGGGGCATTTTCAGATTTGTCAACAATGCATCGCCTTTCTGCTGTACTCACAGTGAACATAATATAGTCTACCATTACATTACTGGAGTCCATTAATCGCAGGAAATATAGACAACTGCGTATCAAAATCAGCCTCAGTACCCAACGGCAGCCCCAGCATATCGGGACATACCGCCGTAAGTGCGTCTGGTAATGAGAAAGGAAGACTTCGTGACCCTGAGTTTTACTGACTTGAATTGTTTTATTCTTTGAGGGAGTTACTTTCTCAAGGCATCTTACACATTTTTCGAAACATTAAACATAAAAACAGTTTTCCGTACGCTTTACGTTGATTTTTACTTCATTTCTTTTCGTACACGGTAATCTTTTATTTCTCATTTTCCTGCATTTTCTTCATTCATTACAATAGACGAGGTGTAAGAAACTAGATGCTCGAAATCATATTGTGTTTCATGATATCTAAATCTACTCAACTCCAGCTATATGATAGATATATATTTCATGATTATGAAACCATTAAAATAAGTGCATGATAACAACCTTAAAATGCCCACCGTGATACTCATTTAGAAATAACAAACGTATTCTAACTACTGAACCTACACTTACCTCCCTCCTGTTCACCGTCGTTTCTCCCGTTGCCCGCCTCCCCCCTCCCCCCGCCCCTGAGCCCCTGGCCATGCGGATCCGACTCACTGGTGAGGCATGTTGTTGCGGCGGGGCGTGATGGGCGAGCCCTCCGACAGGCGCTCGAAGTGGGACATGGTGCCGTTCACGGAGCAGGTGTCGACCCTCTTCCGCGGCGGGTCGGCGGACTCCGACCGGTACCGGTGGATGATCTCGTTCTCGTCCTCGCACGCCGGTTTCCGCCGTTTCCGGTCCAGCAGGAGGAAGTAGATGACCTTCTCCGTGTTGTGGCTGCGGGCAAGGGAGGACATATTGGATTCCTGCGGCGCTCGTTTCCGAACTGAAGGCAAGATCTCAGCGGGTTTCGACAGTAACCCAGAAAAATCACGGCCTCGCGCCTTCCTACTTACAAGAAATGCCCCTCCCAATCAACTGAGTTATTCAAAAGAGAAGTCGTCACCAGTACAGTGGTTTTACTCAATGCTCTTTAAAGACGTCCCTCTGCCTTCCTTACTGTTTCCAAGTCCCTCTCCCATTCCTATCTCACTCTCATAAACCGATATCCAGCAGTCCTACTTTCCATAACTTCCCCTCCGAACTGGCAAAGGGAACTGTATATCCCGTGAAATTTATTGTAATCGCTTTCCACTTCCTCGTGTGCCCGAGCCCGGCCCCCGCATCAGCCTTCCGGTCCTTCCTCTGCTCCATTCATAAGCGAGCTGAACAAACACGGCGGAGTCAGGTGCCTTTGCCTCGGCCCCCACCATCCATCTCTCAAACGCAA
>NC_051415.1:14712427-14712495 GCF_015228065.2 Penaeus monodon
TATCTCTGGTCTCTTTTCCAAATAACTGTCCTTGATTTGATATGAGTGTGAGCAGTCATATTAAATCA
>NC_051415.1:14713328-14715456 GCF_015228065.2 Penaeus monodon
AAATGGGACTATTCCTATTGTACCCTTCTACTAGGGGAGAGGACCCTTGTAACAATAATTTTAAGAAGTTTTGTATAATGACTATCTTATTTGTAATACTGATAAAAGTGTCATGGATGGTCACAATTTAGATATATATGATACTTCTCACCTACCTTAGAAGGAACACTGCTCTGTTTAGGAATGGATGAATCCTATCAATTCATACGTTTGTCTTCCTCCCTTCTCTCTGCCTGCATGCTTTCTCTTCAACCCCCCCCCCCCTTTGAACACCACTTCCCAAACCGAATCAATACCCCCCCTCCCCCCACATACGGGTGTGTTTCTCGCGCACTTACCACGGGTCGAGGAGATCCAACATCACCTTTTCCTTGTCCTTGAAGCACCCGAGGGACGCCATGTTCTTGATGACGTCAGGGTCGATGCTCTCCTTGGTGGGGATGATGTGGGTCTGCACCACCTCCATCATGGGCTTTTCTAACTCCAGCTCGCCCTTGCCCCCGGCCACCACCCACGCGTGCTTGTTGATCTCTTCGAGCTGCGGGCGGGAGGGCGAGGAAGGTGAGACGGTGGGACGAGGGGGAAGGAGGCGGAGAGGGGAAGAGGGGAAGACATGTATTAAATAGCGGTGGAAGGGAATGGTCTACGCGAGCAATGGTGAATGGCATTATGTACCTTCTTCTTCGTCATCCTTTTCTCTCCTCTCTCGTCGTCAAGAAGAGAGGGTTCAGGAAGCACCGATTTACATAACCTCATTCGCATCACTTTCATTTTATGCGCATTCAGAGTCCTTCATCGCAAGGCGAAAGACGTGATCTTGACTTTATGTTTGTGTTTGTGTGTGGTCTTGGAAGGGGAATATGTTGGGAATTATGATGCATCTATAGCAGATATGAGTATGAACTCTTGCATTACTGAATGACACCGTCGACGAGGAATGAATAAATGAATATATGAAAGTGTTCGCCTTACATTTGCATGATTATAAATTTTGATATAATCCATGTCGTCTACAGGAAACTGGCCAAGTATCTCTCTAAATATCGCTAATGAAAACAAGAGTGATCTGCATATTCACATTAACTTCGAGGCTATATGGCATGAACAGAAAGCCGCTGGGCCTTGTGATGGGGAAGGACTTACCGTGAGTCTCTTTTCGGGGTTGACTTCGATCATGCCACGCAGGAGGTCTTGGCAGTCCGGGGGCACGAAGTGAGGGATGTGGAACACGCCCCGCTTCACCTTCTCCAACAGCTGCCGGAGGTTGTCGTCGTCGAAGGGCAGAGCACCAACCAGGAGGGCGTACAGAATGACCCCACACGACCACACGTCGGCGCGTCGCCCGTCGTACTTCTCGCCCTGCCAAAAAGGAGGGGAAATGAGGCAAGCGACAACTGGTGGCGGAACGCGGTATTGTGTCACGAATTCGTATGAAAGAAATATCAAGAGGACGGAATAACTACCAAGATGTTTGTGTTGCGAAAGAAGAGGGAGGGAGGGAAGGGGATGAATGTGAAGGTAGGGACAGACCAGGATATGGGAAACGGAGGGAGTAGGTATATAACAGTGAAATATATCGGCAATATCCATTTAGCGATTACTGCTAGAATGGAACCACTGGGCAAGCCGGTCATAATTGTCACCGGCGCAGGAAACTGTCTCGTAAACCAGTCGACGAATAGAAAACGTGAGTGAAAGCTGAGTGCGCTGGATGTGTCCAGACGCCCTTGTGTGTGAACAAGCACATTTTTGACATGATTAATGTGTAATGTGTGTACAAGCTTATTTTTCTCTGCGCCCTCGCCTTCAGGAAACAAGTCTGCTTCATGCGTATTTGCGAGTCCGCTTGCAGGCTTTTGACTGTTCATCGTCACCCGCCGTCACTTACATACAGTCGGATCCATTAGGCTGTGACAGCTCTCATCTGCCGGGAACACCTGCCCTCTCGCCCTGTAAATTCCTCCGCCAGAACCTGCAGCTACGCTTGTCGCACTCTGTTCCTGGACCGTAGCAGCGCGAGGCTCCGGAATATGACGTCGGGAACACGACCTTGTAACTCCCGCTAACGAAGCCCCATTTCGTTATATTTTACGCGGGTCGTCGCTCTCCCATAACTCCGGATCCCATC
>NC_051415.1:14715498-14715633 GCF_015228065.2 Penaeus monodon
AGACGGCGGATAAGATTTCCCAAGATTCCCTCACCTTAAACCGCGGCCGAAATTCCGTAGACTTTCCTCTTTATGAAGACCTCGCGCGAGAACAATGCCCGGGTGATCTCGGGCGCCAGCGGCTTCATCGCTCCG
>NC_051415.1:14716581-14716724 GCF_015228065.2 Penaeus monodon
TAAAAATAGCATGGAGCCAAGGAGGAGGAGGAGTGCGGGAAAGAAAACAAATTGCCTGGGGTTTTGTCAACCGTTTTTCCCCGACGAAACAAGGCCGGCTTCCCCGAGTCGAAAATCTGTCCCTGTTAGCTCATCTCTCGTGC
>NC_051415.1:14717058-14717142 GCF_015228065.2 Penaeus monodon
CTCCCGCTGGCACAGCTTTATACAGTTATTTTCGTAATAAAAGTGCACGTTTCATTACAAACTGATTTCATCCAGAGCAAAGGT
>NC_051415.1:14717162-14717764 GCF_015228065.2 Penaeus monodon
TCTAAACGCAATCAAAATGATATGAACTTTTTTCATAATCACTCAGAGCAGCTGAAGGGAGGGCATACCTTATGAATAGTTAAGGCATTCCATGAATTAAATATGCAATCATGTTTGTTTACACACAGCCGTCTGTTTTAGTCCATCATCCTCACCGGAATCCACGAGGCTGAGGAAAAGGCTCATCTGTCGGAAAATGCGTGACATGAGAGTGTGAACTGTGTTGATTTGAAGGATTCATTTTTGTTTTGTTTTGTTTACTTTATTGATTGTTTCCCTTTATTTCCCACGTCTGTGTCTCGGTTTTTGTGATTTATTTATTCATTTTGTTTGATTTCCTATGTCTGTGTCCTTTATCTTTATATTTGTGTCTTGTGAAATCTGTATGTCTGTACCTCTGTCTTTGTCTCTGTGTCTATCTGCATTTGTCTCTATTCTTGTCTGTTCGTTTGTGTCCTTATCTTTGCTCGGATTTGTCTGTCTGTTTATGTCTCTATCTTTGTCTGTGTCTCTACCCCTGCCTGTTTGTGTCTGTCTTTGCTTGTTTATCCATGTACCTATCTTTGAAAGTGTCTCTGTCTATATGTTTATCTTTGCCCGAA
>NC_051415.1:14717802-14718145 GCF_015228065.2 Penaeus monodon
GCCGACGTTAATGTGAATTCCCATCTTCCTTTTCTCTTCTCTCTTTACTCTTCGTTTCTCCATCTACCTCCGGTGATCATCTGTGACCTCTCCCCCCCCCTCGCAGATTCTCACGGTTCCTTTTCACAGCCTATTCTCTTTAGGCCTGCACATCTTCGGCCGAGGCTTCCGACCACGCATGCGCACCTCTCGCCTGCGTGTGTATCTGCCATTGCGCGCGTAAATATTGCAGCAGCCAATCGTGATAAACAGATTATCGGTTGCGGGGAATCAAGAAGTCCAATTATCTTGATGATCGAATAGGCGGGGTCTAGGAATCTGGGGGAGGGGGTTGGATGCTGGT
>NC_051415.1:14718306-14718510 GCF_015228065.2 Penaeus monodon
CTTCGGGAAAAACACAATGAAGCCAAAAAGAAAAAAACAAACCCGAAAGTCGGTATAAAAGGAATACATGGAAACAAAGGAAAGAAAAAAGGCGATTAAATGTAAAGAAGAGACTAAAAGAAGAAAACAGAATAATTAACAAAATTTACATACAGTTCTGCTTAAAGAATAGCAGAGTAAAAGAGGGCAGTGCAACGCATACTG
>NC_051415.1:14718688-14718974 GCF_015228065.2 Penaeus monodon
CGATTTGCAGAGATACATACATTGCATGCAAACTGCACCCATTCACGCCCATGCATGCAGAGGCTCCGTGCATTGCTCTCTCCGCCCTCCCACTTACCCGGATGACCTCGGGGCAGGCGTAGTGGGGCGAGCCGCACGACGTCTCCAGCATGGACCCGTCCGGCTGCAGCGACGCCATGCCGAAGTCCGCGATCCGGATGTTGTTCTTCTCGTCGAGGAGCAGATTCTCGGGCTTGAGGTCGCGGTGACTGCAAGGAGGCAGAGCGGCGGTGAGGCTGGGCACGAG
>NC_051415.1:14719052-14719173 GCF_015228065.2 Penaeus monodon
CCACCTGGATGGTCTCGATGATGATGATGGTAATAAGGTGAAAGGGAAAATTTTTCATAAATCAGAGGTTAGTAAAGACGATGCATATATATTACAAATCCATGACAGGGGGTATTTAGTA
>NC_051415.1:14719489-14719921 GCF_015228065.2 Penaeus monodon
ATAAACTACAAAAAAAAATTATTTTAAATTTTTTTTTTATTTTTATTATTTTTTAATTTAAATTTTTATATTTTTATTAATTTATATATTTTTTATTTCTTTATTTTTATTTTAAAATTCCCTACTTTTTTCCTTTTTCTTTTTGAAATTATCCATTTAAAAAAATAGATATTTTTTAAAAATTTTTAAAATAAATAATAAAATTAAGATCAAAAAAGATTTTTTCTTTTTTTCTTACCCACCCCTTCCATTCCCTTTTTTTTCATTGTTAAATTGTTCTTCTATCTCAGCTTGTTTTTTCCCCCACTAACTTTTTTTGGGGGGGAAACCAGGAAAAAGGGGTGGTGGGGAGGGGGAAATAAAAAAAAAAGAGAAGGGGGAAGGGGGGTTAAAAAAGGGGGAAAAAGGGGAAAAAAGGAATTTTTTGGGGGG
>NC_051415.1:14720426-14720564 GCF_015228065.2 Penaeus monodon
ACGAGGTGAGTAATGATTAGCTCCGATGACGGAATTAATCTTAGTTGCAATATCTATTATCTCGCGGTCATGTCGAAGATAAAAACGGTATGCAGTGAACTAAGCAGGTAAACCTAAGCCACGAGACGCAAAGTTTTA
>NC_051415.1:14720723-14720873 GCF_015228065.2 Penaeus monodon
CATAACAGCCCCTTTTCCCCCTGCAAAACAGACCCGGCATTTGCTCTTCCCCACCCCAAAAACTCGGCCATTCCCCATTGCCCGCAAAGCTCCCCACGCGTCTCGTGCACAGACCAAGACGCCCTCGGACAGGGCCCCCCTTGTCGGCGC
>NC_051415.1:14720921-14721408 GCF_015228065.2 Penaeus monodon
CGAGAGAGAGAGCACGAAGCAACGCGACGACCTGCGCTGTGACTCGCGAGGAGATATACCTTCGGGTCGTAGGTGTCGCTTAGGCTCCAGCGCGTTATAGGTCTTATGGCAAAGGTGTATGGGGGCGGGGGATATCCTAATCCTCTTAACAATACTGCCATTATCATTCTACTTCATTACTATTATTTTTCCTCAATATCCACCTGAAAGTGTAGGTGTACTGTGGGTGTTAACGCCGTGCTATTATCTCTGTGAAGTATAACAAGCATGGAAAATGTCATGGCGGAACCTACACACTGGCGCGCGAAGGCTTTTCAAGAACAGTAATCCGGCAACAGATATTTCAAGCTTTAATTGTGGGAGGAAGCAGGATGTACTAACTGTGATATGAGATTTGCTTTATGCATTTTCCCTCTCTTTCCTCCTCCTCATTTCGTCTCTTTTTTCTCCCCCCCCCCCCTCCCCTCTCTCTTCTGGGGGTGGATTT
>NC_051415.1:14721653-14721836 GCF_015228065.2 Penaeus monodon
TTTCCTGATTCGAATGGTAATTTAGCGCACAATATCCGATAATCTAGATCAAAGGGTTCCATTAACCATCCACACACGCAGTACAAATCAACATACACAATTACCTTTCAAACGGGGCCTCGAAGCCGCTCGAGTGGCGGGGACAAAAGAGACCAGCTTTGCGAACTATGGCGCTGATCGCTC
>NC_051415.1:14722501-14722662 GCF_015228065.2 Penaeus monodon
GGTGCCTAGGGGCCGGCCTTCCCGCATACACCCCTAGACGCCATAGGTCAGACTCGGCCATATCCCCCTCGCCCCATGTTGCGTTAGAGTGACTCATCCATCGGAATAAGGAGATTTCCAGCTTCTAGGGTTTGTGGGTGTGACGTCAATCCGGAATGAGG
>NC_051415.1:14722850-14725064 GCF_015228065.2 Penaeus monodon
CACACACACCCAGAGAGGGATGGCATTTTTTATGTTCTCAATGGCCAGGTTTATTCTGACGTCAAAGGGTGTTGGTCACGTGATTTGTTGTGTCACAGGTGGACAATAGGAGTAATTAAGAGGGGCTTTGACGTACTTGTTGTTTCGGTTTGAATGTCGGTCATTCAGTACAACCTGGCTGCAAATTACGTTACTTCCAGGCTCTTTTGGTCTCGTTTTCTTATTATGTTTTCATTGTTTTCCATCTACTCTGCGTCATTTAACGTATTGTTTCTGTCGACTTCGGATCAATTCCCCCTCCCCTTTTTTCGAATCATTTTTCTTTGTATTCGGCCCCTCCCCTCTTCTTTACAACTCTTTATTTTATCTGGCTATCTACCGGTCGGTCTATGTGTCCGTCTATCTGCCTGCTTTTGTCATACTCTCCGAAGATTTCTCATCTTTACACAGGCACACATAAGTGCAAATCTCTGTTGCACTGCAAAGCTAGCAAAATATAAGCTTTTACACCTAAACGCTTTAATCAATTGCGGTTTCTGATACCTTTCCATAAAGAAAGCATCTCTGGCAACTGCGACGGCCACACGCTCCACTAACGCCCTACTGACGCCCCGGCATTAGGATTAAAATAGCATCCCGGCAGCGAAAGGGTCGTAAATAGCCGTCGTTACGAGAAGTGACGTCATGCCAACATCCTGGCGTGTGGCCGTGACGTCACAGTCCCGCAGTGTCGTCAACGTTCCGCATCTGTCTAGATCCTCTTCCATAGTTCCGGCAAGGGTTCTTCTTTTCCATTCTACTTCCTCTTCTTATTTTCGTACTTTTGCCCCCATGTCTTCCTCTCTCGCTTCCCTCTCGCCCCCTTCCTCTACTCTTCTTCGTGTCCATATTCACTGCAGTCGTTGCCATTATCATAAAGACGTCCTCATCACTTCGCGTGGTCTTACTACCACATTCTTTTTCCTCATCTCTTACCTTTTCCGGTCGAGAGAAAAAGTTCGAGGAGTTCCGTCGTGAATTCTATCACCATTCATTACAGAACAAAACACGCCCATCCATCACTATAGCTGACTGCGGCGAATGCGAGGCCGAGACTTCCCCCTGACGAGGACAAAGAAGTCCTTCGGCGTCCCCTGCAACGGCTGCGAAACAAGGGGCGTCCGCCGCAGGTTTCCCACAGGGCGGCAGGTGCGGCGAGCGTTTGAAGGCCTATAATTCCGTGTGACGTTTCGGCTGACCACCTGACTGATGGCTCGCTGAGGACCGGGTTTCCTTTAGGCCGGCAGTCTCCGCGATATGTCACTCACTCTTGTCTGTGGGCTGCGTTTCTCCCTTCGGCTAGCATCCGACGAGGATGGAACCGTGGGGTGTCCAGAGCATCTTCCGGGCGACGCCCCGAGACGACTGACACGATGACGCCTTGTCTGGGAAAGGAGCTCCGTGTCGCGCCGCCTCTGGCCTCTGCGTCCACAAACTCTTATGAATGTTGGGACTCCGGAAAACATGAACGCCGCATGGCACACAGCCCTCGCTTAGGCTATTGACGATATCTGGCGGAGTGAGTGTGTGCTGGCTCCAGCCTGGCGCCAGACACGGCGGCCAGGCGGTGCGGGGTTCGTGTGTAAGAGCGGCGACGGTCACGGCGACACAGCAGCGTTGTCATGTGTTAAATCTCCGACTCCCACGCAAACTAGATTGAGGCAGAACACAGCACTTTTTGCAAACGGACCTTTTTGGCACGAACGTTACCTGCCTTGTGTAAAAGGCATCTATGGGAGTCACCTCTTTCACCAAACGGCAATCATTTTTCTCCGGTGGAATGGAGTATTCCAGAGCGTATGGTAAGATCAGGTTTGAATTACTCATCCCTGAACGCAATGGGTGAAATCAAATTTAAGCAACTGACATTAATATATCTTAGTTGTAATAAAATTAAATAATAACTGTAACTGAGACTGACTTCACAAGCACATGAAAGCCACTCGTGCATTCCAAATTACTCCGTATGACGTCATCAACAGCGGCATGAATTCAGGAATCATGACAATTACCTTGGCTTTTTTGAAATACCTCTTAATAAAATGACGATCCACCCTTGATTGACGTCACTCGTTCCCCCAAAATAATTAATAATAAGTGATATATTAGCAATTAATCACGAAACGAATACAGTAAGTTATATATATAATTTAATGTAGTAGCACTAGTAGTAAC
>NC_051415.1:14725504-14725705 GCF_015228065.2 Penaeus monodon
TACCAATAACAGTTTATGTATGAAAAATCCACATAAAATGTGATTAAACAGCATTTCCAATATGATGTTCAATTCAATAAGGAAAATAAATGAAAGTCATGGCACTTTAATGCCAGCAAATATTTTTTTTCTATTTAGTCAGGTGCAATGGGTCACTTTCAGCAATAAATTAATCTTCACCACCTTTATCAATGAACTTTT
>NC_051415.1:14725980-14726177 GCF_015228065.2 Penaeus monodon
AAAGTATTTCATTGTAATTTCATAAAGAGATTATGATACACTACAACAAGTCTGTTAAAATTATATTTTTTCATTATTCATCAGTAAGTTAATCCCTTGTTTCCATAATGATATTATATAAGGGTATTAAGAGGTGTGCTTATATATTGACAATCTCTGTTATTAAATATCTATTATAATTTGCTGTTCAAGAGAAA
>NC_051415.1:14726291-14726382 GCF_015228065.2 Penaeus monodon
AGGACATCATTATTTAAATTAGCTATATTGTGTTTTCTGTTACTATGCCTTCTAAATGTGTTGCTCCTACACATTAATTGATTCCCCCCCA
>NC_051415.1:14726605-14726820 GCF_015228065.2 Penaeus monodon
ATGATTTAGTAAATCCGGCCCCTGGACGCATCCTGACATAGTCTCTCGTTACTAAACGGGTTCACTTTTTAAATACCTCCCACTCGGGATTAATATTTAATCGTGAATACCTATTTACATTTAATCATAAATGTCAGAGCATACGCATGCACACAAACACGGATACCACTGCCATTCACACAGAATGTTATACGTACACGCATGCATGAGATTAA
>NC_051415.1:14726871-14726939 GCF_015228065.2 Penaeus monodon
AATATACAATATTTATGCACATTCACGTCACAACACATGTGGGTGATTACGATGTTATATCTTCCAAA
>NC_051415.1:14726970-14727488 GCF_015228065.2 Penaeus monodon
GAGGTCATACTCACCATATAGAATGACTATGACAAAAATCTAAGGCGGATATAATTTGTCTGAAGAATCTCCTCGCCTCTTTGGGAGTGAGTCTTCCCTTCTTGACGAGGTAGTCGAAAAGCTCCCCTCCAGACACATGTTCCAGCACCAGGTACCTGCAAGTAGACAATGCGGGTTAATGGAAACGACAGAAAAAATGTTTCCTCTGAAAAAAAGCGTCGAAAAAAGGAGAAAAGAAACATTTCCTCACCACAACTGCCCCCATTAATGGAAGGTAAAAGACTTCTCGTAGAACCGTCGAGAAGTCAGCGCGACCGAGTTCCGCTTACGCATGCGCATTTCTTCTCCCTTTTTCCTTTTTTCTTCATTTTATCTCCCCATTCCTCTTTTTTCTCGCCTACCCTTCTTTCTGAAGTTTCTGGATTCATTTTCTCTAGTTTTTTTTTTTTTACATTTTCTCTCTTTTCTTCATTGTTTTCAAACTTTGCTATTACTTTCTCCTAATTTTTGTGTTACGC
>NC_051415.1:14727705-14728038 GCF_015228065.2 Penaeus monodon
ATACGTACAAACACAATTACGCATAGATACACCCGCCCTTTTCAGGTGATCTGAGCGACACTGGCGCTTACTTAATTACCGAGGGAGTAGACGCACTTCGACAGCAAACAAAGCTCCGCGCTCGCCCCCTTCGCGAGGGAACAGCGGGGGCGAGGCAGGAGGAGGACGAGGAAGGATGAAAGTGGACGGCCGGGGGATGGATGAGAAGGAGGGCGAGGAAGAATGAAAGAAGGGGAGGGAGATGAGAGAGAAAGGGGAGGGACTAGACAGATGAGACGGAGGAGAGATGGAGAAAGCCACAGAAGGAAGCTCTCCTTGCATACTAAATTCGTC
>NC_051415.1:14728186-14728305 GCF_015228065.2 Penaeus monodon
TTTTTTTTACAAAAAATAACGGGATTTCAACTTCCTACTCCACGATGTGTTTCCCATTTTTTCTCCTCTCTGTTCTTCCTCCACCCTTTCTTTGCCACCCCTACCAACATCATTTCACT
>NC_051415.1:14728503-14728851 GCF_015228065.2 Penaeus monodon
TAGAAAAAAAAAGCTTGTTAACGTGCCGTATTTGCATCTAGGGGCAGCCCAGACGCCCCAGTGAGTCAAGCGAGGAGAGCATGAATTAATACAAGTGTAAATAATGCTCGCCGGAAGATTGAATTAATCAGCATCGGACAACAAACCCAGAAGGGGAGTGGGCGGCGAAGTAATAGACCGTGGCCTCTTGCATCTTCCGAGGCGATATTCTCGGCTTAATCAAGAGTTTTGGCGAGTCGAATGTGATCTGGAGAGCGTTTCAGTTCAACGCGAGCAAGCGTCGGGGAAATTAACACGACATTATTGGTATATCCCGTTCGGGAACTGAATGAAGGACTGCCTTTCGAA
>NC_051415.1:14729928-14730190 GCF_015228065.2 Penaeus monodon
CCGGAATACCGCGACCCCCCCCCCCCAAGGCCGCCCAGTCCTCGCCCTCCACGCCCTCCCTCCAGTGTCTTGCTGGGTTAATCATCGTCCTTTGGCTCTCGCATCCCCTTTAAGCATCCGGGCGAGAGGCGTGGCCGTCGTGCTCATCTTCCGAGCGAAATTCTGCTTTCGACGATCACCGCCTCGGCCTCTCTCGCTCGCCCTAATCGCGTTGTCACGGCCCGCTGACCTCGTGCCTTTGGGGGACGAGAATAGGTGGAGA
>NC_051415.1:14730250-14731008 GCF_015228065.2 Penaeus monodon
TGGGATGGGTGAGGAAAGAAAATGGGAGGGGGGAAGGCGAGAGAAGAAGGGAAAGGAGTAGGGGGCAAAGGGAAGCAGGAAAAGGGGAAGAGGGGAAGCGAGTAGAGGGCAGAGAATAGCAGGATTTACATATTCACTCTCGTCATCGCAGACAGCGACGAGGGAGCGGGATGGGTGATGGGGAAGCGGCGAATCTTGTTATTATCTTGATAAACAAGTGGTGATCGATTTCCCCAAATAGCTGTGAACTTTCAAAAGTTTTACGGATGCAAAACCAGGTCCAAGAGGTACGTAGGTGAAGGAGTTCGCAGGTGTTTTGGTAGCGCCGCGCCGCGCTAGTCGAATTCTACGTGCGTTGCTATCGCGGCCTCGTCCCCTGCAGGTAGGTCCGCAAGAGGGCCTCGCCGAAACGCGTCCCGCCGAGAGCTGGCTGCCGAGGAGTGTCCCAGGGGTCATCAGCAGTCATTCCAGCCGCGGGTGAGGAAGGGGTGGCCGGTCCGCGCCGCCACGGCCGTAGGGGGAAGAGCGGCGCCGGCCTCCGTGGCTGTCGCGCCCAATGGGATATATGAGGCTGCATCTCGGGCTCCGAGAATTCACAAGGTGGTGATGCAGCGGGAAGGGAAATGCACCTCTTTCTTTCTTTTTTATGGAGTGTCCTGGTTGCTCCGCGGCGCTTCTCTAGATCATTATTGTTCAAGTCTGTTGAACGAAGGGATTTCACATTCCGGGACAGGCTTCTGGTTCCTTGTTGTTTCTTC
>NC_051415.1:14731790-14731940 GCF_015228065.2 Penaeus monodon
TTGCTGAGATTACAAATGTATGATTTCACTGTAACGAGATACTTAAGATTCCAGCAAGGCATCCTCATTGATCTCCGAGGATGCGCTTAGCTGAGGTGGATGAGAGAGGGGGGACGGGACAGAAAGATATATCTCTATTTTATGTGTGAG
>NC_051415.1:14731998-14732909 GCF_015228065.2 Penaeus monodon
GGAAAAGGGAAAGAAAAGTATAAGACGAGGAAGCCGTGTGCGGTGCAGCGTTTACCAGGCAATGGTGATATAAACCGAATATTTGAACATCGAAGAACGAATGGCAACTCGCTTCCTTTCCTGCAGATATTGCACATCCTCTCAGTATTGTTCAGAGATGTCGTCCAGTCTAGCAACACTACAAGCACCCGAAGTCAATAGCCATAACCTTATCTTATCTTCCAATTCAACCGCGACGCCCACTCGACGGAGCTTTATTTGAATTGGGTGCCGGATTCGAAACTTTACTCGAACTGGCGGCTCGATTCGATACGTGACACTGCTTCGGAATAACCGTGACTGCAAGGATCAGAGACTGTTGCAGCGGCGGGGTTCCTGCCATTCTTCCTTGAAGCGAGGGGAAATTAAAATGAGCGAGGCAGGGGGGAGAGATTCACAAGAAATCTTCGATTTGACATGTTTATGCGACGCGATTTGCTTGGCGACGAGCTTCAGTAATAAAAAAAAATTACCCCTTTATATGATTCTTGCCAAGCCGCCACATTACTGTTGCTCCTCCTTCCCCCCGCCTTCACTTGTGACTTTATCGTAACTGGACACGCGTTTCAGTCACCTTCTCGCCTGCTCTCGTTCACGGTGCTGATTCGCTTGCATGACTAATACATAAGCGCTTCGGACAGAGGTCAAGGAATCTATAAAAGTAGATGTGTTTGTTTATGTAACCTACATTATATGTATGTATGTATGCCTTGCATATACAAAGTGTTTGGAATTGTTACCGTGGAAGATTTTTCTAAACTCTGGCTGTTGACTTTGAGTGTTTGTAGTGTTGCTAGACTGGACATCTTTTCTTTCACTTGGCTCTGATTTGTGTTTGTGGATAACTTTATTTTAGCCTTTTATGCTATGAC
>NC_051415.1:14732947-14733074 GCF_015228065.2 Penaeus monodon
GGCAGTGATAGTAACCCACCAATTATACCACCAGAAACAGCGATACCAACTAGACAAACAGCCCATCTAAATATGGAGCCGCCCGTGATTCCGCCTGATTACCGTGCACTCTCTTACAGGCCCGAGT
>NC_051415.1:14733116-14733270 GCF_015228065.2 Penaeus monodon
TACCGATGCGTCAATACCTCGCCCTATTAGAGCGGCCGGAAAACACTCCCGAGGGAACTTCGAGCTTCGGGGATATAAGGAACTCTGCACACCATCCTTGTCTTGGGATCAATAGGCGAGCTTTTAGGAGCTTCCAAATTTGAGTTGAGAAGAA
>NC_051415.1:14733328-14733544 GCF_015228065.2 Penaeus monodon
GAGGGGTGGAATGAATTTAACGAAAGGGAAATATAAAGTTATTGTGGCATACAGGAGGTGGGCTGAAGAAAAGTTTCCAACACGGCTGTTGATGTTACGAAGAGGAAGGAAAAAAAATCCTTTACCAAGTTCCGATCTGTCGGCTTTACAGGTTGTCCGTGGAGGCGACACCGCCCGCCTCCAACTTCACTACTTGTAATAATGGCCTTAAATTAT
>NC_051415.1:14733587-14733799 GCF_015228065.2 Penaeus monodon
ATTGTTTATCACTGCTACTGCTACTTCGATTTTGCTTATCGTTACTTTCCTAAGAAGCAAACCATAGGATTTATGCGAAATGAAATTCCGAGGGCGCCAGTGTAAGCTCATGGTATTTAAGGACTGCGTTTATAACACAAAGTAATTTATAACTTAAACATGGGTTGACTCCAAACATCTCCCTGAGGCTCTCTCATTAGCAATTGTGATCT
>NC_051415.1:14734074-14734568 GCF_015228065.2 Penaeus monodon
GCTCTTTCATCTCCCTCGCCCTTCGCGAACCTTCCCTCCCTCGCGGCCGCACAGCCCCGCGGCCGCTCCATCGGGTCCCAGTCCACGTCCCACGCGTCCTTCTTGCGGCGTCTCTCCCTCCTACCTATCCTACCCTGTCCTTCCCTCCTCCTGGCCGTTCCTCGTGCCCAGATTCCTCCAACTCGCCCAACAGAGACCGACTTAAGGGCTAATCCGCGAAGCCCGGCCTGTCCCTCCGCACTCCTGCTGCAGATAAGCGCCTCGGGGCCTGTTCGAGGGCGACGGGCCGAAGGCGACGTGGACGGAAGCTCGCAGGGCTTCAGGAGAGGCGCCTGAAGCTGGCAGGGTTGGCAGGGACTGGCCAGGGATGGGAAGGGGTAGGAAGGGGTTGGTAGTCGCTGACTGAGAGGTGGAGGTGACGGTGCCGCTAAGGTTGGGGGTTCGAACGGGTTGGCTGTTGCTGATGAAGGCCGGTAGGGGGTTCACAGTAGGAA
>NC_051415.1:14735241-14735454 GCF_015228065.2 Penaeus monodon
GTGGGTAGGCGGAACAAAGTGAGGCTGCATTTTGAGTGATATTTATGCTCTATGCCCGGGGCTTACTTTTACGAGCGCGCTCCAGGTTTTTAATGGAGGGAATATTGGGAAAATTCGCTCAGACGGATGAGTCAGTTTGATTTTTCTATAAATAGAATCTGGCAATTTGCTTCCGATAACCGGGGCATTTCAAAAAAAGGGAAAATGAAAAAA
>NC_051415.1:14735594-14735765 GCF_015228065.2 Penaeus monodon
TTATCCTAACACGCTGTCACTTCCCTTTGTGTTTATTTGCTTCCGTAGGTGAGGCGTTTCTCCGCGACTATGCATTTATTATTTTCCTTGTTTTTCTCTATTCTTTTATAACGACAATACCCTTTGTCTGTATATCATCTTTTATTTCTGTCACACTTAATTTTTTCTTCT
>NC_051415.1:14735841-14736050 GCF_015228065.2 Penaeus monodon
ACTTTTCTGATTTCTTACCAGGCTACGACCCAGCTCTCCTATTTCCCTCTCTATCTCCCACCATTTTCGTCCGCCGCCTTCCCAAGCACAACACCGCAGCCGCACAGGCGCTCCACCACGTGCGCTAACGTAATGTCCAACAACACCGCCACTTGACCGAGAGGAAGAAAGATCGAGGCAGTCAGTCAGGCTGGGAAATATATCAGGGG
>NC_051415.1:14736700-14737225 GCF_015228065.2 Penaeus monodon
TGTGAGGCAGGGAAGTGGGTGGAAAGAAGAGGGATAAAGAAAAGTAGGAGGGAAGGGATTAGAGAGAAAGTGAGGACGATGGGGGAAAGGAAGAGTTGAAGAATAATCAGGAACAGGAAAAAAAGAGGAAAGGAGGGAAACAGATGGAATGGAACGAAAGAAAAAAGCGAGGAAAGAAGAGGGGTAAGAAGGAGACAAAGGGGGGAGAGGAAAACAAAAACTTCGCAACAATCTTTCACCTCTCCTTTCACCTATCTTTCTCACCCAAAGGCTTTAGTGATGAACGATGCTTCGACTCCCGCCATACATCACCCATTCGTCCTTTTCCTCTTGTCCTTCCTTCTGTTCTCTTCGGTTTTTTTTATTTATTTAATTCCTCCGCGTGAATCAGCTATAACCGAACTCGTGGCGCGGCGGGCGGTTGTGGCGGTGGCGGAGGCGGATCGGTCTCGGTCTTGCACTCCGCTCTATTTACATTCCTGTGCGGTTGTGCGGAAAGGTTTCACTCACTTGTCGAGTCCCCAC
>NC_051415.1:14737334-14737583 GCF_015228065.2 Penaeus monodon
ATAATTTATCTGTGGCCTTTAAAAACTATTTCGTTTGCATCCCCCCAACAGAAGCCGACGAGGCAAGCACCACCTGCTCCATTTAATTGCTTTCATATTTCGTAATAACATGTCAGCAAAATTTATGACTTTTCCCTTTCCGTTCACTCTTCCATTTTCTACTGCTCCTTTATTTCTCTCCCTCCTTGTTCCCCTCTCTTTCTATCCTTTACTTTTCGTCTCGTACTCTTTTCATCTCCCTCCCTCCCC
>NC_051415.1:14737659-14738032 GCF_015228065.2 Penaeus monodon
TTTGTTCCATCATCCGCTTGTTCCTTTTCTCTCTCACCTATTCCCTGTAAACAATCAGATTATTTCTTCCATGAGATTGACCGAGGCAGGTTCGGCATGTCGGTCTGTCGCGTTACATGTAAGTTTGAATTTTAAAAATAGTTTACTCTATGCTGAATCAAAGTCATTCAGACAACAAAACTAAAAATATCACTGTCGCTGAATGATTCGTTGAACTCTGACCTTTCTATCATGCAAGAGTTTCCACGAGTTTATCATTTTTTGGTTGTATTGTGCTTTTCTCTCACTTTTTCTTTCTTTCTCCACAGACATATCTTATTCCTATCATAGTCTCTTTTCTCATCTCTCTCCCTCCATGATTCAAAACTATCCT
>NC_051415.1:14738273-14738963 GCF_015228065.2 Penaeus monodon
GCAGTTATAGCAAAACAGTATGGTACTAAAAACAGCACAAAGACTACAACTTCCTGTAAAGAAATCTAAGCCCTTTTCCACCCACGTTTAACAATCAATGCTGAAATTCTGAATCGCGTCAGGAATTAATTGATGTAACATAGTCAACTTAAAGATCTATCCATTGTCCACGTCAATAACCACGAATAAAGGAGACGCCTCGGTGTATAAACACTAAAACATATATAAGGAGATGTAACTGTATACTTTTACGCATTTGCGTGAACGCTCGACGCAAATTGACAGAGGAAGGAGGGAAAGGAAGATGAAGAGAGGAAGAACAAAGAACAGTTGAGGAATGATAGATATCATAGACAGATAGAGAAAAAAAGACAAGAAACGTAAAAAAGAACAATTGCAACGAAGACCAAAGCCTATCGACAACCCTTCGCCTGCATCCCCGCCACTGACTCTATTTATGGACGACTCCTCTCCCCCTCTCCTCCCCTCCTCCCGCCTCCCCCTCTCCCTCCTTCCCTCGCTTCCCCTCACACCTCACGAGGCTGACGGAAGGCGAGCAGTGGGCGGTGGGAAGGGGGAGTGGAGGCGACACCACCTTCCTTCCCCTTCGATGCTCCTTCCCGAGAGGCGGTCGTCAGCGGATGCTCATTCACCGGAGGATATAATTAGCCTACGTGTGTGCATCTACTG
>NC_051415.1:14738995-14739545 GCF_015228065.2 Penaeus monodon
GATAGATATACTGACGGACAGATATAAAAGAAAATGGGCAAATGGATATAAATCGACTTAAGTATGTACTATATATTAATGGGTAGATAAATACAGAGATATATATGATGTTATTCCGGTTTGCGTATCTCAGTTTATTCAAAGGATTTTCACCTTGAGACGTAAATGAACATGTCAGACTTACGCGGAAGGCGTGGGCAGTGCAGATGAGGGGGGAGGGGGGAGGAATCGGAAGTAGTGTTCTCGCTGGATAGGGAAAAGGGGAAAAGGGAGGGAGGAACTTGGATCGATTTACAATTTAACATTCGATGGCGCGGAGGATGCGTGGGTGTTCGCTGGCGTGGGACGGCGCTGCGCCCCCGTGTCTGCCGTCTGTCAGGTGAGCGTAAAAAGATTACGTGGCTGGAGATGGATGACGAACGAGCGAGGGTCGTGGGTCGAGTGAGGCGGCCGGGATTCGACTCATGCACAGGATCGCGATCTCCATACCTCACTCCCGCTTATCTCCTTGTCTCTGTCTGTCTGTCTGTCTGGTTCCCAATGTATCGTT
>NC_051415.1:14739715-14739904 GCF_015228065.2 Penaeus monodon
AATCTTTTTCCGTACATGAATATGTGTCTGGATTTTCTACCAAACACACGCGCGCACTGTTAAAAGATTCATTATTTTTCCAGCTGCGTTTATCAGTCAGATGAAGACACGTCCACAGTATTCCATTTATACAAATCAAAAAGGCCTCGCGCACACGCAGAATTGCTTACAAATACGCTTGCACTCCCG
>NC_051415.1:14739937-14740172 GCF_015228065.2 Penaeus monodon
TTACTGATGTTTAGACAAGATATCAAAAGCGAAGAACTTTGAGGAAGTTTTTTGATTAACGAGTTCACTCAACCACTTCTGAAGCAAACAAAAGGAGAGGAGAGTGTTTGTCTAGCATCGCCCTGCCCAAAGCCATGAAGATCGGGTGCTCAGCTCTGGCTGCTGGTGCCATGGTAGTGACTGAACAACAAATGAGAACGCAGTAGTGGCTGAAAAAATGGATAAACGGCATGGC
>NC_051415.1:14741318-14741432 GCF_015228065.2 Penaeus monodon
CAATACTGAAATACACGTTTGGAATTCATTGCATTTCTCAAATCTCTCTCCTCAATGTGCTTCTTAGCCTTCTCTCCCTCAAAAAAAACGTACAATTGGGAGGGATGAAAGCGA
>NC_051415.1:14741478-14741634 GCF_015228065.2 Penaeus monodon
TAGACGACAGAGTGACAGGAAAGAATGAACGGCAGGAGACACGCGCAAAAGAAAAATGGTACATGATTTAATCGTGATGTAGCACTAAGAAAGATGGAACGGGGAGACGGGATAAGCCAAGAGCCTGGCTTGACAAATAGCCAGGCGCAGCAATGG
>NC_051415.1:14741737-14742280 GCF_015228065.2 Penaeus monodon
TTCTCATTCATACTCCTTATACATTCGTCTCAGTGAAGTCAAGCAGCCTGGCTATCAGTCGGGGCTTAGCGGGTCCGTAGGCGGGGCTTCCTCGAGTCATCTCCTTTAAATGTCTGCGACTAACCAACCCATACATGGCTCGGACGTAAACTTTCCCCGTGGCCCCCTCCCGCACGCGCCCCCCCCCCCCCATGGCCCTCCAACACGCCCATCCCTCTCCCGCATGCCTACCTCCTACCACACCCCCTTCCCGTCCTCCATACGCCCCTCCCCCCTCCACCCCGCGCTCTCGGCGAAGCCAAAGTTTCGCTCCAAGACTCGGGTTTCTGGAAAAGATACACGATTCCACTCATGACCGTCGGGGAATACAGTTGCGTCTCTTGTTATCATCGCTCAGCTGATCAATGAATTAAGTTAATTATTTAACATATTCAGAAGAGAATGCATGCGAGTCGTGTGCCCGCAGCTCCTCGAGGCCGCGACGGTCGGTTGTTTTCTTTGTACGCAACGGTCGCCTTGCAGCTGGCCTTCCTCGCATATTCT
>NC_051415.1:14742609-14743010 GCF_015228065.2 Penaeus monodon
GCACGTTCGCTCCTCCTTTTCAAGCAGGAGCCAACTCCCGCCGCGCAGGGGTTAAACGAGGCCAGACAGAGCAGCTTGCGAGCGAAATTCGCCGCCGAGCAAAACACGGGCCAGCCTCCTCTGCGGCAAAGAACGGCAGCACAACTTTCCCTCAAGACAATTTACCGCAACATTCATTTCGGAAATTGAGCTGTCATGCAGGCGAGGGACAGGATTCCGGAAACAATAAGCGATTACAGTGTTTTGTTTGCGCTGTCTACCGGTTGCAGGGGAAAAAAATAAGGCAGATAAAAATGAACGCTTACACCAACAACATTTTACAGATAATATAAATTCTTGAATACGCTCGTCTGGACCAAGACAGAGGCTTACTAACGGGGGCTTAAGGGCGCAAAGCGGGC
>NC_051415.1:14743352-14743555 GCF_015228065.2 Penaeus monodon
CTGCCTGACCATTTTCATCTCATCTCAGCGTGCAGCCGTTGATCAACGTCTTTGAATAGTGAGATAATTACGGGTTATTATGCTGAGCTCAAACATTGCAACAATAATTTCCTTTGTGTTGAACATTGCAGAAAAATTAGCGAATATTATAATACGCAAAAAGGAAGGCAATGAGCTACTTTATGCGTTTCAAAAGAAGAGAA
>NC_051415.1:14744216-14744951 GCF_015228065.2 Penaeus monodon
CTCCCTCAGTGATAAATATAGTAACAGAGGCCCGCAATCAACTTTGATAAGCCGACAGTTACCAGCTTTCTTTTGGCAGCTAACAAGCTTCTTCTGTCCGCGTTGTCTTCTCATTTCTTCGTCTTCTCCTTCCTATCTTTTCATTTTGCCCTTCCTATCTTTTCCTTTTCTTCTTCCGATCTTTTCCTTTTCCCTTTCCAATCTTTTCTTTTTCTCCTTCTTATTTTTTCTTTTTCTCCTTCCTATCTTTTCCTTTTCTCCTTCCTATCTTTTCCTTTTCTCCTTCCTACTTTTCTTTTTCTCCTTCCTATCTTTTCTTTTTCTGCTTCCTATCTTTTCCTTTTCTTCATCCTATCATTTCCTTTTCTCCTTCCTATCTATTATTTCCTCATCGCAAAAGACAGCGTCCGTGTGGAAAGCGAGAGCAGAATCCTAGGTGACATTCTCAAGCCTTTTTTCTTGGGAGATGAAAACGACATCATGATTAAAAATGAAGGAATCAATGAACATCAGCCGTCAGTACTCGATAACAAGCTTCGAGTCCGCCCTCACGCCCGCCAGTGCGTATGAATGGGCGTCGCCTCTCGCGCGTTAACGGAAGTATGACGGTCTTTGTCGGTTCTGCTGAGTGTTCAGGCGAGGGTAAATACGACTTCGGTTCTCGCGGCGCTGGGTATTTATATTTCACGTAGATGCGCACATGTAGACGCACAGGAAATTATGATGGTGAGGCGA
>NC_051415.1:14745154-14745360 GCF_015228065.2 Penaeus monodon
TCCCAGCTGAGCATCCCACAGACCCGGTCTCATTAAGCTCAGACCTGTCGCAGCTGGCTACCACATACTACACCATATTACCATTATGAAGTTCACACTAAAATAAGCATAACGCATAAATACATAATCCTCCACAGGTCTTCCCTCGAAACTTAAAACTTACCCAAGTAGTTCAAGTGAAATTCCGAGTTGTGAAAGGGTATACT
>NC_051415.1:14745523-14745759 GCF_015228065.2 Penaeus monodon
CACGGGTTTCCATTAGTGGGTTAGCTTATCAAATCATCCCGTGAGATGCGGACTCGTATCAAACATGGGCCGCCATTGTCCCGATATGATTCAATTCCGCCTGAAATATTCAAGCTGTCATCTTCGCCTATTGATTTCGACCTCGCTCAGCTGAAGGCTGGCGCTCGGCCTGAAACGCGCCTCCTGGGCCTCCGCGCCCGGATCGGGCTTCGAGGCTCTCGGGGTCCAAACGTGGG
>NC_051415.1:14745957-14746226 GCF_015228065.2 Penaeus monodon
AGAGGGAAACGGGTGGGGGGGGGCGGTGAAAAGGAGAGAGAGAAAAAAAATCATTTACATATTTACGAGACGGAGAGTACGTCAGAAAAAGACGGGCCCGCGCTGGGTTATCTATCACACTCAGTCTTGTCGGCGGCGTTGAGCCCTGAGACACGTCCAAGATCTCGAGGGGGTCGTCGCCGGGTCGTGGAGGTGAGAGGGAGAATGACTTTCGACTTCTTTGGACGAGGCCGCGACGGAGGAGAAAGATTAATGGACGGGTGGACGGG
>NC_051415.1:14746772-14747047 GCF_015228065.2 Penaeus monodon
CCAGAATCCCTCATAACAAGCCACGCTGGATTAGGTGTTGTCCTCATCTCCGTGCGAGAGCTATTGGAAAGGACGCCAGCTGGGCCCACCGCCAACATTCTTAGTCCATTTATATAGTTTCCTTTTCATCAGACTCTTTTTATAGTGGCCGCTTACACAATTCATTCCTATTTTCTATTAAATATATACACGTCTTTATTCTTTTGCTTTATTATATGATCACTTCTGGCTTTTAACCAACACTTCTTCAAAATTATCTAGATTATTTGGATATC
>NC_051415.1:14747081-14747170 GCF_015228065.2 Penaeus monodon
CATGTCTTTACGTTAGTTGATATTTAAACAGTGATTTTTATCACATATCTAACATAAAACGCAGAATTAACAGAAACTTAAAGAGCCCT
>NC_051415.1:14747260-14747576 GCF_015228065.2 Penaeus monodon
TCTGATCTTCGGTTTGAGCGATGAGATACCAAATCATATTTCTTCCAAGACATAAAACTCTTAATTAAGTCAAAGACATTTTCCACCTCACCGGGAATACCATTTGTTATCTCTCTTTATATCGCAATTTTCCACAATGTTGAAGGAAAAATACGTCTTACATAAATGAAAATCTGCAATGGCCACTTTTACAACAAATCTACCGTAACATTAGAGTGCCATTACGTGCATGATCGTCATTGTGCAGTGTAATACATGTAAGATTGTGAGTTTGTAATTATGTTTACGTGTGTGTCTGAGAATATGTACGCATTGC
>NC_051415.1:14747656-14747831 GCF_015228065.2 Penaeus monodon
GTATTATGAAGTATTGTATGTTGTCAATAAAAAGATGCTTATCATTCTCATTACCTTTATAATCATATAAAATGCAAGGACAGCTTAAGATAATCGATATTTCAATAAAAATAAATACGAGGTGTTAATAATCACCACTGTATATCAAATTAACAAACCAACAACAGGAACAACA
>NC_051415.1:14748349-14748674 GCF_015228065.2 Penaeus monodon
GTTGAAAAGGAAAATTTAAAATAATGGATAAGACGCAGGAAACGGAAATAAAAACAAAAAAGCTCCGCGCGAAGAATTACTTTCCATATTTCAATAAAAGAAGGAAAAAAAAAGGGATTTCCCTCGAGAGCTTCCATGTTCGCTCTTTAACTTGCGACAAGAACTTTTATTTTCCTTTTTTTTCCCTCTCTCTCTTTTTCGGTTTCGAAAATCCAAGAAGGCCTTCGAACAAGCTGGAAGTTTGTAACGGAATTAGAATAAAATATTAACCTCCCCTCTCTTTGGTGGGCAGGGGGGGGGGGCGTTAAGGGAGGGGATGGAGGTG
>NC_051415.1:14748827-14749089 GCF_015228065.2 Penaeus monodon
GAAACTCACCCTTTGCCACAATCCATCCCCCCCCCCCCCTCGAGCTGCGTTGTACACCACTCCACAGCATGTACAGAGGCCGGGTTTCGCTACCACTGACGCCGCGCTGTGAGGTTAATTAACAACGGCCGGAGAATTCATCTACGGCTTTCTCGCCTGCGTTGAGTTAAAAAAAAGAGGAAAATAAAGCGCTTGCGGTGTCTGCTTGTCTGCTGCGTATTTGTGTGCTTGTCGGGGGTGGGGGTGGGGGGGGATGAACTTT
>NC_051415.1:14749457-14749930 GCF_015228065.2 Penaeus monodon
CAAGGTCAAAGTCCTCATCCCTTCGGTCGCGTCCGCTGATCTCTGCAAGCCCTCGGCAACAGTTAAGACAAAGAGAAAAGAAAGACCAAAAAGAATCATCAAAAAGGCTCACGTGGTATAAGAGAAATATTTATCTACACAGACAAGCGCAGCCGACAAGAGCGAGCCCTGCGCGCGCCGCAAGGAGCAAGACAAGCGCCGTCGTGGAAGTCTGACCTCGAAAAATGGTCGGTGCTGAAAGTGAGAGGGGGGGGGGGGGGCAAGGGGTACTATCATCAGGCGTGCGTACATACTCTTAACAGAATTCTGAAAATTGGTTTGTGTACATAAGCTCGCGCGAGACCCCAGGGCTCTGGATGTATATTTCATTCTTGTTGGTCCCGCCATCCTGCTCTCCCCCTCCCTCCCTTCCTCTCCGGCTTGCTACCCGCCCCTTCCCTCCCTCCCTCCCTTAGGCAAAACAAGTCTCTCTC
>NC_051415.1:14750079-14750493 GCF_015228065.2 Penaeus monodon
TCCGGCCTGCTTATCCCAAACATTTTCTCAAGAAATACATACTTGAACGCGAGTGTCTGAAGATACTAGATGCTTCCAAAGACAACAGGACGAAGCGGCGAGAGGCGGCGCGCGCGTGATGAGGACAGGCATTCACATTCACTCATTTTTCATTTCTCTTTCGACTGACATCTATTCCTTTATCTATCACTACCACTTTGGAGTTCTACGGGGGGTTTATTCTACCAAACGTTGAGGTACGGGTTTACTGAGTCTCACGAAAAGGTAGAGATTACGGTCCAAAGCAAACGGGGTTAGAGAAAACGGAGAAGACAAGAAAGTTCAGGGAACGTCTCATAAGCACACGACACTTTTCGCAAATCCAATCATCTCATACTTGAAAAAAAAAAGTTAAGCACCACCATAACTATAACA
>NC_051415.1:14750542-14750671 GCF_015228065.2 Penaeus monodon
CCCCCTCCCCACCAGACCTAATGGAAAGGGAAATCCCAGAAGGAAATGATGCTCCATTCACATCCGATTCCAATCAGCCGTTGACATTCCCAGTTTGTTTGAATCAGAGCAAAGGGCCTGGCCAGACAG
>NC_051415.1:14750705-14750859 GCF_015228065.2 Penaeus monodon
TTCTTCTTCGACTTCTCCTGCTCTTCCTCTTCTTATTCCTCCTTCTGCTGCGCATCCGCTTCTCGGAGAATCTCTTAGGTATTTCATGCGTACGTTTATTTCTGTCTCTTGCCCGCGTTAACCTTTCAATAGCTCGCTGTAGTCCACGACCGAG
>NC_051415.1:14751002-14751091 GCF_015228065.2 Penaeus monodon
ATAATTCCTCTCTTAATCCTCCTTCCTCATCTCGAACTTCACTAATTTTCTCTTCCAGCCTCCAGCTTCCCTCTTCCTGAAGAATGATG
>NC_051415.1:14751579-14751739 GCF_015228065.2 Penaeus monodon
GAAGGTACAGCACCTGCGGCAGGGCACAAGCAAGACCTCGCCGACTCCTACCGACTCATTATAACTTCCCTGGGAGGCAAGGTCCGAGGAAAGAGAGAGGAGGAAGGAAAGAGACGAAGAGAAGAAAGGCCATGAGGAAGAGAGAATATAATATACCGAA
>NC_051415.1:14752108-14752629 GCF_015228065.2 Penaeus monodon
AAGAGAGAGCAGCGCTTTAAAACAAGCCCGAAAGTTGGCTGCAGACTTCGGCCGCCAGTGGAGAGGCGAATCCCGAGTTAAATCCTTTTTCCAGCCAAGAAACGGAGATCCCGCAAAGTACAGATGATTATAAATGCTTCCAATCTTCCCTTCTTTCGTTTTTCTTTACTTTCTCCCTTTTCTTACTTTTATATTTTGTTTCGTATTCTTTTTTATATACTTTTCTTTCTTCCTCGCCTACCTTTACCTCCTTCCCCCTTTCCTTTGCTTGTCTCTTCTCACCTTTTCCTTTGCCTCTCTCTTCTCATCTCATTCTGCCTTTCCTCATCTCTTCTCTCCTCATTCTTATTCTTTTCACCAGTTTCTCTCTTTTCTCATCTCTTTCTCTCTTTAACCTTCGTCTCGCCTAATACTCTCTTCTCTTACATTTTCTCACGCCTTTTTCTCTTCTTTCACCTATTCTTACCTCATACATCCATTCTTCTCTCATCCCTCTTCATCAACTTCTCCCCTTCCTCCGT
>NC_051415.1:14752686-14752857 GCF_015228065.2 Penaeus monodon
CAGTCTCAATCCGACAGCTGTTCATTTTGACAATGATAAAACCCTACTTTTCCTACGCAAGAGAAATACCATAAAATATACTTGAATTAAGTCAATATCCAACCGGGTATTGGCAAATGGGACTGCTGATACACGCGGCGTGAGAGAGGAAATTAATTCAACACGGAATGT
>NC_051415.1:14753236-14753496 GCF_015228065.2 Penaeus monodon
GGAAAAAAACACGTGGATCACACTTGAAAAAACGTATGCATAAATGTAGCCAGCAGTGTTAAGCGCGTGTGATGAAATGTCATTAAATCTGCAGAATGGAGATTGTCTCTTGAGTGGAGTTGCGGCGGAGTGTGGAAGGAGGCAAGTCATCCTCAACACGCGCGCGAGGATAATGCATGACGGCAGCGAAGGCCTCTCGAAGGGAGGGTGCAATGACACACGCGGACATGCAACGATGGACTCGCAGACGCAGACGTACA
>NC_051415.1:14753864-14754662 GCF_015228065.2 Penaeus monodon
AAAGCACAAATACATAACAGAAAAAATAATAAGAGGTACTTACAGATATTTCTTGTTTTCGTAGACATCATATAATCCTAGGACATGTGGGTGTTCAATTAATTTCATAATAGCTATTTCTCTTTCAACCTGAAACGAGAGAGAAAAGCAGCGCATTAGTAAAGGCAAACAGATAACGACAAATACGAAGAAATTAGAATATTCAGAATGGGATATCATAAAAAAGAAATGAAAAAAAAAGGAAATTAGAAGAAAGTGGGGAAGAAGACAAAAACTGGTAGAGAAGCAGAAGGAAGTAAAGAAGCAATAAGAAGAGAAAAGAAAGAAGAAAAAAAAAACGAAAGAAATGAGAAAAGGAAGATACCAAGAAAAAGGACGAAAAAATGAGATAGGAAAGTGGAGTGGGAAGACATCAAAATAAAGAAGAAGAAGAAGAAGAAAACACGCCAACCTGAAAAACAAACCAAATAGACGAAAAGACAGAAAAGGAGAAAGAAGAAAAAAAAGAAGAAAAGGAGATAGAGAGAGAAAAAAAAACAAGGAGTGGAAGGAGACGAGGCTCGAAGGCGTAGGCCGTGGGCAGAGCGCCAGGCCGTGATCAGCGAGATTTCCCCTCGGCTACGGCGGGGCAGACGAATGCACGAACACAACTCACGAAAAGGAACAATGCACGCACTACATTCGCGCCAACCTATTCCTCTAACTTCCGTGTTCGTTTACGGCCCGCAAATTCAGCTGGGATTTTGTGGCTCTCCGTTTCATCAAGTCTATTCAATTAGGTTCTTATTTGGTAGTGAA
>NC_051415.1:14754907-14755244 GCF_015228065.2 Penaeus monodon
TATGATTAAAACAAATCTAGCAAGCCATTTAGCTGACAAGAACAATGAATATATTCAAACACTGAGCCATCATCAAGTGCGCCATAAATTAACAGACAAATGGAAATATAAATACATCAAAATAGAGAAATAACGAGGAAGAGACAATAACGAAGCATAAAGTTGAACTGAGCGAGCCATGATTCCCAACTTCGCCGAATATCAGACGAAGACAAAGGCGAAAAGATCCTTAAAGTCGAGTCGCATTCCCGCGTCTGGTCGGCTCCGCTACGAGGACGGTCGGCGGGGACTGGCTCGCGGTGGCCAGGCTCGTGGCAGAGGCGAAATGCTACAGTAT
>NC_051415.1:14755607-14756228 GCF_015228065.2 Penaeus monodon
TCACATTGCATAACTGGGACTGCACGCACTTCAATCAACATCCGTAACATTCTAATGACGAGGGAAAAAGCGGCCGACCCGGGTCCCTGGGGCGGGGGAGCGCGGCGCCAGGGGACACGACGGAGAGCCCAACACCTCCCACACGACCTCGGTGACGTAATGGCACTGCGCCGTCCTCACTGGCGGAGATATGACGTAACCGGTAAGCTCGATGCTCATTGGCGGATAGGACTACGGACGGTGTTCGGTAAAGCAGAATTGATATTAATAACGAACAGGCTTCACAGATGTACGATCACAAGGACTCCGGCGAGCATAGACGAAAATGGACGATCAACCTCTGATCTTAGGACGAAAGGATAGAGAACCCACGAGCCAAAAGAGACACGCCGAAAATCCCTGTAACGAGACCACTAAAATATTAGTATAAAGTTGCACGGAAGCTCGGCCATCCTGCTGCCGGGAGCTCGCATGACATGAATAATCCATGCACTTGAATGGTGTGCGAAAAACCTTCACACAGAGCCTGTCGCTGGCGATTAAGTGCCGCGCTGTAATCTGGGGTTAGAGCAATCACGAGACAAAAATGATACGTGGGGGATGTGATTCATTTATGCAAAT
>NC_051415.1:14756515-14757225 GCF_015228065.2 Penaeus monodon
ATCCGGAACAATATTTTCCTCCTCCTGCAGGAGTCAAACGCAGCAGGAAAGAAACGATCCCGAGTCTTTAGAAAACCGGACTGCTTCCTTTGTGCCGCGGACGGGGACAAGGAGAGCCGAAGACACGAGAGAGCGCGAATCCGAAGCCGCGCCGGACTGGTATCGGAATATTGCTCTGGAGGGATGCGAGGCGGTAATCCCCCTCTCCCTCAGTCCGCAAAAAATATCGTTTTCAGATAGAATTCGCTAAAAGAAAAAAAAAATGCAAGTTTAGAGCATCGACAGCGTTATGTTGCTTCGAGCGTTAAGTGTGAACGTAATGATTTATTTCACATGTATAGAAAAAAAAGGTGTTAGGTTATTTGGACATAATTCATTGCAATATTCCCGAATGAATATTATGATTAATTTTCGTTGTCCAGAAAAAAGGCTGTTCACCCATGCAGATTATTCAACGTGGGAAAGTTGCAAACAGATGCATAAACAATAAACGTCCAGTTATTTGCCGAAAGTCCCGCGGGCCTCGCAAGCTATAGCTCAGCCATTCACCCTTGCGAAACCGATACCCGAGTCCCACGTTCCTCGTCTGAAGTTTTCAAACCGCCCCTTATCACACTACCACGCCACCACGCCACCACCTCCCTGCCTTCCCGACGCCACCACACACGCATGGTGTCAATGGCGACACGTTCCTTCCAGTCGTTTCCCCT
>NC_051415.1:14757267-14757410 GCF_015228065.2 Penaeus monodon
CTTATCACGATCCTCGCACGGACCCTCTCCCTCCCTCGGGCGCGCCTCTCCACGTCGAATGTCTCCTGAGATGCCATGGCGGATCGATTACCAACAGGGACATCAGGTGACACCCCGTCAGGAGGGCGCGGAGGGGCTCTCCT
>NC_051415.1:14757822-14758058 GCF_015228065.2 Penaeus monodon
AGACATCACATATTTACATCCATCCGGTTTGGCCAATAATCACACAGCCCAACCAGTGCACCAGCACACTATAGCCACCTTCGCCACACACATTCAGCCTCACATATTCGACCACGACCTAAAAGTATGTCTTTAATGCAATATATTTTTTGTATCCATATATCTGCACGCAGAGCGATTTCGCATGTAGTAAATCCTATTGATCAATGTGTCCATGTACATCATGTATAAATCAG
>NC_051415.1:14758135-14758335 GCF_015228065.2 Penaeus monodon
GTTAAGCATAAATATACATAATACATACAAATCTTCACCCGTATACACAGATGTATGTTCATGCTGAGACACGTGGAAGGAATCCACTGAGTATAGCATTCCTATCCAGGACTCGCTTGATCCTGCCAGTGTCAAGGCCGTCTCTCGTTCACGTGGTCACGGCCGCCTGTCACACGAGGACCCTCCACGTCCGAGGACCC
>NC_051415.1:14758876-14759022 GCF_015228065.2 Penaeus monodon
TCGCTCGATACACTCTCGCGCTTCGAAAAAAGTACAGCGGGTTGATATCGCTGCTCCAAGGCTGCGGAGGCTCCCTCTAATGACGTTTGAGCAACTTGGAGCAAAATAAGCAAATAAATGCGGTATGTAACAGTATATGAAAACGT
>NC_051415.1:14759100-14759223 GCF_015228065.2 Penaeus monodon
CCCAAGAAAAACAGAAACGTATACAATATTTTGTTATTCGATACATCTATCGCTAGAAGTGAAACAGAGAAAATATTCATAACCATTCATAATATACAGTGTATGAATATCTTACCTGACACG
>NC_051415.1:14759328-14759440 GCF_015228065.2 Penaeus monodon
CCACCAAATCTAATAAACTGCCAGTCATAAACTTATTACAACCTCAGACTCCCAGCCTTATAAAAAAAAAGGGAGAATCTTGAATCTAGAATACACTCGTTCCCGTTCGTAT
>NC_051415.1:14759489-14760051 GCF_015228065.2 Penaeus monodon
GGACATTAATAAGCAACGAGGCTGAGGCCGCGTTCCTTCTCCTCGGCAGCTGCGTTCAAGAAGGTCACGTTCAGGAGGGAAAAGGAGGGACTGGCGCCGCTGCACTCCGGGCTCGAGCACTCAACGCTGCTTAATTGTTGCTTTCAGAAATACCGATATGTATTGCAACTCATTCTTTCCTCTCTTACCTTCCACGCCTTCGCTTATTATCTCTTTCTCATTCTTTTCTTTCTCGTAACTTCTCTATCATCCTTCTCTCCCGTTCTCTCGATCTCATATTTATCTTTCATTCTTCCTCTCTCTTTTCTTCTGTTCCTTCACTCTTCGAATTTCCTGCCTTCCCCTCCCTGTCTCTCCTCCTCCATTCCTTCGCTCTCATATTTCTCTCTAATCTCTCCCTCTCTCACCCACCTCTACCGGCCCCTCCTCCTCTCACCTTTCCCCTCTTCCTCGTCCTTATAATTCCCTCTTTTCCCCTCCATCTCCCTCGTTTCCTTCCTTACTCCATTATCTAACCTCCTTCCCCTCCCTCTCACCGCTCCTTCCGTACTCTCGCTACTAC
>NC_051415.1:14760134-14760338 GCF_015228065.2 Penaeus monodon
CCTCTCCACTATTCCCACCCTTTCCCTTACTCTCGTTCCCCTTGTCTCTCTCCGTCCTCTCCTCTCATTTCTTATATTTTCTTTCCCTTTCCTCCATCTCCCGCTCCTTACCTAACTTTAAGTCATTCTCATTTCTCTTCATCCCTCTCTTCCCCTCCTTCCCTTTCCTATCTCTTATTGCCACTCTTCCCCTCCCTTCTTCCT
>NC_051415.1:14760428-14760819 GCF_015228065.2 Penaeus monodon
TCGCAGTGGCCAAGAGCAATGAACGAGCCTCGGGTGACGAGGAAAAGGAGTCAGAAGTAGGAGGAGGGAGAGAATATAAAAATGCTCTCGGGGAGAATGATGGAAGAAGCAACGAGTGGCGAAGTCAGGAAGGCGAAGTGAAAGAGCGAAAAGACTGGAAATGAAGAGAGAGAAAACAAATTGTGAAAGCAAGAACAGAAAGAAAGAAAGAAAGGAAGGAAGGCAGGCAGGGAATGAGATCACGAAAGGAAAATTGTTGAACGAATGAAGGGATGAAAATATGTAAAAAAAAAAAACAGGAATAAATTAAAACAGAGATAAAAGCTAAGTAAGTTAGAAAACACCAAGGAAATGCGGTAAAAAGATAAAGGATAGACAAGAATATTAATGA
>NC_051415.1:14760902-14760986 GCF_015228065.2 Penaeus monodon
TGCGAATATGGGTGAGTCTGTACGGAAAGAAATTGTCAAGAGTGAGTTTCGAATGAGAATGAGACAAAATGAAAGTTCAGAATA
>NC_051415.1:14761222-14761460 GCF_015228065.2 Penaeus monodon
ACGAGGGGCGGGCGCGGGCTGACCACTTCATCGTAACTCGATCGGCGGCGGCGGCACGGCGAATCGTGCTCAAGGGCCACACAACCTATCGCCGGGTTTCGGGTTCGCTGCGAACGCCGCGTCGTAATCAGAGAGGAGATCTTGAATAACTATTCAGCGTTAAAAATCAAGCGGTGCAAAACTAGTTGTATTTTGGGGGAGCCTTTCCTTTGCAAAACAGTCTTGTTTCCCAGCAAGT
>NC_051415.1:14761523-14762066 GCF_015228065.2 Penaeus monodon
GCGTTGAAACAATGAAATCGCTCACTTGACACACCTTTAATGAGCATGCTAATCAATAAGAGCAAGATATCGACCTGAACCCAAGTGGCGGTGCCCAAAAAAATCGCTCATCCTAATAATCACGTGACAGTGTATGGTATTTAACTGATAAAACGCATAATAATCATTACCGTATACCGATTCTAAATATATAGGAAAAGCGGTGATACCTCTAATAAAGTTAAACCCACAGAATTTTTTACTTTTCATTTACGTAAATAACTACAGCGTACCTTTACCTAAACGGCTAAAGCACGTCGAGATTGTTAATACGTCAGCAGAGAAAAATGAAGAGAAATTACACATATCTCTTCGATAGTCTCTAATAACTGCTAACGTCCTAAGGAAATGGTCAAATAACAATATAATAAATAACCACACACAAGCAAAAATCGAAATGGAAAAAAAAGAGAAAAAAAATCCGAGCATTTCAAGATCAATAAAGACGAGAGAAAAATCCACAAGACCAGCAATCAATTCTCGGCTGAAGCGCCTTACGTAAAA
>NC_051415.1:14762377-14762569 GCF_015228065.2 Penaeus monodon
CACACACAAAATATATATACATCTAACAATAACAACCAAAGAACTCGACGCGACGCAGCCATCACAGCCTCTCAGTTCACGCTTGAAGTTCGGAGTGTCGCAAGGGAAACTCCAAGGTTGAGCAACGCAACAAACACTCGCGAAGTTGCACGGAGTTGCATGACGGAGCCACACGACGGAATTAGTAGCTTT
>NC_051415.1:14763344-14763522 GCF_015228065.2 Penaeus monodon
TGGCTCGCACACTCCTCAGGGTCAAGAAGCTCGTGGGTTATAAATAGTCTCTGGAAGAGTTCCGTTAAAGACGATGGTCCAGCCGTCGAGGCCGGACGCCAAACAGCCGGTTTAGAACTATGCCGTCGGACCCCGCAATCCGGCCTCCGCTCGCTCAAGTAATTTGGATAACCGGTCC
>NC_051415.1:14763578-14763969 GCF_015228065.2 Penaeus monodon
CAAAAGAACTAAGCAGAAACCCCGCACAGATCCGGCGCAAGGCATTTCGTACGAAGCGACCGCCTCTGCTACGGCGCTGCGCTGCATGTCACTCGCTCGGCCGCATCAGATACCAAGGACGGCCGGAGTAACGAGCCGAGTCAACATGTCCGGCAAATACTCGGGTTGGCCGGAGCTGCCCGCCGTGAGCACAACGCAATATCTCCCTTGAGCCCACTTGCGCCGTCTCATTTCCAGGAACGTAATTAAAGGCCGTTGATTAGGAAGGGATAGTTGAGTAAATAAGAAGATAATAGAGTGTATTTTTTATAAAATGTTTGTCTCGTTAAATCTAATGGTGTAATAGGGACGTTTCTGATTTCGCTCTCCGATAGCAAACTGGCTAAAAACG
>NC_051415.1:14764049-14764645 GCF_015228065.2 Penaeus monodon
AGTTAAATCATTTTCACCCTTCAACCCAAATCCTTTTCTTAGGACATAATTGTGTGAATTTCTAAACAAGCAGAGCCTTCAATGCCGACACCTTTAACCCGCCTCTTATTAAATCATGAAAGAGATGAGACCGCGTGTAAAACAGTGGGGCTGATTTGCACTATTTTCTTCGCCTTTCCAAGAAGGTGTTTGATATTTCTCCTTCGCTTAAACGACAAAAATAATGCATTTCACTTAAGTAGCACGCAGACTATTTAGTTAATAAAGGCCCGGACAAAAAAAAATTGAATAGCCAACCATCGAACGAATAAAACAAGAAAGGAAAAAGAAAATAAAGAAAAATCGCGAAGAGATAATGACTGGAGGGAAACGTACTCATTAGCCCCCCCCCCCCTAGCCCGCTCTTCCGGAATCCTGATACCGTCAGCGCCCGCATCGTACGCTCAGGAATTAGCACATCATTACCATATATCGAGTACTATTATCCTTCCCGATGCTCATCCGCCGCTCTGTGAAGCCGCCCCGACCGAGCCCAGAGCCGGGGCGAACGACCTCTCCTCAAAGCCCGCCTGCAGCACAACCGCCACCACTTCCTT